>NC_044062.1:16648049-16838049 GCF_902167405.1 Gadus morhua | reverse complement strand
CTTTTCAAAAACGAGTTGTCTTGTTGTGAGACACTTCTATATAATTTGTGATATTCACATGGGTGATATTACTGATGTAAAAATGTACAAAAAATAGGGATAGATGTATTTATATTTTTTGTCTCAATCTGTATATCTGTTTGAATATATTTTCATAGATCCTAGGTCTGCTCCTTGTAAGCCCTTTCCAGAGCAGTAATGCCCCCTTTGTCGTTTGTTTACTCGCATGAGGATAGATAATATAATAAAATAATTTATGGTAAAACTCTATAATGTACTCTTATTTTTTAGGTGAGATTCTAATGACTGTTAAGATGGCACTGGATTAGTTTGGACTGTACGCTCCCGATGACTGCATGCTCCCGCGGGTATAGCTTAGCAACGTACAGAGGATGACGACTCGATGCAGGTGATATGGTTTCCCGCTCTCTGTTTGAGCGGTAAATCCTACACGCACAAGGAACTTTTTTGGGACAGAAATGGGTTTACTTTTGTGTTTAAATGTTAGACATCATTTTAGGACGGATTTTGGTACCTTAACATTAATAAAGCTCTTTGCTTAAGGTATTCCTCTTGTTTGACCTGCCTTTTTTTTGGCCAAGAAACTATTTCCCTACACACACCACACCACACTCACCATGCAGAAATCAACCTAACACTCCCGGTTAGTGCCAGGGGAGGGGATAAACACAAGTGAGCAGAGCACTGACTTTGCAACATTCCCTTTGTATTCTTGTAAGAATTGTATTCAGTCACAAAGAAATCGGATAAAAAAGTCTCATATATTTATAAATGAAAGTTTAGTAGATACCCTCTGCCTCATTATAGCATACAAGAATACAATGTGTACATTTGACATATATTACATAACGTATTTATATATATCGCTACTTAAAATAAATTTGATCAAACATGCCGCTGTTCATTTTCAACTTTTATTAAGGGGCCATGACCTGTGACCTTTATGACACTTCATCATGTAGACACTGTTACGCTGCAGTAAAAGTAGACTAAAAACGACTACGAAGACGCAAGTTACCCCCCACCCTCTACAAAATCAGTTTCGGATCAAAATGCAAAGGTACTACTAGGTGGATATACATAGTGTTTTGATGCCCCTGACCTTGCTGTTAAATGGCTCTCGGCTGTCTTTCTCGATGCAGTTTCTACGCTCGCTGTCCATTTACCTGCTATCCCAGCAATCCTACCTTCCCCGTTAACATATTCAATGTATTACAAGAGATGGGACTCCTGTGCCGATCGTATTACCCTTCAGATCAATCAAATCATAGCACACAACAGGGCCAGTCATGGTATTTCAATCATATATACGATGATCAGCCTGATAAAGGTGTTGATGAACTGAACTCATATATTTTAGTACTTTGTCAACACCACCTTCGCTGCGTACGACTGCATACTCTGTACTTTCTATGTCTTTCACGTATCTTTTATACCTAACCTAACCTTTCTATATTAGCCATTGAGCCATGTACTGCATAAATATTATTTTGTTACTGCGTGCAACCTTAGACCAGCTAAGAGGTTTACACTGCCATTGCATAGAAGTCTACTTCTATGTTAAGTTTTTTTTAAAAAGGAGTCATATTTGTCAGTAGTACTGTATTTCATGACCATGCCAGGGTTCCCAGAAGGCACAGATAAGAACATGGCGGTTTTATTTAGTATCATTTAAAAACTGGAAGGTTCCATCGTTGCTGAAAGGCTTATATCTGTAATATCTCCAGGATAATCACTAACAATTAAAACATTCATTATATAAAAGACTTAACTTTCTGCACAGATGATACGGCAGTTTCTAAAAAATTGTTTCTAACAAAAATATAGACGGTGACACCCACATCACTGCTAATGTCTCTTTTAAAAGAACCCAAACACACACCACAGGCAGTTAACCAGCAACTGCAACAAGTTAATAATACAAATAAAAATCATGTATAAAACATTATCCTACACAATATCGTCATTAATAAACAATAACCGTAGTAAACAGGTGTCAACATTCAGGAACCAGGAGGCTTACAGCCCTCCCTGTCCCCATGGCTGTCCACGCGGGGTGAACCCTGTTCATGTGTCCTTCACCGAGGCGTCTCCAGGACCAACGGGGGTCCACGTGAGCACTGCTCTCACCCGCCGCCTCACAGAGGGTCTCAAACATGAGATGAGGAAACCGGAACGAAACCAAGACAGAACAAGATGGCTCAGTGTCTGACTTCCTTCCCCTCTCGGCCCGCCAGCGGGAGAGATGCGCGCCGCAACGGGCGCCACCCGAAAAGGAGAAGTGGGGCTTGCCCAGCGAGTCCAGCCCGGCTGACCCTTAGAAGCACCGGGTCACACGGACACGGAGGTCACGTCGCGGTGCCCCGGCAACAGGCTGAGGCTCAGGCTGGGGCTCAGGCTGGGGCTCAGGCTGGGGCTCAGGCTGCTGCAGGGGGAGGAGGAGGAGGCGGGGCCAGAGGAGACCGCGCCCGGGTCGGGGTCGCCAAGGTCGGGGTCGCCAAGGTCGGCGTCGCCAAGGTCGGGGTCGCCAAGTTCGAGCTCGCCGGGGTCGGAGGTCAGCGGGAGTCTGTTGAGGTTGATGGGCGACGCGATCTCCTCCAGGGGTCCCGCGCGGCGGTACACGAAGTGGAACGGCGGCGCCTGGGCCCGGCTGTGGAGCTCCGCCTTGATCTTCTGCGGGTGGGTGTCTGGCGCCAGCTGCTGGCTGCTTCCCTCCATGACCAGGAACAGGGCGTAGCCCTCCCCGCCCGACACCTTGAACTTGTGGGCGCACAGCTGGCACACCTCCTCCGCCGTGGCGTAGGGGCGCACCGGCAGCGTCTTGGCCGTGCAGCCGCTGTCCAGAGACTTCAGCGCCACCCGCAGGTAGTTCTGAGGAGGACGACAACACGCCGTCAACGACGGCAAACAAGGGAACGAGGTGCTCTGTCGGCACGTTGCGGACGGTGACGCCAAGCAGCCGAGGCTCGACGGCCGACCCGCTGGATACTCTGTCGGTCATTGATGCTGTCATTTAAGATAAGCTCAGATAAGATATACTTTATTCATCTCAGCAGAGAAAAATTACCCAGCTGCCCCCCAGCGATAGCACAAAGAAAGGATTAAGGGTGAAACAACAGGATGGACCGTTCCTAAATCAATGTATTGAGTATTAAGATAAGAGGACTAAACTGTACCGCATTGGGTTATGTGTAGAGTTACTACAATGTCATCTTTGGGGGGGAAAAAAACACTTAGGGACTTCATAACGATATCTTATTCAGAGAGAGCTGGGACAGCATGTGTGCACTGCGTGTGTGTGTGTGTGTGTGTGTGTGTGTGTGCGTGCGTGCGTGCATATGTGAAGGGGACCGGCTGTACCTGGAAGTCGTCCACGGAGGGGGCGGAGCGCTGGCTGGTGCGGCGGTGGTGCCACTGGCGGAGCGTGTCGCGCGTGCGCAGCAACCGGGCCGCCTGCTCCTCCTGGAAGTTGCGGATCAGGGACATGACTCCGTAGGCGCTGGTCAGGTAGTACCCGCCTGGAGGGAGAGCCACAGGGCCCCGGGGTTAGAGGGAGCGCAGCGAGCTAGGTTCAGTGAGAGGCCCGAACCACTGCCGTGTCTAGCCACTAGGGGGCGCTTGAGGCCGCGCTTGGTGGGTGTACTTGGAGAACACACAGGGGCTGGATCAGTTTTAATGGCGTCCTTTCCGTCACTCTTTTTCATTTTTATAATTTTTTCTCAAAAAAGATTAAGCAGACAAAAAGGCTTGAATAAAATACCAAAGGTCAATTTCCTAAGAGTTTATTTTTTTAATTCTCTCATGTTCTAGAAAGATTTAACAAAGATCGGCGCTAGACTTGGCCTGCAAAACAATCCATCTTGTGGGCCAGCTTCAGCGTCGTACCTTCTCCGTTGAGCTGAGAGGGATCCAGCAGCTCCATCATGTACAGGATCTCATGGTCCAGCTGAGGCAAGTCACACTGGGCCAGCACGTAGGTCATCATGGGCAGGAACTCATCCGCTCCGGACATGCGCCCTAGGAGAGAGACAGGTCCTTGGTGGTTAGGCAGAGCTTGGCATGTGGTTAATACTCTCACGGCCGATAAAAAAAAACACAGACGTATAGAAAAATAGCCATGCAAATTTTTTAACTGCACTGCCGATTCTAATAGGCATCTGTGTCAGTCTTTTACGCAACAGATGTGCACTGTGTTTCACACAAACGACAAACACATAAACACACTTTTATAGATATTTTGTCCACCCATTAAACTGCCATCACTCTCGCTCCACGCTTCAGTCCTGAGTGTGTCTCACCGGGGCTGTCCTCCAACACGCCGTAGATGAGCTTGCAGACACGCAGCAGCACCGTCACCTTCTTCTCGGGGGAGTACATCTTGCACAGCGTCTGCAGCTTCTGCTTGATCTTCTCCATGGCCAGGGGGTCCGGCGGGGGGCCGTCAGGCAGCCCCATGTCCTGGGGCAGCCGGGCCTTGGCCTGGGCCAGGTTCTCCAACAGCTCCTGCCACGCCCCGCTGCGCACCTGGAACTTCAGCAACGCCGCGCTGACCACGCCCTTCAGCGGCTTCAGCACGCACTTGTGCATGGCCTTCTCCAGGACCCCGTCTGGGGAGGAGGAAAGGGAGGAGGGGGAGACGGTTACAATGAATCGATCGTGAAGCGTACACACACACCGACCTCGTGCTGTGATTTGGATGGTGGTAAACTTTTTTTTGCAGCAGCACTTTTCGTAGCGACACCGATTGTTACCACGTGCTTTGACTGGTCTCGGCCTCGCTCATGAGTCCAGCTGGATGGAAGCGCCTGGGAATGTGTTTTGAAAGGCAGAGACAGACCGGTTTTGAATCACTGATGTGTCTTCCGTATGTTGGTTATGAGATCAGGTTTGTCTCATACTTCTCCAGGTGGAAAGTTGTTTTTTTTATGCTTTGTGCTTTTCAAAATAAGAACGTTTCTCGTAGTGACTGAGTACTCTTCACACTGGTCACACTGAGCAAAACGACAGCCGCCTCTTTACTGAGTTTAGAGATGTGGTCTCGTATCAGGGATGGCCAGAGTTGAGGGATTGGAGAGAGCCCAGCAGGAAGTGTGTCGACATTTTGTGTCTTATTAGATGTGCGTGTGCAGCATGACTAACAAATTCCAGCTCAAGTCCAAACCGCAATGCTGCTAGAAAAGGTCCATCGTCTTGTGTATGTGCATGTGTTCCTGCATCCGTGTGTGTGCTTGTGTGTGTGTGTGTGTGCGTAAAGGAGAGAGAGAGAGTGTTGCTGACTGTCCTTGAATTGGGTAAAGTCAGCAGGTTTTAGGCTCGGATCTGCACACTGAAATCTGAAAATGAATCACTCTAGCGCTCACGTCATCTCCAGCTCTCTGCTCTTTAAATGTTAGGACAATCACATTTTTGGTTTAAAAATGTGTTCATTTGATAGGGAATACTGTATGTTTTATATTACATAAAATATATTTATATCTCCAAAATATATATGATAAATCTTGCTAGACTTTTTGATTATAAAGGTTTTGCAATAACCACAAAATACCATGGCAGACTACATGGCCGGTAATTCCCCCATGCAAAATCTGATGAGTGCCTTGGTAATCTATGTGCGTCACCAATTAAGTGGTAGAGATAAAGCTGATAATACAAGACGATGATGAGGATGAAGATGAGAAGGTTCATATGTAAGCTTGGCTAAACTTAATTGTAGGTGATATTTTCACCTACGTCATCCTGTTGACGTAGGTGCTGCGGTTGGCCTTTGTAGGACAGCCTATGGTGGATCTCTTTGATAGTGATGGATGGAGGCTGAAGGACACCCTCCGAGAAACCAAAAATAAGAATTTAAGAGTAGGTTGCATCTCTAGCAGGTTCTGGCAGTGCTGGTGGGATTTATTTTCTCTGTCTCTATCACACACACACACACACACACACACACACACACACACACACACACACACACACACACACACACACACACACACACACAGAGTTTAGCTGTGTTATGACCAATCTAAAACAGGAAAGGAAGACCAGAGGATGCAGAGGAGACAGGACATCAGATAAACATGCTCTATCAACGTCACAGCCCTTGGTGCTATCAGGTGTCCTTCCTGCCAGATATATACACCTCCTCACCAAAACATCCTTATGTTGTCCAGCGACCAACCTGGATGTCAACATATGTCAAGCCGTTTATAACCAAACGTGTTGTAAACATGGGGGCAAAGCAGGCCAAATGGGCCAAATTACAGCTGTCATCAAGGCCCACTCCCGCTGAGATGTGATGACCTTGTTAACTCCTCACAGATACACAAGCTACCTTAGTCACTCACTTTTATTTGTCGTTTTAGCGTTTCATGCTCCTCATGTCTATATATATCAATCACCTGGTGTCGCAATAGATGTATTGCGACACAGAGTAAATGGTGAAAACGCTTACAGACACATATGGCTGAATCACAAGGGATTGATGGTGTTGACGGTGTATCAAAGGTTGAATGTGTGATGGAGCTGTGAGCGGTGCCTCATGCCTACAGGTACGTCTGTGTGCTTTCCGTGTGTCCTGTCTGGGAAGCCTTTGGCTCCCAAAGATAAACAGGGACTGAAGACGTCCTGTTTATGGACTTGCTCCCCGTCCCCCCTCTTTGGATGGAGCCAGTCTGTGTAGTGCTCAGATACAAGGGCGCTTGTTCTCCATACCCCTCCCCCCGCCCCCTCTCTCTCTCTCTCTCTCTCTCTCTCTCTCTCTCTCTCTCTCTCTCTCTCTCTCTCTCTCTCTCTCTCTCTCTCTCTCTCTCTCTCTCTCTCTCTCTCTCTCTCTCTCTCTCTCTCTCTCTCTCTCTCTCTCTCTCTCTCTCTCTCTCTCGCAACACAGAAGATGTGATGACAGGCAGATAGAGCGAGAGAGATTAACGGTTAAAAGGGTTTAGAGAGAGGGAGACATTTTGAGAATCATTACGAGAAAAAGGAGAGGATATGGACAAGAAACTAGGGGGAGAGAGAGAGAGAGAGAGAGAGAGAGAGAGAGAGAGAGAGAGAGAGAGAGAGAGAGAGAGAGGGGGGGGGGACAGAGAGAGAGAGGGAGGGAGAGAGGGGGAGGGAGGGAGGGAGGGGGAGAGAGAGAGAGAGGCCCATGCAGCACGAGCAGAACCCCCTTGCTTTGATTGGAGGAGAAGATAAATACGGAAATAGCCCTCACTGAGACAGATCTTGTACTCCTTTGGCAGTCAGCCGCACAAACACATCTGTGTTGGACTGGTGGACACTGAGACACACTCAAAACACTTTCTGGAAGGGAGGGGGCGAGAGCAGCACTGGCACAAACAAAACATTGCGCAACACATCTCAGGAACTCAATGAAGGAAGAAGCAATGGTTCTCCATATAAAAAAATAAACCTTCCTGCCAAAAGGCCTTGAGTCATAGCACACACGAGACTAAATAGAAGAAATGCGTGCTGTTTTCTTGTTATTCCCCTGGAGTGTACACCAAACCTTGGCTGCTCTTGCATATGAGCCCCCACTACCACTTGTTAGCAGTGAGGTACAGACACGACTAGCTCGACCAAGACTATGGAGCAATAGCTACAAAATGACAGGGTGGTGTTTAAGGGGCCTTGCATAATTAAGTTATTAAAGAACTATTCAATTGTCTATTTTCTTGGTAATCACAGCCCTCCTACGTGATTCACGTCCAACTGCTGTTAGCTTGGAAGGTGTGCAAACAGGTTTGTGTGTCGGGTTAAACAAGGCTTTTGTCCTCTGTTTCGAGTGATGTGTGTCTGTGAATGTGTCTTTCGTGTGTGTGTGTGTGTGTGGGTGTATGTGTGTACTGTCATTGGCCGGTGATACAAGTTGGACAACACAGGAACCCTCCTTGCTTCCCTTCGGTGTTCCTGTGTGTGTGTGTTTGTGTGTGTGTGTGTGTGTGTGTGTGTGTGTGTGGGGAAGTGCGTGGGTGTGTTTTTCTGATTTCAAATGCGTGTGTAGAACTGTGTTCAGAAATAGAGGAGGCCTATGGGAAAGGCTGCTGTGTAAAACGGGTTTTGGCGAACATTGTCCAAGCACACCTGCAGGAGGCTTTGCTGACGAATGTCGAATTAATGTCTGACCGACAAAGTTCTGGTCTGAACACGTACGCCTCGAATGTTCCCTCACGTTGAATGCCAACACTTAGCCACACAAACACAGACACACACACACACACACACACACACGCGCGCGCACTCACAGACATAAACAATAAAACACATGCACGCCGACACACTGCCCTCGGGATGCGAGCTTCCACAGGAAAGTTTTCCACACGGCTCATCATTAAAACGTAGAAGTGAAACTGCTGCATTAAAACAATTGACGAACACTGCTTCACTTCCACATTATTCATCCCCCTACCACCCTTTCCCATGTAAAGTGAGTCACTGATGCACTTTATACCAACATGCGTTCATCCTCTATAAACCTTGATATAGAACACAAAGTGGCGACACAGCGGTGGTGGAGAGGTCAGCATGAAGCCATTGCAGCTCTTTAAATACATTGACACTCCACCGCAGAGCGTAGTAATTGCAGTACTAAACCCCAGTGCAGATGAGGTCATAACCAGTTGACGAGCAGTTGGTTTATGTTGCGTCACCGCGGGCCATAATTAAGAAGAGCTCAACAGCAGAGTCCCCTACTCCGACGTAAACAAAAGAAAAGCATAGGAGGTCTGAGATGCTCACCGATCTGGTCCTCGGGGATGAGGCTCTCGATGGGCGGCTCCAGCTCCGAGCTCTGCCTCAGGTACCTCTTCATCTGGGTCACGAACTGCCGCAGCGTCTGCAGCAGCTCCAGGCCCGAGTCGTGGCCCTGCCATGCCTGCGATCCCTCGCACATGTAGCTCAGGTAATCCTGCACCAGGCACCCGAAGTACGACGACTTGTCCCGGGACAGCTCAAGCACGCGCCGCACCGCCCGCTTCTCCGGCGTCAGAAGGGAGCTGAAGCGGAACACGCCGGTCATCTTGCGCAGCTGGCACTGCAGCGCCCTCTGCAGGCCCAGGGCCCCGGCGCTGGCCCTCCGGTTGGCCCCGCTGCGGCGGCCCGGGGGCAACAGCGTCAGGTCCTGGTCCTGCTCGGCGTCCGGGTCGCTCTCCAGGCCCACGCCGAAGTCCTGCTCCTCTTCGTCCTCGTCTTCGTCCTCGTCCTCGTCCTCGTCCTCCTCCATGCTGCTGTCGGGCCCCTGGTGGTTCTCCTGGCGGAGGAGGCGGTGGTGGAGGGGCGGCGAGAGGGACAGGGGCAGGTGTGCGGCGTAGTCGGCCATGGTGGGTGGGCTGGGGTCGTGCAACGGCGGCAGCCTGAAGGCGGAGAAGGAGGAGAAGGAGAAGTCCATGGAGTCGGGCTCCGACGAGTCCGTGGAGAGGCTCATGTCGCTCAGCCGCTGGCCGCCGCCGCCGCCGCCGCCGCCGCCCTGCGAACCCTCCGCCCGTTCTCGGGCCGTGGCGTCGGGCGAGCTCTGGGAGCCGGGGCTGTCGAGGGTGTCGTGGTGGCGGGTGAGGATGGCGTTCTGCCGCGTCACCTGGGAGCGGCTCAGGGCCTGCTGGATGGTGCGCTCCTCCATGGCCAGGTGGCACGTGACCTCGTCCTGGCTGGTGGAGGGCGAGGCCTTCACCCGGCGGGGCGACGAGGAAAGGGAGACCAGCGAGGGCCGGGGGATGGAGATGGGCGAGCTGATGCTCAGCTTCTTGGTCGGCGGCGAGGACGAGGAGAAGGAGGGGAAGGAGGGGAAGGAGGAGGTGCTGATGCTCAGGGAGGAGCCCAGCCGGTGCAGGAAGCTGCCACCGGTCTCCTTCGGCTCCTTCTGCTCCTTTAGCCAAGGGATCTTCTCCGGCATGCTGCACTGTCTGACGGGCGGGGGGGGGAACGGGCCGGTGTGGGGGCTGGCGACGAGGCGGCGGTCGTTGAGGCGGAGGTGAGCAGCAGGCGCTGAAGATCGCCGTGTTCTGTGATTGGTCGATGCTTCGAGGGCCTTGCTCTGGCTGTGATACCGAGGTCTGGTGAGCGCTCCTCAGAACGTTCGCCTCACTGAGAGTCTCCGCCCTGGAGACTCGACCGAGACTCTCCCCGTCGTCGCCGGCTTCCTGGTTGCTGCTACTGTCGCTACCGGCAACAGGCTCCTCCTCCTCATTCACCTGGTTACAGGGGGTCTGTTGGGGTGTTACAGGGGTGGTCTCCGAGGGCAGGGGGGTTTGGTGGACCTTGGTGAAGAGGGGGTTGATGAAGCAGAGTGCGCCGTTGCTCTGGCAGCACTCAAGCTCCGAAGGGCTGCGCGTTAGCAACCGGGGACGGGCGCCCGGGCTGGTGTCTAAGGTTACCCTCCTCTGGGCAGCGGGCGGCGGCCTGTTGGGGGCGTTAGTCCCCGGGGAGGACCAGGAGACAGCACGCTTTATACCAAAGCAAAGCTCAGAGTCCCAGAAGCCTGTTGGAGGAGAACAGGAGGAGATGAATAGCAACTTTTAGTGAGGTGGGGAGGTTAATCCTATAAACAGCTTTTCAATTCCAAGGAGATTTTTTATCTGTCTATATTGAGGCCATAGACCTGTGTTATGGGCATGGCTTTATGTCACTCAAGGCGTGGAAAAAAACGCGTCAGAAAAACCCTCATTTTGAATAACCGTCTCGCCCATAACGTCTAAAGCTATTGGCAGACGATCAATACATAAAAAACACGACCATACAATGACATGCATAAACATTGAGAATCAAATACATATTGCATAATGTACTTAAAAATTATATATTTTCTTTTATGTGGTAGAATTCATAAAACATGTTGTTAACAAATTTGAGTAATACTGCAGTAGTTTCCATTGATGAGTAATCCATGAAAATGGTAGCCAACTCCATCAAAGCAGCAAGTATTTGCAAAAAAAACAACGGAAAACTCTGTTTTTTACAGTCAGTGATAAGGATTTGCTGCTGACGTCGGGCGGCAACAGTGAACTCCTAGCGAGCAAACAGCCAGAATTCAGTCACACAAAAGCATACCTGTTCCCCTATCAAGAGACAGAAGTAGCCAACCCACAAACCAAACCAAAGATTCACCAGCACGAACACTGTTGAGACGACACAAAAACCACATATAGGTGGTAAATTGCTCGATGTGAACAACGCTGAGAGACAAAGTGCGACGGTACTCACGGTGTGTTCCTCTGAGCTGTGTGACATACGGACAACGTTCCTCCTCACAGAGAATGGCTCCGATTTAGCCCGGAGAAGATGACAACATGTGCTTTGTTACCAGACTTCAGAGCTTCTGTCGCGCTCTGCCACTCGCTCAGTATGTTATGACTCACTCGCTCTAATCTGTGTTTGTAGGCATGTCTGACTTTGAGTGTGCGTGTCTCTGTGGGTATTCTGTCAACACAGCATTCCCGCCTCGTTCTTTCTCTCCCTCTCTTTCCCTGCGTCTCTCTAGACAGATCTCCCTTACTCGCTCCCTCTCTCTCTCACGCCCCCCCCCCCAGCCTCCCGGTCTCTGAACAGCCCTTTGTTTTCCCCTCATAGGATTACAAATACAAACATGCTCTCATCCTACTCATGGGCTTCTCTCTCTCTCTCTCTCTCTCTCTCTCTCTCTCTCTCTCTCTCTCTCTCTCTCTCTCTCTCTCTCTCTCTCTCTCTCTCTCTCTCTCTCTCTCTCTCTCTCTCTCTCTCTCTCTCTCTCTCTCTCTCTCTCTCTCTCTCTCTCTCTCTCAATATATACTAATATATATGTATCTAGTTTCATGGCATTTTTTCAAAGCATTTATTTTTATTTCTCCCTCTTCTGTGAAGTTAATTTTATCATTGGTTCTTCTCCTACACATTTGGATTTCTGGCTCCTGAATTGCTTTAATGTACCGTCATTGCACTACAACATGGACAAGCATACACCGGCATATACACCCACCCACACACATACACACACCCTATTAACAACAGCTACGGTAACTGGGGCTATGGGTGTCGTGGGTGAATTGCTTCCTGCTTATTACTGGCATTGAGGCACTTGCTGAAAGTCCAGTTTGTCAAGGACAATTGGTTGGTGCTATGAAATCCCAGCACAGACACGCTGATACAGATAAGATAGGTACCGAGCACACACCTACATGCCTACCGAGGCCGGCCCACAGTCTCACAGCCCCCCAACTCTGTTTGTTCTTCATCATTGTGGTTCGGGAAAGCTAAATAGGCCATGGAATTTCCACAATACATTACTTTATATTACCTTGGATACCATGTCAATTGGTAAATATAGGAGTGATTAATGAGAGACATAAGCATTTTGTATGAATCAGCCCACATAGCCTTAGCTTAGTCTATCGTCAATAGCATTTTTTTATTATCAGATACGATGACGGGAAGAGGTTATGTGTGGATTAGATGTGGAGAAATAGGCACACAGCTAGCTACTTTCCATTGAGTTTCCCAAGAATTCCTGTTGTGCAGTGTTCAATCAAAGCACACACCTATAAGGCCGAAAACAAAAGTATTAAGGACACAAGGCATGCCTTTGTTCAAAAGATTTTCCTGCATGGCATGTCTGATCTTATTATGGACACACCCAAACCCCATGCCATAAATGGCACCCACGCAGCGAGCTACATTGAGTCTGTCGGTTTGTGTTACATAGTTGCACAGCCGGTAAGAGAAGACATAACACTTCTTTGAATTATGATAGTCTCATCCCTACAACTGAGACTAGGGACTCAATCGTACACATTGCGACTTTAATTGTTAACAATAACATGTTCCATCAATTTACTATTTCCATGAATTAAGAGCATTTTAGTAACTTGCAATGCTAGTTAATGACTACACAGGGCATGTTTAAGTGTGCTTTTGGCAAAAGAATATTGGTTCATTTGTGGACAGCATATATCCTTCAAACTCCTGTACGTTTATATCCTTCATTCTCTTGTATGTACTATTCTCTCTTCTCTTCACAGAATTAATGTTTTCAATTAATCCACAAGACAAACAGCCAAGTAACCATTAATTTACTAATTAAACTGTGTAGTTTCATTGGACGAATTTTTATCTCTCATCTCTTTGCATTATCTTTAGCTTAAGTGTAGCCCTAATAGCCAAATTGTCATTCAGGTGAAGAGAGATGCCAACACAAGCACACCCAGCGGTTGTTTCATGTTCAAGCCTGACGGAGCAGCACTGATCTGGGCCTGAGAAGGGCCTTTACTCCCGGGAATTGAGTAATTCAGTTGTTGGCGTGCCAGCTACGTGCAATGCTAGCTGGGGAATGTGGCTCTTTTACAAGCTTTGGTTTGGCTGCAGAACAGATGTGGACGGAGTTTAGGACCGCAACTTCGGAAGTTGTTTTGGTGGATCTTTCCTGACTTAACAAAATACGATAGACGTGACATGCTCTGATTGTTTCGTCATGGACAGAATGGCAAACAAAATACAGCGTAGAAGACCATTTCCATAGCCGTTGAAGGTGCAGTTAATACACAACATGCTGCATACCTGACTAAGAGCTACTATCTGTGTTTGGAAGGACACTGAAGTCAATGCATCCTTGAGAAAATCCTCAGTACCTTAACGAAAAACATCTGAAAGAGACACGATGCTGATTGAAAGCATAGCGTCAACTTAACAAGAACTCATAACTTTTGTCATCCACAAATTACCGGTAATTTGAAATTGTCTTGGCGCCCGTGAGAGAAGATATCAAAGAATCCCACCTGCTCCTAGCTTGGCCACCTCCTCCAGGTCTCTGGGGTTCTTGGCTGTGGCGATGGCCTCTGGTAACTTCAGCGTAAAAGGTAACACATCCCTGGAAATAGGAACCGTGCAGAGAGAATAGGAAGGGGGGGTGTTAGAGGCTGGACTACTAATGAACTCTATTCCCAGAAGATACTTCATGGGGAGAGCGCTATTTAATAATAATAATACATTTAATTTAGAGGCGCCTTTCAAGACACCCAAGGTCACCTTACAGAGCATATAGTCATCATAAATCGTTTAAAAAAACAAGACATTGTGGAAAAAATAAATAAATAAATAAACATAATAAATAAAAAATAAATAAAACAAAAACAAGACAAAACAAAACAAACAAACAATCAATATATATATTGGGACAGGCGAGGTGGGAGTTAAAAAGACTATTATGGATTCAAAGTTACAACCACCTCCTCTTCCACTGTAGTATGCCCTCTAGCAAGTTAAAAAGAAATCGCAATCACAATATCATTTCAACTTGCCTAGACAGAGCTAGCAGATGAAATACTAGGGATCGACCATAACATATCACGTAACATAAATATACCAACCACTAGAAACGGAAAACAAATGCAAATGTCTGCCGATGTTTAAAGTAAGCCCCCGGTACATCGAATGCATACGAAGAAGGTGGAATTCAGAAGAAGATGAATGGGGTTGACGATAGAGTATGCCGGTTTGAGTGAATGTATACGTGTGTGCGTGTGCACAGAGAGACCCTCACCTGCTGATGCAGAAAAACGCCACAAGACGGAACAGATCTGCGAAGCTCAGGCCAGATCCCTCCAAGGAAAAAGCTGAGGGAGGAGACAATGATTATTAAGCGTTACCCAATCACATCCCTCCATAGCATACATCCAGTACCCCACAACGCAGGGCTACTGGGCAATAACACCACACGCCTTAATGAGGCTGCAAAGCCCTCCAATCACGGTGCATGAGCCGCTATAGGATGGTTAAACAACATGCATTCCCATTAGCAGTATGGAGGGCCGGGGGTTATTTACAAAGCTGTGTGGAATTCCTCAACAGCATTGACTGGAATACTAACAGAGCTCCCGGGAGCAGGAGGGGAGAGGGACGCATCGCTGGCAGCTTTTCTCTAGCAGAGCTCAAATAGTTCATTCATGAACGAAGGCTCTTTGGCTCCCTTCTCCAACAAAAAGAGGAGGGTCACACAGCGCATCAAAAAGCAGTCCATCAGCACCAGGCCAATTGACAAGATGTGTGTGTGTGTTATAAGCGTGTAGCATCGCTTTCCCCGACGCTATAGTTGGTCTAGATCTCTGTCGGGGAGGAGACAATAGAAAGCATTTACACTGGAATTAGGTAGAAAGGGTAAAGAAAAGAATCGCAATAAACAGGGAGGTTTAAGGTGACGATATCATTGTGTGAGAGCTAAACGAGGTGTGAATGGGTAGAGAGAACGAGAGGAACAAGGGTATTCCATTCTCCAGCGGAAATAAGGAAAGTCGGGTAAATCATAACATGTGGGAAACAGCAGTCGGCCAGTGAGTAAATTGCTGTGCTCGTGTGTCTTGATTTCCAACTGGAGGTGTATTTTCTCACGCAGCCTCTTCTAATGCTTACAATTCTAACTAACTTATTCTAACTTATGGTAGTCTAACTGTAACTATTCTAATCCATAACTCATATAGCTATTATAACCATTCCAAGCCTACTGCTAACTACATGCATAGATATACATAGATACATAGCTCTTGTGAAAACTATTCAGACTGTAAATCTTCGCCATCAATTCTCTGTGTCCTTCCAGCCAGGGCAACGAGACCGGCTATGTCCACGGGTCACGCCGCGTCTCCTCTGAGGAGAACACTAGCGAGGCTTCACGGTTCCGAACAAAGATGTTTATGTGATAGAAAGGAAATAACCGGTTAAATAACAGGCTCAACAATAACGCGGCTTTGTGTTGTAACAGCCTACAAAGACATGGATTGTAGTTGTTGACCGTGCATTGGCGGGCCTCAAACAATACACCAAAGGCTTCAGCAAGCATCTGTCGGTCGAGGGCTCCCCATTGCTCATCATTCTCGACAAGGGTTCTAATGAGATGAAGCACCTTCAGGTGCTTGACACGAACACGTCTATTGTGACACACTAGATGTTAATCATGCAATACTGAAACATACGATCAAGGCACATGCTGGAACCCGCCAATGTATCTGGGATTTTGGCAGGATTTGAACAACATATGACAATCTACACTGTCGACTGTCTGTCTTGTTCCAGGAAACCCTTATCACTTTGTAACTTTTAGCCATGGAGCTATTTCAGACTTTTTTATTTCATTTCTTGCATGTGAGGCTAGGAACAACAAAAGTATCCAAACACAATTGGAGCATTGAGAGATATATAGGCCTGACTAATGCCTGTAACACAATCCAGATCAAATGCAGACGTTACCTTTTAACTCCATTAAATAGATACGGACTAAGTTATAACCTGGCAATGGAAAAGCGTTTTAAACATAGTCCTATTTTTGCTCCGTCAGCCAGAATGCTTCATGACTACATGGGATTTCCCTTAAGTGAATAAATGTGCCATATTTCTTCCATGGACTGATAAAGCAACGGTGTCTGCACATTTCGCGCCCATTTTTAAGCTAGTATATAAATAGAAAGTGACAGTTACATAAGCCGGAGGAATGTGATCAAACGCTGATGATCAGTTCCAGGAAAGTTCCACCACTGAAGGAAATCACACAGAGGGCTGGGCTAAGCTTATCGATCTGCAGGTCAGACTACACACACATGTCGCCCGTAACTTTAGGAGTGGAATTTCCCTCCCAGAACCCATGAAAAAAATATATTAATAGAAACATATTTTCCACAGGTATTTCTGGATGCTTGTATTGACGGCAATAGAAAAGCTGGCAAACATTCAACAGGTTAAATTACATTTGTTGTATCATTATTGTTATAAATATTAACATTCGCGAAGGGGCATGAGTAGTCGTTTACAACATGTCTAATCAAATCATCTAGCTCTTCAGAACCTGCTGCTTTTATCTCTCGTCTCAATCTAAAGCAGTCATAGGTCAGTCTGCGGGGTGAGGCCGCGGGGTGAGGCTGCGGGGTGAGCTTGCCGTTAGGAACGCTTATCTCTAGTGCCTTTCCAAGGGTCATCGTGGTGCAATTTATCATAACACAATCTATTGTAGCACAAGCACATGCAGCAAAGCAACAGTTATGACTAACATCAACATCGTTGTTTCCATAACAAATAAAGTATGCTCATGGAAATCCCCTGATTATTTTTTTTATAGTGCTTCATTTTTTTTAAACCTGCACAGTAGCTTTTCTACCGAAGCTTTTGAGACCATTAAACGTGCCCATATACGACTCAATCCAACGGCAGAGTATTTTTCTCTATACCGAGGGCAAATCTGTATTGTTCAAATTTTTCTGAAAACATCAGTAAAGACATTCCCTTGGTACTTACTGTATTGGCTCTCTTTGATTAGGAAGTCTTTGATACGGGGGGCTGAGTCGCTGTCCAAGCGCAGGGATATGACCTTCCTCTGCAGGCTGCTAGACTTCCTCACCACAAATGTCTGTGAGCGGACCATAGAGGAAAAGCACCCATAAGTCGACCTGCCAACCACTTCAATCCACTTCAATGGGTTCATTGTCTCCATGTCTAGCTATGCACCTTGACCTTGGGGCCCTGACCGGGCCGTTAACATTGTCTTACATTGTCTACTTTAACCAAGCCAGTGTCTGTCAGAACACCTTGACGCTGATACTGTGGATGCTATGCTATTTAACATGGTTAAAACACTGCAGTGGATGCATGTAGCTTCTGTGCCATGGTTTGATTAATTAATTAAGTAATCATTAAATTTGCGATGTTTAAGGTTAACTCAGTAAAATTATGACCTTTTAGTCAAATTATCTAAATACATCTGTAAAACAAGCTGTGAACAGCAACAATCACAACATTCAATTCACGCTAGACATGATACAGACTTTTATATTTTTTAACCTGCCGAGAAAATCTTGGTTTTTTTTACTTGTTGTTACTCAAGGAGATGAGTATATAGGAGTATAAAGGAGTGTAGAGGAGTAGATAAATAGACTAGCGTACCCTACCACATGGCAATAGTTATCTTTTGCTTTGGCAGAGCTAACTGCACGTCCAAAAATATACCTCAGTGTAAGTTTAAGAAAGCCAATGACAAAAAGCCTGGTAAAACCAGGAATAATATTAGTGAATTTTAGTCACAACATTTGTTGAGTTTTGACACGACTTTAGTGTGTCGGCTTTGGCTTCTGGTTGCTATTGACTGAGTGTGAACGATAGAGGCGCAAGTCTTACACATCGTCACTCGAACGATGGTCATTGCCATATGACTGCCATCTTACCGCATTTTTAAAAGAAAAAGTACAATGCTCATTAGACCATACTGTTGACTTAATGTGTTTTTCAGGGGGGAAATTAAACGTTTGAGTCTATTATGATAAAAACGACATCGACAGTGCAGGCTTGCATTGTCATACAAGCCTCTATATTACATGTAAATGGATTCAGCCTGTCTAACTTCCTGTGGCTCCCGGCTCACCCCAGGTGACTGGCTCTCCAGGAGAGCCACGGTGTCATGGTGGCTGCATCCCAGCTGCAGCCACACGGCGTGGGTCTGGGACACTCGGTCCAGCAGGCTCAGGCGCCGGTGCAGGGAGTCGTAGCCAGAGTCCCGGGCCCCTGCGGGCCCCGGCCCCCAGCCGGTTGGCGGCTTCAGAGGCGGAGCTTGCAGAAAGAGCCCGTCAAGCTCACCACTCAGCCTGTAAACCAAGAGAGCAAATAAGTAAGGCAGTAGCTGCGTTTCCATCTAAAAGGTGATGCGAATCTTTAGAACGTTCGCAAAAAAGTAATTCGAATTAGGTGCGTTTCCATCAAGTGGTTGCAGCGGAATAGGGTGATGACGTTACACGTTGATGTCGGCAGGGTTGCTATGGCCGGTCGTTATGCGGAAATCGGAAAGACTGTCAGTCCTGTGTGTTCAAAGTTCGCTACGTCACAGCTGTTTTGAAAAGTGTGTTTCCATCTCCCATTTTGCGAATTTATCCTCTTTCGCATTTCTCAAAAACCACCTCAAGCGAGCGGAAAAACCTTTTTGCGAATTAGAGGATTTTTATGGGAATTTTGGTGTTTCCATCACCGTTTACTGATTCGATACTTCAAAGTTCGCATAAAATCAGGGGGATGGAAACGCACCTAGTGTAACATTAGGGTAATGTACAACGTTGTCCGAGTTCATTTAAATAAGAAGATGTAGTTAAACCTTCTGGATGGACTGTAACTCCTTTCAAAATCGTGATAATGGAGAAATGTTTGCTCACACTGTATAGTTTATTGGTCGATGTACATGTAACATGCAATGTTAATGAAGATTTGACCATCACTGCTTAAAATGTCATGCCATAAGTTAAGCACTCTCTAGTAACTGCGCAGTTGCAATGCATTCTGAAAATGTTTGAATGCCGTGCAAACACCACCCTCTGCTGGTGGACCAGATCATTTCTTGCTTACCCATGAGGACTGCCATTGGCGGGGCCTTTTTCTGACGACTCTGATTCCCTTCCCACCATCTCCTTCTTCAGGGTCCCGATCTCCAGGGCGAATGAGTCAATAAGCTGTGAAAGGTAAAGAGAAAGAGGGTTGACGCCAAACATTCACTGCATAGATGGGCTGCTTGGTTACAGTGTAACTAGTTCAATTCATCAGACCACACTAGGCATTGATACAAAACACATAAAACACACAATGTTTCAACGAAGACGGCAAAAAACGCTTAATACATTGAATCATCTTTAGTTGAGGCTAAATCACCAGGTTGTAAATGTACTTTCAGATGAAGGACGTGAGATTATCCGTTGTCGGCAACAATAAAAAGAGGTCTGTAAACAAAGCATCAAAAGAGAGGAAACCCCCTGCCATACTACAGCCAGCTCTCCTGATTCAAGTACAGCCGGTTTCCTGATCACAAAGGACCAACATGTAGCAACAATGGACAGACAGAAGCAAAGACAGTAGTGATTCATCTGGAATGAAAAGACATTACAAATGTCGCTGGTGTGTCATCTAGGCAGCCCGGGCCACGGTTATTACTCTCAAATGGGGTTTAATGCAATATTCTATAATATGTTTTGTTGATTGTATTATTATTATTATTTATTATTGGGAACACTTAGTGAAGATGAAAATTCAATTTGGGGAGAATTATAAAAAACGAAATGTCAACATTCAAATATAGTTCAAATGCAGTTCTTTTTTAAATGGATACAGGACAATAACCAAAAAGCCCTTCTTCCTTAAGCCCTTTGTTTCTTAGAGCTACTGAGGTCACTTTTTTGTACAATCATCTATCTAGCAGGAAAAACCGCCTTGCAACATTGCAGTTCTGCTTTCAGCAAAGATCTGACAGTCTGCAAGCATACAATAACGATACTCCATAATTTCTCAATGCACTTAAATAACTTAAATTCTCAATAACTACATAATACATCATTTTCCTGACGGTGGTTGGCAGCCATTTCAAGATTTGCTTCCAAGCAGAGGTCTTTACCTCCACCCTACATCTGCTGTCTCACCCGACACCCCTATGTTAAGTGAGGGCTGCCTGCAGCCACGGCCTCGTATTCACCCCTCCGTGAGATCCGTCTGAGATGTGCTGAATCAGCCCCTTTCTCAGCAGTATTCTCCACGGGCTCAGCTCTTTGTCAGCCCGCCAGTTCTAACCACCCAGTGCTATTAGTTACTACCTAAATAAGCCCCCTCCTCCTACCCCCCACCCCGCTCCCCCGAGCCAGGGAAGCACCCCCACCCCTCAAACACACTCACAGACACACAAGTCATTCATGCACACCCCAAATAAACCATTGCTGCAAATGAAACCGGCTACTGTTAACACTTTGCTTGTTTTAACCTTTGTTGACTAAGGATTTGTGACTTGAATACAGAAAAAGAATAGAGACTGGGGTTGTGATTCAAGCAAGCACTTAATTCATCTTCATCTAAACAAATCTTTAGTTGTCGTTAAAGTTAAATAAACCACAATTTACATTGACTTGACCGCTTTGTTTTTAATGCAAAGAACCAAGTTACATTTTCCTGAAATGAGCAACACTGATAGCCTCAAACGCACACGTCACATTTGTTTGTTTCATTTCCCATTTACGAGGAAAGTTGTGCAATACACTGCCATGGGAACACCCGGTAGACCGGGAAAGCTTAGAAGATAGTAACAGGCCAGTGACAACCTGCACTGTTGGAGACATCACGGGTCTGGATCGCTTTAGTAGTTTCATTCCAGTATGATGCCATTTCTTCTGTGTTCTGTGTAAACGTGTATCTGTGTGCGTCACTGACCAACACAAGGCCCATGGGGACCCAGTTGCATAAAGTAGCATCTGTACTTCTGTCTGTTCCTGGAGTTTCGTTCTCATTGTTTCTTAAAGATGCAGTTCTCCTCGACATCCAACGCTAGACTACCCTCCTCCTTGTGGTATGTAATGATGTCACCATATGACCCTTCTTTTGTATCTCTCCCTGCTGACAGTTGAACCCATTTGACATATATTAATGTATATATATATAGCACAGCTGATAAGCTGCAGGATGCTAGGCCTGTTTTCGAGGAAATGTCCCCAGACAAAAATAAGAGGTTCTATCAGAATCAACTGTTCATTCTGTTTATTATTATTCTTGGTTTTCTGCCAACATTCTACTCTTAGAAGTTATAGATAAGTATGATGCAATGGTTAACTTATTTTCAGAGCGGTTTTATGAGCGAATCGTTTCTCGTTTCTTTAAATTGACGATTGGCATTGTCATGAAAAAAGAAAGTACATTAAGTTGACTTCCTTATTGGCCCTCCTGGTTTACAGGCTGAGTTGGATATTTTACTCTAAGAATGGTTTGTCAACAGCAAAAGATTATAAGTCTTGGGATGACATTATAAATGTGGCTGTGGTTTCATTGAGACTTTGTGACCCTGGCACAGGCTTGTGAGAGACAGGTCTATTCTTATCACAGTGTCTGATCACAGGGTGAAGGTTCGCACCCCACCCAACCCATTATAAATAGCTGATTGACATGAATGGGCCTTGGAACCGCTTGGTGTAATAATGCTGAGCAGCACTTCTTAAACTAACAGCGCACAGACCACGACTAAGAACACATCCTCATCCAATAAGAGCTCCAGGTTGCATTTGATCTGGAGAACAATAACCAACATAAACATTTATGTTGTTTGATGAAAAAACCAGAGGGGGGACAAGCCCATGAAAGGCACTTAATGGGCATTTAAAAGGCTGCCATTATAATATCTTTTGTTGGAATTAATTATCTGTTCAAGGCTCCATCTCCACCTCCCACCACCTGGAATAAAGACAAAAAGAAACAAAGAACAACAAGAAACAATTCCAGAACGCTAAACTGACACCCAAGCCTGACTCCAGTTCTTCCCTCCCTACCCTCTATTCACTGATGTGTTCCGCTCTCGTTTGTGTTGGGTCCCTCCTTTCCATTTTTCAACTTACTTCTGGGAAAGATGCCACGTGACCATGTATTTTTGAGTGTAACCTGCACAAGCAAACCGGTGGCAATGTTTTAGGTATGGCTTTGTCATTAGTCGTCCTTTAAGTACACTTTTGAGTATACTTAAGACCATCCTTAAGGTACACTGGGGGTCCGATGGGGGGGGGGGGGTCCTGAGCCTACCTTGAAGAAGCTGGCCCTCTTGCGTTGAGGCTGACTGAGTAAGCTGGTAGACATGATGTGGTTTACTCCAGTCCGATGCTGTCCCTCTTAACGTTGGCTGCCTGGATGCCTGAGAAAAGATAGGACAGGAAATGAAACCGCATTACTGTGTGATCAACAGAAAAAAACTCAAAGTAGGTATGCACTAATGTAGTAAACATCTGTATTTACTTTTGCTTAAATATAGATCCTCAATTATTCAAAATCATGCTTACTATCCATTTAGTTGCCCTGAAAAGCTGTTTGTTGATTGGGTGCATAACAGTGCAAAAGAGTGACATTAAGTATTTGTATATTTGTAAAGTGTGGCTTTAATTTGAAAGCACAAAGGACAGCACATACAGGCCTTTTTTCCAAAACATGAATTCTAAAAGTCAAAAAGTCTGTTTACATGACTTTGTCCCCTTCCGCTACGTTATACTGCTGATCTTTCTCTCAATACAGCAATGTTGCTCTGTTCAGTTCTGGCAACAAGTAGCACGATCCCCATCCTCTAATTGCCATTGGGAATCTAGTGAAAACACTCCTTTACTCACAAGAAGTAAGTACTAATTATATACGAGTGCACATACATGGACACAATCACATACACACACACAAAAGCACACACACAAACACATGCACCCTAAAAAGAAAGTAACTGATTAACTTGTCAGCAACGACTGTTTTGCAGAAAGAGAAGTGAGCATTTATTCAATTGTGAGAGGCTGCATTACATTGCCATGTTTTTTGGTGGAAAAAGAGAGAGAGAGTCAGAGAGCGAGAGGGAGACAGACAGACAGACACAGTCTTGCAGGCTACTGAAGGGATTTCTTGGAATATGGGGAAAAAAGTGAACAAACAGGCACAGAGTGGGAAAAGATACACAAGATACTCTCTCTCTCTCTCTCTCTCTCTCTCTCTCTCTCTCTCTCTCTCTCTCTCTCTCTCTCTCTCTCTCTCTCTCTCTCTCTCTCTCTCTCTCTCTCTCTCGGGGGAGGGGGGTACTCTTTTCCCTTGTGAAACATCCTGAGGCCAATCCATCTTGACAAAAACAACATGCCATGCCGTGGGCAGTTCACAGTTAATTTCTGGAAAGTAAAAAAGGACAGTGTTCAGTCACAGCAGGTCAAACTATAGACTATTTGGCTGATCATTTCGATGTAAACACACACACACACACACACACACACACACACACACACACACACACACACACACACACACACACACACACACACACACACACACACACACACACAATGTCGCTCTCGCTCTCTCTCAATTACAACTGTTGTTGTTATTGTTTTGGTCATGTGTTCATATTGTAACTTAAAACACTGTTTTCAGTTTTTTTGCATGGGTAACAAATTAAATGTAAGCTAATCACAAGTGCTTACACTCGTTAAGGTAAAAATGTCTGACAAACGTTCTTACTGTAATACGCTTTGGATAAAAGGGTCTGCTAAATGCCCTAAATGTAACTGTAAACAACTCAGTGGTTCTGTCTCAGAATCATTGCATCTAACAATTTTGCCATGTTCCTATGTAATTTTTCTCACTTGCGAAAGGAACGGGTTACGTTCAATGAAATCAAAACTAAAACGGATTGAGCCTTCTTCTTATGTCTATGATTGAGCCCTGTTTATAAACAACCCTTCCTGGTTTGTCCGTTGGCTTGTGTCGATACGTCAAGTGTCGATACGTCATCTGTAAGCGCAGGACCCCGAGTCGATCTGGCAGCCGAGTCAATCTGACACCCACACCGGGCCAGCTGCATCGTAAACCCAGAATGCACTTTGGCATTGGGCGTGGCCATCATGTCCCCAACACAGCTGTCGGGGCATGGTCTCAGTCAGGAGGAAACGGTCTGGTTGCCACTGATAACTGAAGTTTTCACAAAAGTATTGGCCGAAACCCTGAATAGTTTCTTCTCACGTCATTTTTAACGAAATTAAAGGCCCACTATGCAACTTTTTTAGCCAAAATTACATTAAGTATGCAGGTTGAGACTTATGCTGATGGTTCTGCATCCATTTCTGGGTCGATTGGTGGGTGTGTCATTTACCCATGTCGCCTCTCCAGTGAAAAAGCGCATATGCAACTTGATCTGTTCGGACCGACACAATCCGGATGTGACGCAGCGGAAGTATCCTCGAAAATGTAGTCAGATTGTAGTTTCGAAAATGCTTTACGGCACAGACACACACCCAAACATGGCACCGGCTAGATATAAACAGCCAGTTGCGAGGCAATTGTTGCATTCATCATGGATCAATCGACTAATGGTACGGCCACACCAACCGCCTTGCGCCTAACCTGACGCTTGATCATTGTGTGTCACAAAAATGGTTCAACGCGCCTGTGGCTGCGCTAGAGTCCGAGGTAGGAAACCCAAACGCCGCCGTGTTTGGGTGCATGATAGAGTTTAGATCGGGTTAGATTAAATAATCTCGGATATAAATAACGATCTCATCTCATCTCATCGTCATCCGTTTATCCGGGGTCGGGTCGCGGGGGGAGCAGCTCAAGCAGGGGGCTCCAGACTTCCCTTTCCCGGGCCACATTGACCAGCTCTGACGGGGGGATCCCGAGGCGTTCCCAGGCCAGTGTTGAGATATAATCTCTCCACCTAGTCCTGGGTCTTCCCCGAGGTCTCCTCCCCAATGGACGTGCCTGAAACACCTCCAAAGGGAGGCGCCCAGTGGGCATCCTTGCCAGATGCCTGAACCACCTCAGCTGACTCCTTTCTAAGTAAAGGAGCAGCGGTTCTAATCCGAGTTCCTCACGGATGACTGAGCTTCTCACCCTATCCCGCGACGCCAGCCACCCTTCTGAGAAAACTCATCTCGGCCGCTTTTACCCGCGATCTCGTCCTTTCGGTCATCACCCAACCCTCATGACCATAGGTGAGGATAGGAACGAAGATCGACCGGTAGATCGAGGGCTTTGCCTTGCGGCTCAGCTCTCTTTTCGTAACAACGGTGCGGTAAAGCGAACGCAATACCGCCCCCGCTGCTCTGATTCTCCGGCCAATCTCACGCTCCATAGTACCCTCACTCGCGAACAAGACCCCGAGGTACTTGAACTCCTTCACTTGGGCTAAGGACTCATAAATAACGATAATCGGGTTAAATAACTTCACATGGTGTGTCTGGTGTGTTTCCAGCATTCGTAGTGTTGATCAGGAGAGAAATAGTCCGCCAAGACGTTGAGGTTGCTTAGCAACCAGAGACTCTGTCCATGCAAGTGAACGGAGCGTTCACTCTTCGTCATAACTATCAAACCGAACATCCTTCACATTCACCGAGCGAACATTATGAAAGTAAAATGCACATTTCTCGCTAAAAATGTTTCCATAAACGCATTTAATGGCGTAACTATGTTACTATTTCCACCCAGAATAAAGAAAGATGTCGGCCGTATGCTTCTGTGCAAGGGTCACTACAGTAACGAATTGCTTTACGGCACAGACCCCCAAACACGGAACCGGCTCGATATAAACAAGTAACTAAGGGATTGTTATATTCATCATAGATCAGCCGACTAAAAAGAGACAGAGAAACCCAATGTCGGAGGAACAGAAGAAGAGAAAAGGGAGACTGACCGACAGAGAGGCCAGACACGAGTAAACGTTGGGCAAGCTTTTCAGGAATAGCGTGAACTGAAAGAAAAAGAAGACTGCAAACCAGACGCCGACTCGGCCGTGTTGCTTTTGAAATTGAAAGTACCCTTGGGTGAACTTTGTCTTCGTGGTATTCTTGATTCTGATAGTCTCTGTACAAATGTGTTTGCTCAACCATTTAGTTGTGAGCCCTGTAAAAAATGTTTTCTCGACCGTTTTGTTGTGAGCCCTGTATGTTTCTAGCTTGCTTGCAACCATATAAACACCTTTGTTTCCATGGGTGTTTTGCTGTTCGTCTGTCCCCCAGATACAGACTGAATCCCCGAATCCAGGTTCTTGTTTATTTCGATTATTATGTTGGCCAAACCTCTTACACTGATTGTTCTGTTCAACCTAAGATAAAACAATTATAACCTAGGGTATAAATTCTCCCCGTGAACTATAAAAAAGGATGGATTTATGTTTATTGCAATGCAAATACACCCTTTTAAAAATGTATAACCTTGCCTACACTTTATGAACATCTACTTCGGACATGGCTCCACGCATTCGCCGGCTTCTTTGAAAACAAATGCACATGGCTCGCGTAGAAGTGCATGGGGAAGGGACGTCAACGAGTTGTTACGACAGTGTTGTGAAATATCTACTACGAAGCTGTAGGGGGCGCTGTGTAGAGAAATGTGCGTGCCAAAACCAAGAAAACAGCGAAGATATTCCCGAAGTTGCATAGTGGGCCTTTAACTAAAATAATTTTCCCCCGAAAGTGAGGCGCAGGGGTCAAAAACCAGCAATGAAACCTTGGAGTTATCTAGCATGCACCACTTTTGAAGCTCTAGGGCTCAGAAAATTTGATCGCTCATTTGGGTCATTGTATCAGAACATACTGCCAAAGGTCTAGCTAGCTTACACAATTATCATAAAGCCAGTTATACATATCGTTTCAATCAATTTGATTCATTTATTCAATGTACAAATGTATAATTGATAGAATGTTGTCTCCTGAACTTAAGAAGTGGTAGAGAAAGGAATTTTGGGTAACATAAGAAAATACCACGTTGAAGCAGAATGCGGGAAACCTGACACGACAGCCAGTGACAAATTGCAAATAACGAAAAATAAACTATTTAGATGTCTTAAAATAATTTCAAAGTGTTTAAGTACGTTTTATTCATTCAACATGTTTACCCCTTAATTCAATAACCACCTAAATACATTAAATGATTCCACCACCCCAGTCCTAGTGTTACCACCCCAGTGGACGTCTTCCGGTCTGATCGCAGGTTTACGTGATTGGCCAGCGCAGCGTGACTTTTGGTTGCCTTTCCCCAAATGTATTCTGTTTTAACTTTTTCTCCACAGGCAGCTGCGTCATTTACACTGTCCCATGCAGCCCCCACCGCTGCAGCTTAAACGCACTACCCCCATTCAAATTAATTGTTGAACTGGCGATTCAGCCGCAACGCAAAATTCAGTGTGAATTGGCCCTTAGGCCCCGGCTGAACAAGACTGCTGCTCTACATGTTCGGACTTGATGTGGTCATTCATTATATCTAGACTGAATAGAAATGTCCTCTTTAAAGAAAAGTTAAGTCCTGAGAATAAAATGGCTATTACAGAGGTTAGAGAGACAAAATTGAAGCAAGGATGTACGGCTTCAATAGAAGAGTACTCATGCAATCAGACATGCGCATTCACAAACCCACAGACACACCCACACACAAGGCTAGTGAGTGGGTGTGTTATGGGGCTCTTAGTCATATCCCGTCGGGTCAGAAGAGTGAGAGAGCTCACGAACAAGTGGACAATCATTCACTCATGTCTGGTAGGAAGAATATAAAATGTGAATGAGTGTTAATGATTATGAGCTTGTACGGGCGTGCATAAAATAGATAAAAAGAGATTAAAACCAAGAGAAACAGAGTGCTTGATGGTGACTGCTGGGTGTCAGTGGTTGTGGGCGAATACCTATGACATGTCTATGACTAAAGAAGTCTTCAAGGGTACATAATACCAGGCCTAGATTGACAACTCATCTTGAAAGAGTCCATGTCATAGCTTTGGGGGAGTTTCACCCTACGTATCTACCATCCTCCTCCTGCAATAATTAGTTAGGAAACTTTTCTGGTATACTAACTATGAAGTTAGTGAGGTATACCAGTCTTTCGAGTAATAACATCACCCTTACCTCAAGTCCAGGACTTAATGGACCAAACGAGGGGTATAACACATGTCATCCTGGCCAATTAATTGATTGTGGCAAAGCTCATGTCACATTAATGTACAGAGAGACACCCTGATATCAGCAGCAATATTAAAATAGGAAAAATATAAAACCAATGTCAATAGAATATGAAAGATACAAATTACATGTTACAGTATGATTTAAAAAGGCTGTGTATACTACTGTATTACTTAAATTGGTCAGGCAATTTACCCACTACTCCCGCTAGATCCGTATGGAAGCATTTTTTCTAGATTACAAAGACAATGTTGGAACCAAAGCCTATCACTCATTTATCTAATGCAATAAAGAAGAGCTAATGCTGCTGTAACTTCCTATCAATGGTTAAAGCCAAGCAATTTAAATAAGGCTTAGTGTCGAACATCATTTGCTAAACAAAGAGCAAGGAATTAGTAGACAAAAGAATACAGAGAGATGGAGTGTTGGAGACCCAGAGAGTGAATAGATAATGTATAGGCGTTGATGTATAGGCTTTAATGTTCCCCCACATTCCCAGGAACCACAACCACAAACTATTTCACAGAAGCAAAAGTAGGTTAAACACACACGGTTTATGATGTCTCGATGAGGACGTGGCTTATGCCAGACTAATAAGCGCTTATCTTTACTAATGAGTGCCTACATCCAAAGCAACAATGACCAATCAAAGAAAGTGTTCAAACATAAGTCTTGTATGAAGTCCAAGTCCGGCCTAAAATTTGGTGCAAGGTCCTAGTGGTCGATAACATTTCAATTACACACCTTTTTTACACACACACTCAGACGCACTCTCACTCTCACACAAACACACACATATTTACTCTCTCTCTCTCTCTCTCTCTCTCTCTCATGCACACACAGAGACACACACTTTCTCTCTCGCACACAGAAATACACACACACACTCTCTCATGCTTGTATGTATTTTAATCTGCGTTGACCTCTTATTTGTATTGTCATGTATTTGTCTTTTATATAGAATTTTGAGTCCGGAATAAACAGACACACACACACGTGTGTGTGTGTGTGTGTGTGTGTGTGTGTGTGTGTGTATGTGTGTGTGTGTGTGTGTGTGTCTATTTGTAAACTCAGTGGCTATAAAACAATCCAGAACCCAGCTAAATGAACCAAGCTGTTCAAATCATTAGAGAAGTGCATCCAACGTGTCCACTCACCAGTTTGACAAACAGACTTGCCCACTGTTTGTTTTGTGTGGCTCAGTTGCGCTTGAGGCAGAAGTGGTAGATGAACACCCATTTGTGTTTTGATTTACAGACAAGACATACCTCACAGGCTTTGGAAGACGCAGAGATCCAGCCTTTCTCCACAAAATGAAACCTAACAACTCTACTATACATGTTAGCAATAGCATGATATAATACAACCGATATGGTTTGTGGTCCAACAAATGTGGTCCAACAAATGGAATGAATGAACTGGTCACTGCAAAATACATTGTTATTACTTTGCAGCGGAGGGCCGCAGTGGGTATTTAGGTCAAATGTCCAGGCCACTATTATAGCTGACATGCACTGCTCCTAAATTGTAACTGCACACCGGGAAGACATGGCATGCTTCATATTTTACCTGCTATGTTCCTTTGTGAAAACGACAATGAGAACAACATGGACCAGATCTAACAAGTTGAGGATCTTCAAGTATAGGTCATATTTGGATGACACATTATCTTGACATGTAAAGAAAGACGTTAAATCAGCTTTAGGTGCTATAGTACAGCTTCTTAGGCACGGGCCTACCAATGCCATTCACTCAAAAACACAAATGTATCCTTCCCTTTTCAATAAGTCCATGGAGAACAGGCTGTCAGGGCTCAAAAGACCCATGACCATCCCCTTTGCTAAACCATAGCATCAATCCTGGAGAACACAGAATACCATGGCTGGACAATGTGACCACAATATCCAATCACATGACGATTGGATTTGTTACGTGCAAATTTGAGTTTTGCACTGAGTTTTTGCTCCTTCGTCGTGTGAGCAAGAACAAAAAGGTTGAAAGTCAAGTAATGGTCAAATAGTCCACAGTCACTTTGTGGAAGTATGTTTCGATTGGTAATTCACGTCCACAGAGATGAAGGCGGATTTAATTGTTGCATGTTGCAGCAATCATTCTAAAAATGTATAATTATAGTCGCAATATGCAACAATGAAACGAACACAATAAAAGACATGTTAGAAATGCATCGGGCTAACTCCTCCTAACCACCTCTTGAATTCCTGGTGTGTTACTCAGGTCCCATGGCTGCGGCAGTGCCAGTCTGCAATAAGCAGGGTCACATATTTCTGCGGAGATTGTAAAAAACAACAACATCGTTTTGCCATGTAGCCCACTCGGAAATATGTCTACTTTGGGTATTATTCCGTTTTTGTTTGGGTCAATATTAGATCGACTTAGGAAAACAACGACTACAACAGCCCTGTTAGACATATTTGAGGGAAAGCGATTCCCATCAAATGGAATTATGATCGTATGGCTTCAAATGTAATATCTTTCCCGTACACTTAAAGGCATCACTGGAACTTGTTCAACTTGTTGAAATAAGGCCAGGAAAACATTCACTGCGGGGTATAATCGGATGCATTTGTGCGTTTGAAAGCTCGTTTATCATCATGTGCCTGAACCCGCACTCTGACGTCGAGTAACAGGTGGTGAAAAAACAAGTCCGTCGAGAATCTATGTTTAACTTGGAAGAAAACTGGAACAAGATGCCATTATTTAGGTTTGGCAGACCCATCGGTTAATGTGTGCAGAAAATGAAAAACACTTCTGCCAGCAGATACATAGGTGAAGGCCTAGAGTATCAACCAAAATATGCGTCGTGGCAAACTGTCAACACAATAGAAATCATTTTTAGATACCTTTGCCGGAGTGTAGAGAGACAATTGCTGTCTTGATAGACGAATCCCTTTCTGTCCCGTCGACCAGTTGGATTTGTATTTAATAAAACCATTATAGCTGCACTACTGGAGGAAGTGTTCATATTGTAGTAGGTCCATTGTAAAATATATGAATTAACATTTAGCCTAGTTTCTTCTTGAAGAATAGTCCTGTCGTTGAAACGATGCGGCCGCTGCTGCTTGCTGTGAAGGCTACCTACTGTCCTAAACTCTGCCTCGGCGGTTCCTCCTCCTCCTCGGCCCCGTGTCTCCCCCGCCTCCTCTCCCCCGCGCCCCCCCCCTTCAACGGCGCATGTGAGCTTTGCAAAAGAAAACAAAGGGAATCGTAGGCCTACTTAAGTTTCACAGCACGTCACGATTACACACTTGTTTTGAATCTTTCGATCCACACAGTGACACGTTATACTGAATTGATCACAGAAAAAAAATTGTTGGAACAGTTTTTATTTGTTTGAAGGTGAATGTTTTCACCTTCATCGAATGAATCGAATTGAATTCAATATTTTTAGAGTACCATTATTATCATATTGTCCTAATGTAGTCATATGGTGATGATATTATTGGAATCTGAATTCGACAGTTGTGTATCTTATTCAATAGCAGATTTTCAACCACCAAAATATCCCTATTGAGATGCAAAATACACCAAGTATCGCTTGCTGAATTCATCAATCAATTATGACTCTAAACGGTTTTCCAAGCAATGCACTGCATGTCCAAATTGAATGGGTTCTCAGTGTAGTCGCTTCTGTTGAAGGAGGAATGATACTGTTGGAACGCAACTTGCAAACAATCCGGCCTATACAATGCTTCTTCATCACAAACAAATTATTTTATTAGCATTTGATGGCATGTGGCACTTTGTGGTAGAGAATACTGCCAACTAATGGCCAAAAGAGCCCCTGTACTTTTTGCTAGTTTTATCTATAATCATAATAATGATGCTTCTGTATCATTTTGTAAATATTAGCATATTACACAGCTTGAACCGTGTGTGCAGTTTCAGGCTAGTACACCTCGTAAATGCTTATTTTCATCAGAGCAGCTTGTCTGTTTATTCAGTCATACCCTCTGGGGCATTTGTCAGAAGTCATACTACTCCAAATATATTTACAATTAAAAAAAAAGAAATATGTATATATGTGTGTGTGTGTGTGTGTGTGTGTGTGTGTGTGTGTGTGTGTGTGTGTGTGTGTGTGTGTGTGTGTGTGTGTGTGTGTGTGTGTGTGTGTGTGTGTGAGAGCCATTGCATCACCAAGTGCTATTTCAAATTATGTGATATATGTAAGACAGTAACAGCAAAAAAGGCTATACAGCAGGAAGCAGCGGTGGTGGGTGAATGACAGCTGTTAGAGAGTGAGTGAGTGAGTGAGTGAGTGAGTGAGTGAGTGAGTGAGTGAGTGAGTGAGTGAGTGAGTGAGTGAGTGAGTGACTGACTGACTGACTGACTGACTGACTGACTGACTGACTGACTGACTGACTGAGTGAGTGAGTGAGTGAGTCACTTTTTTAAAAAACTATTTTCAAGGTTTTCTCAATTAAGCAATAAACAACTATGAAAACCTTGTTAGAATTCAAATTAGCAGAAAGATTAGTACAACTTTAAAATAGAAGGGCAGTAAAAATTTCCTATATTGGCCTAATATCAAAGCCTTAATAGGAGAAGACAAAATTTAAATGTGAATTAAATATATAATACCATAATTGAATGAGAAAATACAATTAAGAACATGCTAAAGGTTTTCAAAAGATGGCCTGAATATTAATTCGACCAAAATAGGGTTTCAGTAAGTAAAAACTTGCGTCTGGAAAATGATGAAGAAGTAGAATAGTATTACTTATACAAAACATCTGCGATCCACTGTCCACTGGTATCAATACATTTTGTCCAGCAGATGGCGCCTCAGGCCTGCATAAGGTGCCGCTACTCGCAGACACTTCAGAACGCGTCATTGATGTGATTGGAAGATTGATTGAAGATCTATTGATTGCACTGGTCTAATTTTAACAACACTCGTAAATTGCATTTATTTAACTAGTCCTACTGTCCGCGATGGCTATACCCAGACATGTAGCTAACCTAGATCAACTGTAGGTTTGTATAATTCAGTAGTTATTCGGACCCCACCCGAGACTTTCACATTCATTTCTCGAAGATGAACCTTCTAGTGATGTAATGATCGTGTATGTAAATTGGCCGACGCGCCTCAACCAGACCGAACAAGTTTGGGTCAGTTCAATCCGGAGATTCGGCACGCTGCGATGAGCCACACGCGAGGTCTTCTGTGTCATGCTGTTGTTATAAGCGGTCCTTGAGTTCAAGTTACATCCTTTGATATCCAAAAGACATCTCAATTAAAAAAACGATTTATTAAGAAAAACGACGCATCCGGTTAACTGAATATTGTATGCGCCTAGCCTATGAAAAAAGTGACTGCCTCGGTAGTTGACATGTTTGTTATTGTTTAGAGCAAATCTGTGCCTCTAGTTTCTAGAACAAGCAAATACTTTGTAACGCGAATTAAATGTCACTTATCTCTTGCATTGTTATCATCAGTGTAGTCGTATATAAACTCTGTTGCGCAAAAATGATTCTATCTTGTGCCCGAAAATAAATGGATATTGCAAAACCTTACTACTTGATTAATGGATGTTTTTCAGCATCGCAGTACATTATATGAATGCAGAGGGGGATATAAAGGTGTCGGGGATATAAACGTGTCGGACACATACGGAACATTTACATTGTTGCTAGGTAAACTACCACACGCCCTCCCTGCATGACTTTTCTAGGTTGTCTTGCGTCTCAAATCCAGTATTTTTCCATCAAGTAGCGTATGAGTCACGTGATGTTAGAAAAAAACCGCTGTCATGTTTGCATCCTCTGTTGACATGTTTATAAAGTCGCACAAGTATTTGAAAGGACGCAGAGTCGAGCGTGTGTGCATTTCAGTCACAGCCTTTATCAAGTGAAATCGCGACAATTCCCTGTGCACTTTAAAAGGCGTCGCGAGACATTATTCTCCTGGAGGTCGTTTTTCTAACCTCGTGCGTTCATGATCAGCTAGCCACGCCCACTCGTGGCTGGTGGAAAATTACCAGCTTATAGGCAACAGGACAACGGTTCGCGATTGTGTATATAGATCATGTTTTCAATAATGACACCTTACCGAGCAGTTGGAAGCTCTTCCTGATATGTCATTAACTATCCGTAACAAGCCAGAATGATATTATGCATTAAATGAATAGCATTTTGCCTTCCATGTCAGGTCATCACTATGTAGATATTTAAGAAAAATAACGAAAACATGCTGTAAAAGGAAATCTGGTTGGCAAAAAGGTAGAAACAAGGTAATACTGTGACAACTCTTTCCTGACTGTAAACGAGGAGTCCATTCTGCATGGAGTCTGCCCTCTTTTTCTCTCCACGGGCGTAGTGGTGGCGTAGGCGCTTGGGCGAACTGAATTAGACCGACAGCTAAATGGTCCAATGGGATCACGAATAGGAAGTCCCTGGCGTAGACGACACCAATCGCAATGGAGTGTGGGTGTTGCTTCAGTCCAAACTTTGCGCGGCGCCATGGGCTGAAAGCTAAACCGAGATGGAATCTCCCAGTCTGAACCGGTTTCAACCGGTTACGAGTTAGTTGCTTGAGAGAGGAGAGGAGGCGCAGGGACACCATCACCACACCGCCCCGCTGCAACATTATTTAAGTAAATACTTAATTTGTCCGTCAATGATTATTTTATTCAGGATAATGTGTTGGGATAGACATTCTGTGGGATGCCTGGATGCTAGTTGAGGATTTTTCATCCCTGGCTCTTATCCTCCAGACATCACTCACTGCTGGGACTGGACACAGACACCGTTGCAGATAGTGTTTTTTATTTGCAGTGATACACAGTGTTTATATATAAAGTATACTTATAACTTATTTGGCAAAAGTCGCTCTTTCAGCCAGAGCCTGGGACTTTAGGGTAGGTAACGTGGTTGCAATGTGACGATTCTGTACGTATTTTAGTTACATTGAAAGAGGAAGGCTTCAGAGTGCATTAGCGTGATTAAGGGAATAATAATCCAGGTAGTTCTGATGTGCTAAAATATGAATTAACCTAACAGCACCAATGTCATGTGCCAGTGTCTGCTGATTGCTGACCAGCTAGCACTGGCTCAATGCATAGTTAGTTACACTTTCGAAATCGGATGGTCGACTACTGTCCACTAATTGACCAAACAGTGCAGCACCAGTGTGTACCTGTGAATCACGGCTCTGCCGCTGAACGGTGAAACCAGCACTGGCTCTCCAAGAAATCACTTGTTTGAGAGGATGTCAAGTTGATGTTACTGGGCACTTTGCGTCAACTTTCTGCTTACAATCTGACCCAAAGGGCTGTAATCCCAAAGAAAGGGGATTTTTAGTAATCGGTTTTGTTACGTAATGTCTAAAGTGTAGGCCGGTGTAGCGTTAAACAACAGTTTAATTGGGGTGGCTTGTAATGTTGGACCTCCTCGTCGTGCCCTCCCGCCCCTCGCTTTGTGAAGGGGGAGTGGTCGCAGCTCTGTCAAGGTTAGAGTGATGGTCCAAGGGAGGACCACCTGTAAACCGCAGCCTCTCACCACCAATGAACTGTCAACCGTTTGCAATTGTGAAACGGTGATCGTATAACGTTATACGTAACGCTGACATGCGTAAATACGGTTTTCGTTATGGGTTTGCAACTAAGGATGTTTATAAGATGTGGGCTTTCCCTTGTGCGGATGTAAACAATGTGACGTATGCGTTTGTTACACACATGTGGTTTGCTTGGTATACGCCAATTAATTGCTGATCGATTGATCCAATAAATTGTAAATAAATGTAGTTACGAGTTGCGAGATCATTTAGTACAAATATTTACCGCTGTTTGTTTAGGTGGGAGCAAAAACTCGCTTTGTTGCTAGATTGTTATGTGTTTAAGCAGGTCAAGACCCTATTACACCTGTTCTTGTTGCCCCTGCCAGGGTAAGGGATTCACTTTAAAGTGGAATCCTAAAATGTACATACGGGATTACAATGCATACATATTGATATTGTATTTAACATGACTTGGAGGTTGAATTGTTTTGATCTCCAATATGAAAACATATTTTTCAGAGCTCTATGCCAGCAATAATGACAATGTTGGCAGACCATGCAGCACAGCAGCTGCTGGACTTTAACCAGAAACTGGACATCAACCTGTTGGATAATGTAGTAAACTGTTTATATCATGGAGTGGGACCACAGGTAGGTAACAAATTGTATTTTTGCTACATTACATAGCATTTTGTATTACATTTTGGATGACATTTAAAATTGTATTGAGGGTATGTTAAGCATTGTTGTACAAATATGTCAAGTCCGAAACATGTCACCTACTAAGTGGTACAATAGCATTAAGATAGCATTAACAGTAGTTTGTAAATGCTGTGTTTCTTCTGCACCTGTAAAATGTACCTGTTTACCACCTGGGATATTTGATCCTCAGGACTTTATTCTAAATGCAACACTCTACTGTTATCTATTCCAACGCAGCAAAGAATGGCACAAGAAGTGTTGACACATTTGAAAGAGCACCCGGATGCCTGGACCCGCGTCGACACCATACTGGAATTCTCCCAGAATATGAACACCAAAGTAAGTGTACTGTGGCTCACATGGCACTGGTGCAGGGGGGCAGGCGTAGCCGCTGTTGACATCCCTTCTTTATCACATTTGAGGGAACAACAAGAACACAAATCGAATTCAGATATTTTTGAGGAACGCCCTTTGGGTGCGTTGTGAGTTGTGCAGGTCCCATTTGATATATCGCACACAGTCCATGACTTATCAGCATGGGTGCAGGCGTCACTGGGAACAACACCACTGGTCCTGGCAGTGTCTTGCTTTCCATGCTTTTCGGAGCCTACCCCAGGACACTGGGACACAGTTGGTGACAGTGGACCTGTGGCACTGTCACCTCTTCGACTATAGATATAATTTGCATTCAAATGAGGCCATATAGCCTCTCCACCTTCTGATCAAAAATAAGGATTACACCTTGAACCCTTTTTTAAAAACATGACCCTGTCTGTTAAAAGGTCCTCTTACGACTCAACAGCCTCTGCTCCCCTGCTCTTTTCCCTTGTTAGCTCGTGACCCAGAGGCCCTCCGTGGAGAGCCATGTCGTTGCTGCCCCCACTTTGCACCACTGAAGTGCATCACTTGTATGCACTTCATATCCAGCAAGTCATGCTGGATTTTGTATACCATTAGACCACCGGTTCTTGCTCAAAGTTAGGGACTCTCCTTGGCCAATTCTTATCACTTTCTATTATCATGGTCTTGTAGGCATAATTTAACATCATGGACATGACAAAATATTCACAGGGTTTCCGTCCGTGCTCGAAAACCTTGAAATGAACAAAAACATTTTCCAGTCCTGTAAACCAATACAAATTTTTAAATGAAAACCAAATCATGCAAATTGGGTATAAAAACATCCAATATCAGCCACATTGAGGGAGAATTGGGAAATCTGTTTTTGCGTGTAAGAATGCATTTGTTACCAGGTAATTGTGCTGGAAAATGAGTTGGTTAATCCAGGGCATTTCCTTTATGACTATAAACAAGGGTCGCATTGCTTGCCCATTCAATGGCTTTTAACACTGCATTCAATACTAACTTCTATCAAAATAGCATAAGATTTTTTCCCAATTTGTTACAAGCCAAAGATGAGGGCATTAAACGGAGAAGAGAAAACAGCCTTGAATTGTTATTGAGTTTAAAAGCAAAAAGGTACAAAGCCAAAAATTTAAAAACTTTTGGGATAACAGTTGACGTTTTCATAAGCCATCATTTCAGTCATGATAACATGCCAATGTATTGACTTGAAAGTTGTGACTTTTTTGATATTAATCACAATGTTCCATTATGTTTAAGGCCTGTAATAGGACGAAACGGGGTGTGTCTTCCTGTGCACCTTGACACAGCTAGGCTTTGACGGCAGGCCTCCACAAGGTCTACCCTTTTTTAAATTCCCTTTGACTGAATTCTGTTCATCCGTTTCTGTTGCATCTGTTACACTGGACAGAGGGAAGGCACAGGCTTGCAGTCAGGCGGCTCGGTTGAAGATGATGTCTTTTAAGGACCTAGATTCTCTGATTGGTTTTCAACTGTAGGGATCATGGCTCTGTCACCAACCCTCTTCCTTTTTTGTGTTTCCTCCTTGTTCGTCCTCCTTCATGTCTCCAAAAAGTCTTTAAGAAAGTCCTAAGTGGCAGGACCTTGGCTGTTTTTTCTGCTGATAACGTCATTCTAGTGCTTGTGTTTTTTGAGTGTCTCTTCTGGTTTAGTTAGCTGAAACAAAACAATAATTTCAGGATGGTCTGTGGCACCTGCTATTGTGTGCCCTTATTGCTGTAAACCTGCAATCTGGAGTTAATGCATGCCTGGTGTCACCTCTTTGGTTGTTTTGGTCTTGCAAATAGGATTATTTACTTTTTTACTGCTACAGTGTTATTGTCTTATAAGGTCATATATATATATATATATATATATATATATATATATATATATATATATATATATATATATATATATATATATATATATATATATATATATATATATATATATATATATATAGAATCAAGTAATCATTGGATGGGATGTAGGTGTGTTGGTGTTATCTGCTGTTCATCAATGACCCAATTGATTTACCTAATTCATCAAACAAGATGTTTTACAATGTGGATTTTAGAACAATCACATCAATTATTTACCATCTCCACGTGCAGAAATCACCCGACAAGAAAACGGCCATGTCTTGAAAGACATTTTCAACATATCACATTAGTTCCTGTTGTGGATAATGATGTTGAATGTATCCCTCGCTCTTTCCTCCCCAACCTCTCTCCCCAGCCTCAACCTCTTCTAATGCATGCCACTTGTTGTTTCCAACACATCGCACTCCTGAACCGATGATGATCCCTACAGTTGAAACTGTCAATCGTAACCATAGACCTTTTGATAGCATAAGTGGCTCCAAACAAAATAAGGAATTTAACCAAGCAAAGTTGTGCGGTTGTTCTCAGCGTGCCGAGGAGTTAACATAGGGCTCAACCTGTGGTGGGTCTTGCTGTTCCCTATGAGACACACCAGTTAAAGGGTACAACAGGACTTTCTCATTTAATGTCACCGTGTGTTATGGCTGAATCGGTGTGAATAATAAATATGTGACGTTTATTCCCTGATGCTTTGTGAATTGGCACTGGGTTTAGAACCTTTTTAATACTACGTATGTATATATATTTGGAAATAAATATACACCAGCAGGTCATAGCAGTGCCTCCTGGACCTCTGTTCTCCGTTGCTTTCTGGTGTGACACTCGGAGAAACAGCAGGACTTCTGCAGCGTTCAAACCTAATGCCTGTTGAGACCGAAGAGACAAGGCTGATCTTAGTCTATATTTTTCATATCGCCGACATCCCCAATGAATAAACCCTAAATCACACGGCAGTTTAAGGAATGTCAGACAGACGCATGTTTGCCATTGCTTTGGTCGGCAGAAGCCATCCTTCATAAGTTTTCCTGAAGCGTCTGTGTTGTGCGGTGGCACGGTGGATTTCCTGTGTACATTGTACGGCACATAGGCAGTGAGTTTGTTGACATCCTATTCCTGTGTCACGTTTTGGATGAACACAGCTGTTTTAGGGTCACTTGTTTGATAGTCAAATGAATGGGCTGGATTGAGTCTGCAGGCCAAAGCACCTGGGGGTTTGAGCTACACATTTATTCATGATAGATGTCCACCGCAGAGAAGGTAAGCGTCTGGGTGCCACTCACTAGACCACAACTTGTTTTTTGAGCGTTTCTTTGGGGATGTTCGCAATAGGAAAAAAATATAATTAAAGCAGTCTTACTCTTTTAAAGAGAGGAGGAGGGAAGCAAAATGTTTTCTTACGCTACTATGTGCATGAAAGATGTCACTTGTCAGGGGTTCTTGCATTCAACATGTACACTGCTTGTTTATTGACCTCTGTCGTAACAGCCGTAGCCCTAACGCCGCCTTCTCCTTTCAGTACTATGCTCTTCAAATTCTGGAAACGGTTATCAAAACAAGGTGGAAAATTCTGCCCAGGAATCAATGTGAAGGTAAGTTCAATTCGGTCTCAGAGTTATTTACTGCTGGTGCCTCGTTTTCTCGAAATCCACCCTCCCAGAATTCAAGACGTGGTGCCCTCATCTGTGACCGTGGTGACTTGTGGTTGCCAAGTCGAGCAGTTTCCACCATTTGAGAATGCAGTTTTTGCTGGTTTTTTTTGTTGCTGGCTCTGACTGACAATTAGAAAATGACTTCAGTGAGAGGGTGAACCAGTAAAGCAAGCTAAGGCGGTCTAGATTTTAATTGTGATGTCATGCCGAAGAAATCACTGCTATTATAGGCATTCGAGTGTGTTGGATCAATTGAAAACATTAACATGAATTATCTTAACATTCACACAGTAACTGATCATGAGATTGACCATTTAGTCATTTAGACATTCTTTGCTTATACAAATGAGGAAATGACAACGAAAAACCATTGTGCAAAGAAGCTCTTTTCATAAAGGGAAATTGCCCCTTGCACAACAAAAAACAAAACGATGAATGCATACACCATGATGGTGTAAAATGTGACCTTGTTTTTATTTTTATTGTGATATTGCTGTTGGTTATTACAGCATTGATTTTCAACTTTGTTGCCACCTGCTGTTCAAAACAATCAGTGCAGAGGGACCCTTAAGAATGTGGGGCAGTTTAGTTGATAATCTTACGCTTTAATCTAAATCTATAATCGTTCTACCCCCATATTTCTAGTTCTTTAATTTCCGTAATAATTCTGCTAAACCTCTACTTTCCTCATTGACCCAAGACTTCCCCACTTCTGACCGTAGATGCCTGACTTTTGTTCAAGTGGCAAACCCAGTGCAGGGTGACCGGCAAGTATGTCTTTCCCCCCTTTGTGTCAAAGAGAATTGCTTCCGGCTCCGCCCATCACACCCTTCCACATAACACTCACAAATGTCACTTCTGCAGACAGCATCTCAAGCAGAGAAAAGACAAGGTGGTGATAGGTGGAGGTACCTGCTCCTAATAAGCCCACATTCAGGAAAATGGCATGCCAACTTCCACTGAATTGCCCTGCAATTTTATTTGGTTTTGCCCACCATGGCAGAAACTCTAGCGGCGGTAGCACACTACATCCATGCCTATCCCTACTGGGTTTTTCGGCACCTGGAGACTGGAGTTAATGCCATGGAGCAGAGCACCTCTCCTCTTCTAAACCAGTGGAAAGTACTGGGCTAGGATGGGTTAGTTTCAGCTGAGCTACCAGCCATTAGCCTTTGGTAGGACCACTAAGATAGGAAGGCTCCACGCCACCGGGTCATGTCAGTGGTACCATAAGGGGGGTGTATTTGTACCCTCACCCAGACCACTCAACGGCGGCTCTCTTGTGGTACTTTTCTGTTTCCATGCAGGTATTAAAAAGTACGTTGTGGGTCTCATTATCAAGACCTCGTCGGACGCGACTAATGTAGAGGTGAGTCAAGGAGTTCAAAGAGCCTTCCGGTAGTAGTCACTGGTCGAACATGAATCTCTTTTTTTTTTATACTTGTGGTCCACGGGCTGCAAAGATAAATGAATTAATCGATAAATTGATGGACAGAAACTTTACCAAATCTTAATTTGATAATATATGTTGGTAGTAGAAATAAAAGACATTTGCCTAATGCTTCAGAAATTCTAGATTATTATAATTACGGTACTTTACATATTTTGGCTGGCCGTCAGATAATTGACCAGGAAAATAATAGTTAGTTGCAGCCCCTCTGTATGTGCTTAACTGTTTCGGATTATGCATTATTGTTGATCAGGAATTTTGTCAGAATGATTATGGTTTTGTTTGCGTGCTATTTTCCAGCGCTTTTGATGTGTCTGGTGGAGGAAAACAGTTGAGACAGCCGATTAATGTTTCTGGACATTTCTAAGTAATGTTGTCTTTCTTTTCCAGAAGGAAAAAGTGTATATCGGGAAGTTGAATATGATCCTCGTTCAGGTGAGGCACGGTTGTTCTTTGAGTAATCTTAAGGCTGTATTAATATTTTAAAATATCTCTGCTTTCTTATAATAGGATTTAGAGAATTGCTACTGGCTCTCAAAGAGCAAGAACAAGTCATCTTGTTCTTTGTCTGGTCAGGTAGCTCCCAATTACTGTGCTCCAAATTGTTTAGAAAGAGGACTTTGCTATAAAGACAGATGGGCAGACTTGACTGCAAATTCTATCCACACAAATTTAATTTTGTTCACTTGAATGAATTCAATTGTGTGTGTGTGTGTGTGTGTGTGTGTGTGTGTGTGTGTGTGTGTGTGTGTGTGTGTGTGTGTGTGTGTGTGTGTGTGTGTGTGTGTGTGTGTGTGTGTGTGTGTGTGTGTGTGTGTGTGACTCTGCAATAATGGTAATAAGAAAAAGCTAACTTTGCACCCCCTGGCACATTCCAGATTACACTCACCTACTCAGCGGTGCTAGCCAGTGTCTGTAGCACATTTGTGTGTGTAGACTTGCAGTGCATTTCCATTGTTAAACAAATGTCAACGATTGAATCTGGGGCAGCGCTCGAGGCGTAAACCTTACGTCACTGCTCCTGGTAGATCTTGAAGCAGGAGTGGCCCAAGCACTGGCCCACCTTCATCAGTGACATCGTGGGCGCGAGTCGCACAAGCGAGAGCCTGTGTCAGAACAACATGATCATCCTCAAGCTGCTCAGCGAGGAGGTGTTTGACTTCTCCAGCGGACAGATGACCCAGGTCAAGGCAAAGCACCTCAAGGACAGGTCAGTAAACTGAAACCCTCCGGCCACAGACCACCCTGACCTATGACCTCTGAGCCACACCCCCGTGTACTGAAACCCACCGGCCACAGACCACCCTGACCTACGACCTCTGAGCCACACCCCCATCTTGCGGGTCTGTGGAAGTTCATCTGGGCGGCAGTAGCCCCGGAGGTGGAGCGGGTTGGCTGGTAACAGCAAGGTTGCTAGTTCAAACCCCGGCTCCTCCTAGCTGAGTGTCGAGGTGTCCCTGAGCGAGGCACCTGACCCTAACTGCCCCCCACGAGCTGGCTGATGCCTTTGCATGGCTGACTCCGCCGTCGGTGTGTGAATGTTTGTATGAATGGGTGATTGTGAGGCAATATTGTAAAGCGCTTTGGGTGGCCACTGGTTACAGAATAAGCGCTATATAAATGCAGTCCATTTACTGTTTACCATCTGTTCAGGCGGGATTCGTGTGTAAATTAAAACTTATTATCTAGCGTGTCTTGGGGACCATCAAACATACAAAATGCCTCGCTGTGTAAGGATCTGCTTTCTAGACATTAAAAATCATTACTGGCCTACTGAAGAACATGGGCATGATGTTCATCTCACATACACTGTGAACTGATCCTCTCAAGCCCTGCATAAAATTGGCCTTCTCTGTCGGTCATAGAACAATAACTCCTTTCATCTTCCCCTTTTATTCTTATGGAAATTGATTTCTGACCTGTTTGTTATTGTTGGGTTTCTTTCAGCATGTGCAACGAATTCTCCCAGATTTTCCAGCTTTGCCAGTTTGTCATGGTATGTAGATGCACCTCTCCCATGGCGCTCGTTATTTTGTGTGGAATTGTCCTCCCTTTCATATTTCTGCATATTTGGATTTCAACTCCTTGTGCTGCTCTCCCCCTCCCAGGAGAATTCCCAGAATGCACCCTTGGTGCACGCAACCCTGGAGACCTTGCTACGGTTCCTCAACTGGATTCCACTGGGTTACATCTTTGAAACTAAACTCATTAGCACACTGGTGTATAAGGTAGGCCCATATCAAATGTGTTTATTTTTTTATTATTGTTAAAAAAATAAACTGGAAAATGAAGTCAATACATTTGTTTATTCCCTGTGCATTTTAAATAAATAAATAAAGACACAGTTTCAGACGGGATTCCTCATGAGATTTTCCTGGGGAATGAGCTTCTGGCTGTTTTCTGACCGGTAGCTTGACAGGCAGATATATTATAACATCGTGATGCCAGGCAGAGCTAACCTGGCCGGCTAGTGAAGTGATAATACCACTTTGTATTCTCACTTCATTTAAATAACGATCCCGACGGCAAGAATCAACTGACGAACACAGAACGGTTGTGTTAATGCGTGGCCCTTGCCTCCCGTCAGTTCCTGAACGTGCCCATGTTCCGCAACGTGACGCTGAAGTGCCTGACGGAGATCGCAGGCGTGAGCGTCAGCCAGTACGAAGAGCAGTTCGTCACCCTCTTCACGCTGACCATGTGTCAGCTCAAACAGGTAAGACCTATACAGTGTCTTATCTCTTTAATGGCCTTGTCCCGGGACACTAGGAGAGTATCAGAGCAAGCGGGGCAGGATAGTGTCCTGGTGGCATCGGTGCTCGTCTTCCAGTCGAAACGTTACAGTGTTCGATCCCAAATGTCAACAGCCTTCTTGTAGAGCCATATTCGCTAACTCCTTGCTCCTCAATGCCTGCATCTCAATTCAATACAAGACACTATGGTTCGATGGTATTTAGGAGGTCCCAAATGACTTGAAGGTGATCCGGAAGATCCCAAACGACGAGGAGCCAGTGTTGACCGTCGGTCTGTTTCCTTCTCCGTTCAGATGCTGCCCCTGAACACCAACATTCGGCTGGCCTACGCCAACGGGAAGGACGACGAGCAGAACTTCATCCAGAACCTCAGCCTGTTCCTCTGCACCTTCCTGAAGGAGCACGGCCAGCTGGTGGAGAAGAGGCTGAACCTGCGGGAGACGCTGATGGAGGTGAGGCCGCGCCGCTGCCTCTAAATAGTCCCTTTACCCCAGCCTGTTGTCAAGGACGGCTAGACGATCTCCGAGCTGTTGTCCACTAACTGCAACATTAACTTATTAAGGGGGAAAACTGTCGAATGGGTTTGATAAATATGCAGTCTTCCCACCACTTATCGGGGTACATTGTTAAGCATGATTCATTGCCGTTGTTATTTTTTAAGTGGCTGGTCATATCTCATCTTGGTCTCCCCCAGGGGGGCTGTAGTCTCTTTTATTTATTATTTATTTATTACCTTGTTTGTTAAGTGATTTGCTCTGGTAATGGCATCCTCATTGGAGGTCTTGATGGCGGGCTCTATTTTTTAGATTTAGCACTATTTGAATCACTATTTGCATTACTTGCCACCCTCTCATCGCAGGCCCTGCACTACATGCTGCTGGTGTCTGAGGTAGAGGAGACGGAGATCTTCAAGATCTGCCTGGAGTACTGGAACCACCTGGCGGCAGAGCTGTACCGCGAGAGCCCCTTCTCCACCTCCACCTCGCCCCTGCTCTCCGGCAACCAGCACTTTGACGTGCCGCCCCGCAGACAGCTCTACCTGCCCGTGCTCTCCAAGGTAGCGGGGGTTTAGTGTGATGGGGAAGGTTGGGGCGGGTGCATGTGTGTGGGATATCAGATCGTCTACTATATCAAACAGAGACGCTTTAAGTAATTTGTAAAGGATTGTTGAACCCTCCATGCTGTGTACTTTTGCCCTTTACTTTTTTGGTCCTTTCCGCTTCCTTATCAGGAAGGCTCAGGAAGTGGTCCCACTCAGGAGGGCTGGCAGGCAAGCCGCTGCCCATACTGAGGTGATGATTACAGACAACCTCGTACGGCCGAGCGTGTTATGACAAATTACTCCATCAGCGCCTGGAGGCGTGGTCGCTCCCAGAGCCAGCCCTTCCGAACAGATTTTTATTTAAAAAAAAAATGTATATGATTTTTAACGGTTGCTCCAGTAACTTAACGTATGATAAGTCACGTGGTGACATGTTGCAAATGGAAAAGGAAGAGGGGGAGACTAAATTGCGGTGGACACGCCCTTACCGAGAAGGTTCAACACCCATTGTCCCCAGTGAGGGGACAGCAGGCTGTGTGTGTGTGTAGGGGGGCCTGACCAGGTGCTCTGCCCCCTGCTCCAGGTGCGCCTGCTGATGGTGAGCCGCATGGCCAAGCCGGAGGAGGTGCTGGTGGTGGAGAACGACCAGGGTGAGGTGGTGCGGGAGTTCATGAAGGACACGGACTCCATCAACCTCTACAAGAACATGAGGGAGACGCTGGGTACGGCCGCGCCTTCCCTCACCTCTCGCTCTCTTCCTTGGCTTTTTCCTTTTTAAAGACTACGTGAGGGAATAATCCAAGGCAAGACATTTGGGAGTCGCAGCACTAAGTACAAGACGGTAGTGGAAGTAAAAAAAAAAGCATACTATCAAAAATGATGGAAACAAACCCTTACCCTATAATATGTCTCCATAGAATGACTGCTCTAATGGTTATAAACACCCTCCTTTATACCCCGTGCTCAAGTATAGTCTGCAGAACCACTTCATTCCCGCTGGCATGCCACACCTGTAATCTACCAAAGCATAAATCGTTTACGCGGGCTTAATCTCAATGGGGGGGGCGGTACTAATCTTCCTTTACTTAACCCACTCACCCGTCCATGACCCCGCAGTGTACCTGACCCATCTGGACTACGCCGACACGGAGCGCATCATGACGGAGAAGCTCCACAACCAGGTGAACGGCACCGAGTGGTCCTGGAAGAACCTGAACACGCTGTGCTGGGCCATCGGCTCCATCAGCGGCGCCATGCACGAGGAGGACGAGAAGAGGTTCCTGGTCACCGTCATCAAGGTGCGTACGCCACCGTGGTAGCCAAACCACTAGACTGTGGGCCAGGGTTTGTTCCATAACACCGTTCCTGGGGTTCTGAACCCTTTTCAGCCTGAGGCCCACTTCCCTGTTCCTAGAACGTGTTCGAGACCCACAGCCGACCGAACTCTCAGTATTTCGGAACCCAGCTGTAACTAAGGAGTGATTCCAGGATTATTAATGACATGCCCACATGAGAATTACACTGTGCACAGCCAGTATTCTTTCAGCATGGATTCATTGTGAAAAGCTCATGCTTTTTAATTGCCCCTGCACGAGGAATATTCAGTTTGTCTCTGCATGGGGCCCTTGCCTTCGGCAGACTTACCAGGAAAACAACCACATTTCCCTAATTTGACTAATAGATGTGACACATAAATAACACACACCACAAAGTTCAGCAGAGTGCAGACGGTTCTCGGGTCAAACGGGGGAGTCTCTCTCACTGGGTCGATATGAGACGATATTCTGTTGCACCAGCGATAACACTCAAGCGGCGGGGTGTGATATGTTCGTGACGCACTCTCTGCCTCCAGGATCTGCTGGGTCTTTGTGAGCAGAAGAGGGGCAAGGACAACAAGGCCATCATAGCCTCCAACATCATGTACATCGTGGGCCAGTACCCCCGCTTCCTCCGGGCCCACTGGAAGTTCCTGAAGACGGTGGTCAACAAGCTCTTTGAGTTCATGCATGGTGAGTGCAGCTGGACAGCACCGGGGGCTAGCACGGATAGCACTAACACTAGATAGGACACTGTGTGGACCTATAAGCTACCGTGTTCCAGAGAGGTTAATAAAGCATTGACAAACTGATGGGGTTTATGGATTAGGCCTACTATACTCTTAACTTACATCCTCACTCCTGCTACTGAGGCCTAAAAAAAAAAGTTTGGTTCCTGTTGGTTGTCAGTTGAGGTCATGCGTAAGTAGGGAATTTATTTTAGTTTTTTATTTTAGTTTTTCCAGCGGCAGTGAATGATTTAAAAACGAGAAAATTCTCTCAACCTTGTATAGAATGAAGAGGTGCTGTACCAAAACGTAATTATAGTTTGCATTAAAAAAATATATATATTTTTTTTTTTAAAGCTCATAACATAATTTGGGTCGCACATAAATTGACAGGGTCGGTCGGAAACCGGAACCAAACATTTTTTTATTTTAGGCCTGATTGTAAAAGAGGCATCAGATGAACAAATGCTGTCTCCACTTCCTAATTTGGAGTTTTTGCTCATCGTTTGCCTTAGCAACTTCATGGAAGTCACCTCATGCATTTGTATGTGTGCGTGTGTGTGCTGATTCAGTGTGCTCAGCAATGCCTCACCCGTCTCTCTCGCTCTCTCTCTCTCTCTCTCTCTCTCTCTCTCTCTCTCTCTCTCCGCCAGAGACCCATGACGGTGTGCAAGACATGGCGTGCGACACTTTCATCAAGATCGCCCAGAAGTGCCGGCGCCATTTTGTCCAGGTGCAGGTGGGAGAGGTGATGCCCTTCATCGACGAGATCCTCAGCAACATCAACACCATCATCTGTGACCTGCAGCCGCAGCAGGTACTACACACACTGCTGCTTCCAGCAGCGCTGCTGAGGTGTGTGGGAGGTGCACTGGGTTGATTTGTCCGTGCGCAGGAATCCAAATATATACATGGATATATAAAACATATTTGCAGTGGTGCTAGTATTCCATCAGTGGCGCTGTTCCACTGATGCATGTAGGGGAAACGCTAAAACATGTTTAAGTTCAACCTGGAAGCTAATCTTCATGTCCCCAAATGTCCTTTTCCTTAGTATTGTAACACAATCCAACAAATTTAGATTATTTGAATAAGATACGTGATCTGTTTTGTATCTTTGAAACATCTGTGGTAATCAGATGCGTAGTATGTTTTCCTATCGATGTGTTTCCGTCATAGAACCCAGATCAAGGGGGTACATATTTTTTAGCTTCCAGCCACCTCACTAAAGCAGTCTAGTGTGTCTCTTTAAAGATGTCCAGACAGCCTGTGACTCTTCCTTCACCTAATGCATGCATTTCTTGTGTCCCCAGGTTCACACCTTTTACGAGGCTGTGGGCTATATGATTGGGGCCCAGACGGACCAGGCGGTCCAGGAGCACCTGATAGAGAAGTACATGATGCTGCCCAACCAGGTGTGGGACAGCATCATCCAGCAGGCCACTAAGGTACCTCCAGCGCCCCCGACGATCCTCAAACCACACTGCGGTCGGATTTGTTCTTTGTGATGTTACATTTGATTAACAATCATTTTTGGAGTAGTCTCATCTGTTAATTATAATTTAATTTTTTTTAATTTGAGGGGGCGTGTCTGCTGTGTTTAGTTAATTAGGTGGTTCTCAAAGTTCTTGCCACGCACCCCCTTTATCATAATATTACTAAAATTTAATTAATGAACTTCTCAATCAGCATAGTGATGCATTTCAAATACAGCAGGCGCTTATTTACAGAACAGCATTTCCCCAGACAAATAATTTCCTCAATGTATTGCACATGAGCTCTTAAAAGACAGTCCCTCACCTCGTCACCATGCAGAGCCGTGCTCACCTGCCCCCCCCCCCCCCCCCCCCTCCTCTGCAGAACGTGGACATCCTGAAGGACCCAGAGACGGTGAAGCAGCTGGGCAGCATCCTGAAGACCAACGTGCGCGCCTGCAAGGCGGTGGGCCACCCCTTCGTCATCCAGCTGGGCCGCATCTACCTGGACATGCTCAACGTCTACAAGTGCCTCAGCGAGAACATCTCTGCGGCCATCCAGACCAACGGTGGGTGGGGGCCCGTGGGGGGGGGCCCGTGGGGGGGGGCCCGTGTGGCGCTCGGGTTCAGGGTTGGTTTGGTTAAAGGGAACCTGTATTTGGACATGGTATAATTATTGGAATGTTTTTGTGTGTGCGTGTGTGTTCAGGATTCATCTTTGAGTTGAGCGGGGAAACCTTTAATGGTCTTTCTGACTATTTATTTGACTCAATGTTTTCCTATTTACCGATGCATTTCAACAGTGTTTCCGATCTGCTTTTGAGGCTGTAAAGTCTTTTTTGAAGAATGTGACCAGAGTCGGTGCTCATCAATGTCCCTTGCAGGTGAGATGGTAACCAAGCAACCCTTGATCCGGAGCATGCGGACGGTGAAACGAGAGACGCTCAAACTGATTTCAGGCTGGGTCAGCCGATCCAACGATCCACAGATGGTGAGCAACAGCAGTGCAGCTCTGTGCTTGAGTACACTTGACCTCGACAATGACCAACCTCTAGAATCATCTGAATCCGCTGATGGCAATAAGAAGTATACTTAAAGTAATAAGAATGCACTTTTAGTTATCCTGAATCTCTTTTTCGTTTCACTTCATGATTTAGACACTTTATTTTGCCTGTGCTGTTGTCAGAGGCTGGGCCAGGTCAGGAAGTGAATTGTTAGAATTGTACCCCCTTGCTTCTACCTACATTTATTTATTTTTTAAACAGGAATCATTTTTTAAACATTAAACAACAGCGAGAGCCCAGAGGCTAAAAGACACTTCAAAGGCAGAATCCAATCCCTCACTATGGGAATCGCCATGCTGTTAGTCCCATGGAATCCATCATCATATCTGTGCTTCCAGTCCTGCCAACAAGACACCGGCCGGCTCAGAGAGAGAACATGCAGCGCCGAGCCCCACCTGACACCAGTCATTAGCTTCCGCAGAAAATCAAATCACAGAATTATTATGTCCTTGAGTGGGCAGGGACTCGACAGCGTCGACCGGTGAAGGCTCAGAGGTACCCCGTGCCAGGGGGCGCCCGTCCCTGACCACATCCGCCCCCTCCCCACCAGGTGGGGGAGAACTTTGTGCCGCCGCTGCTGGACGCCGTGCTCATCGACTACCAGCGCAACGTGCCGGCGGCCCGGGAGCCCGAGGTCCTGAGCACCATGGCGACCATCGTCAACAAGCTGGGCGGACACATCACGGGCGAGATCCCCCAGATCTTCGACGCCGTCTTCGAGTGCACGCTCAACATGATCAACAAGGTGGGGCCTCAGGAGCACACTGAGCACAGGGCTGGTTTACGTCCGGACGCAGTGTTGACCGCCACCTGACGCGTTAAGGTCTGAGACTTACAGTCGGGGGTGGTAGTTGGTTTCTTTGCGTTACGGAGAGTTGTCACATACTTTCCGACGTCATGTGCAACCATGACTAGTGTGGGCGCTCTTGATGGCCATATATGGAGGGGCGTGGCCTGTAGGTCGTTTAGGTTCCAGTGTTACATGATCTGTGTTGAAGGGTTGCGTCACAAGAAGACACTGTAGCTAAAAAAAGCTCATTCACTCCACGCACCCTGGAGGAAAATAGATGGATGGATGACAAGGTTGTGTTTGTTAAAGTTAACAATATATCAAAAACTAAATAATTACAATGAATTATAGCTAGGGATAGAGGACACTAATACCAGTTCAGATGAATACCAGTACACACTAATGGTTGTTTCACCGTTTCCTTGATGGCGATAGAATTTCGAGGAGTTCCCGGAGCACAGGACCCATTTCTTCTACCTTCTCCAAGCCGTCAACTCCCACTGCTTCCCTGCATTCCTGGCCATCCCGCCGGCCCAGTTCAAGCTGGTGCTGGACTCCATCATCTGGGCCTTCAAGCACACCATGAGGAACGTGGCTGACACTGGTAGGGCTCGGTCACACAGGACCCAACACTGAGATCAACCTGAGAACATGGTGCATTACAGATGAATCATGTGTATGTTCTGATTCACGAAACCCATTGTGTACAAATCTAGACACTTAGTGCAATAGAATTCAGTGTACGGTACGACCCTGGACCCATGACTCCACACGTCATCACTCCTATTGGCAGGGGGTCATCCAGTGACGGTGTGTGTGTGGTCCTGGCCCTCCCTCCCTCCCTCCCCAGGCCTGCAGATCCTCTACACCCTCCTCCAGAACGTGGCCCAGGAGGAGGCGGCGGCGCAGAGCTTCTACCAGACGTACTTCTGTGACATCCTGCAGCACATCTTCTCCGTGGTCACCGACACGTCGCACACGGCCGGTGAGCCATTCAGCCGGCCCCCCACTCCCCCCTCCAGTCTGGTTGCCTGGATGGGAACGTTGGGATCATGTCAGAACCATTCATTTTATAACACTAGCCATAGAGCAGTGTTCCCCCCTCTGAAACGTCCTTTCTGGGGTTAATGACGTTAATGTTATTCATGTGGGGGGAATAAGGTTACCTAGAGAGACGGCTATTATTGAATACTTTGCACACAGAAATGTACATTTGTCGTTGAACCCTTGCTGTAGGCCTCTATATCATAATATCCAGCAGTGGTAATAACGTGTGTGTGTGTGTGTGTGTGTGTGTGTGTGTGTGTGTGTGTGTGTGTGTGTGTGTGTGTGTGTGTGTGTGTGTGTGTGTGTGTGTGTGTGTGTGTGTGTGTGTGTGTGCACGCTGCAGGCCTGACGATGCATGCGTCCATCCTGGCCTACCTGTTCAACCTGGTGGAGGAGGGCAAGATCAGTACGGCCCTCAACCCCGCGGCCCCCACCAGCAACCAGGTCTTCATCCAGGAGTACGTCGCCAACCTGCTGAAGACCGCCTTCCCTCACCTACAGGAGTACGTACACACACGCACGCACGCACGTACACACACACAATGAAGCTGTCTTTTGAGGGAATAGCAAGTATGCTCACCAGGTTGTGTGTTGTCTCGACCAGTGCCCAGGTGAAGGTGTTTGTGACGGGGCTGTTCAGCTTGAACCAGGACATACCTGCTTTCAAGGAGCACCTAAGAGACTTCCTAGTCCAGATCAAGGTGAGGCCAGCCTCTGCTTTCGAGCTCTGCTTTGTGTCCTTAAGTCGACATCGGGGCTATTGCACCGTGCCCACTGCGTGCCCAGTGTTTTGTTCACCTCCGGATGGCCGGGGCTATTTTTAACAACGAGGTTTATCATTAGCACGGCAGTGCCACTCGGCTCTTGTTTCTATAAATAACATTTTCCTACGGGTCCACGGGCTGCCCCCTTTTAAACAAAGCTGGAGACCATAACATGGGGATGGAAGCGGCAGTGAGGACTGTTGGGATAGGTAACCCCCCCCCCCCCCCTCTCTCTCTCTCTCTCTGCCCCCCAGGAGTTTGCGGGCGAGGACACCACAGACCTGTTCCTGGAGGAGCGGGAGGCGTCGCTGCGCCAGTCCCAGGAGGAGAAGCACAAGATCCAGCTGTCTGTGCCAGGCATCCTCAACCCCCACGAGATCCCCGAGGAGATGTGTGACTGAGGCCCCCCCCCCCCTCCGCCCCTCGTTCCCTTGACAAACTGTACAGCCCTCCCCCCATTCCTCTGCAAACAAAACGTGCAAACGTAGGAGAGAAACAAGAAGCTAACCGCATGAAGTGACACCACAGCAGAACCCAAAAGGGGCGTTCCCCCCCCCCCCCCCCCATGTGCCGGCAGAGCGGGGCATCCCATTGGATGTTTATCGACCAAAACAATGCCAACAATATGTAAATGATAACCATGTCACCCTGTGGCTCTTTTGCATCATAGGCATTTTGTATGGTGACTTGGTGTAATATCTTTACAAAACGGTTATTTCAACTGAAGTTTGTTTGATCTGTGACACATCCCAAGAACTTGCATGAGGTTGCGACAGTTTGGAAAAGTGAACATGTTCTTTTTTTGTCTTTTCTTCCTTTCTCCTCCTTTTTCTTGTTTTTTTTATATTTTCAGTTCCCTGTCGTCCACATAATTGTTTATAATATATATTTATATATACGCACAGTTTAAGCAGACGGTGTGTGTGTGTGTGTGTGTGTGTGTGTGTGTGTGTGTGTGTGTGTGTGTGTGTGGCGAAGCGAAGCATGTGTGAAGAGGCATCAGAATGGAGGCTTCTAGAGGAGTGGCAATGGACACATGTTTGGTGCCCCCACTGCACCAATGATGTGAATCTGGATGCGTTTTGAATGGAGGCTTGAAGAGAAGCTGCTCTTCTCACAGAGCGTGGAGTTGTATGTAGGCCTTGAATTAACAAACAAAAAGGAGGGGGAAAATAGGATGTTTGGCCGCGGCCAGACAGGAATCTGTTTTTTCTTTTTAAGGGAAAACAAAGTCGATAATGTGCATATCCTCCCAACTGTAACGCATTATGAATACCGTGGGAACAGAAAATGGATGATTATTTCTTCCTTATTCTATTTTTTTTTTTTTTTGGTGTGTGTGTGCGTGTGTGCTGTCGCCTGGTCGACATCAGAGTTTTGTTTTCCTCTAAGAGGACTGTTGCTCATTTATGAGCCTTCATTAATGGCATGTTTTAAGGAAGCAGTGGATATATTTATGGGTTCTTGGTTTGGTTGCATCTTTATAACTCCTGTTTCACTCTGACAGCTTTTCAAGGATTTTGAATTCTACTAATTTACGTTGTTTACCATAATCCTGTAGTGCTTCAATTCACTACCTTTAGAAACCAATACAACCTTGGTTTACTTATTTTATATATTTTTTTTCCTTTGTCATTTGTAACTGTTTTAAGATCAATCCAAATAAACAAAAGGCTTTTTTCCAGAGAGCAAAAGTAATTGCCAATTAGCTTAATTAGGGAAAGAATGTATAAATCCAAATAATTACCTAATATCTAATGGAAAATATCCCTTCTCAAGTGATGGATTTGTTGTGAACTTTTTGAACTGATTAAAGATGAGAATTTTATAAGCACCTGTTTCTTTATTTTACCAACAAAAAAAACATAAATAAAACAATCTAGCGTTATTGTGTTCCATATCACTCTCCGTGTTCCTAGTCTGTGCTTGGGCTGTGATAGATGGCTTTACAATAAAATAACTGCCCGAGGACTGATTGGATTGTTAGGGGAGAAAAGATGATGGTTATTTAGGTTTACATTTGGTACTGCTGGTTGTTTGTACTTTGTGATTGTTACCTTGATCACAGAATTCATAGTTTAGCCATTATTTGAACTACTAAACCCCTGTGTCTGTATGTGTGTGTGTGTGTGTGTGTGTGTATGTATATATATATATATATATATATATATATATATATATATATATATATATATATATATATATATATAAATGAGTGCAGCAAAATTGCTGGACCAGGGAGTCAATTCACAAAATAAATCAGAAACATTTAAGAATAACAATGAAGTTAAGAAACGATATCCTGTGAATTGTTGAGTCCTTTAAAACCGAGATCCCAGCATGTATCTAGATCAGATCAGTTTCCTGATGAGTTCTGGAGGCCTTGTTCTGATTTCTGCCATTTTATTATGGGAAGCTTGTGGGGGTGTTGGTGATGATGCATATGGGTTGAATGATGTTCGTTTTTGAAACCTAAGGACTAAGCAGAGGATGAGTCAATGGATGAGTGAATGGGTGAATTGAAGAATATGTGTTGAATGAGGTGGATGAATGAATTGGCAGATCTTAAAACCATCGCCTACCATCATTAAAAATTATTTATTATTGCCTCCCACGTCGTTTTTTTAAGATAGAATATGACACAGTTTATAGACAACATTAGACGACATTGATAATCCTTGTTTATTCTCCCATCCATCCACTCCCTCACATCCAACCTGATTCACTGGCCACTCACCCATTCATCCATCAACCTTTAATAATTTAACCGGCCACACCCACTCACCATTTCATTCATTCCCCCACCAATCCACACACCCTTTAACTCATATCAACCGGGGAGGGATTCCAGAACTGATTAACAACAGTTCTGTCCACTGACCCAATGAGAAGGCTATAATCTACTCACGGTTTATGTTTGAAATTAGAATTCACATGTTCCCAAAAACTCAAAGGTTCCTCAAAAGTGCATTCTTGGCAAGACTTGAACTCAGATCCACAGGGCTGATAAGCAACAGCTCTCTGCTGGATCGAAGAGATGGTGACTATAATGTGGACAGAGGTTCTGATTACAATTCACATGATTTTTTTTGTTACATTTCTAAAATTGCATTACTCTTTGATGGTGACCGCCATCGGCAGGAGTTTAGCCCAGGGTCTCCAGAGATGAAAGCCAACAACCAGCCGTGTTACGAAATTGCTGGCTATAACCTGGTCAGAGGTTACAAATAGCATTACAATGTCCATGACTTTACATTTCTATGGAGAAAGCCCTCTGGGGGAGTTGATGTGTCCATAACTGATAAACAACCACTCTCAGTCACTGGCTGGGAGTTTATATCTGACATCTGAACAAAATAACAGACGGGGCAGTTAATATGGTCTAATATTGTTTTGGTCCAAACAAAGACAAAGCAATAGGAGATATTTATTTGTAATTTAACAGATGCAATGAAGGCTCGCCAACTGCCCAGTCTCAGAACCGCACCTACAAAACGAGAGGGGTTGAGTTGGAACAAACATCATGGCTAATTTACATCTGAACATGCACAATTAACCTGGGTTCTTGACCAATAGGCCAATCCTTTAATATTTTCAGTTTTATTTCCCTTAATTACCCACGGCCACTTATTGGCAGACCGTTGATCTGTGTCTGATTGTAAATCCAAAAATAAGCATAATAAAATAACTTCAGGTTGAAATGTAGGCTTTTTTTTTTCCAAATCAATAAATACATTTTCAGATCACAAAGTTCACCTAGGGAAGTGATATGGTATTAATATACTCGGCCTGAGCTGGGCTGTCTGCGTCACGGGGCCTCCAGGATGGCATCATCATCCTGTGTCTGGCCAGGTGACCTCAATGAACACGTGACACCGGCCCTGATCAAATCTGACAAATGCACTTGAACCTGCACACCGATCGTTTTCTGGATAGTTCAAAAAAATGTATTGTTAAGAAATGTTCAGTTCAGTGCAATACCAATGTCTGAGTTCACTCTCCGTCTCAGTTTCTTATTATGTTGCACACTCGTATTCCTCTGGCATGTCACCTCGCTCTTCCGCTCAGACGTCTTTTCGCAAAGGTTGGGGCATGAGCCGACGGCTAATCCTTGTTAACGTGCTGGTATTCCGTTAAAGGCTACGGTGACGCTTTGTGTGAGTTAATAGGCCTATCGCTGCTCAAAGCCCCACGAGTCTGTCCCAGCTACACCACCAGCAGCGCATTCCACGAGGATCATCCCTGAAGCCCTTTACTGACCCCTTCCTCTGTCCCGCAATATTACATTTTATTATATATGATAAAATCATATTACATGTAAACATAATACATACTTTATGGATTTTTTTCAAGAAATTCTTATACCATATTCTTGTTCAACATGCCCCTAGGTAAATCTGTGTCATTTTCCAAGTGTTTTCACAGCAGCGTTTTTTTTAATAATTAGATGTTAATATAAGCAGATATAAAATAAACATAAAAAAGTAATCAAATAGTTTCCTACAAACTCCTACATATTATTGTTCAACATGTCCTTATTGCGGGTTTTTCAAGAATAGCATTTTCGAATAATTAGATGTTAAACTGATTCCCAATACACATCCATTTGCAGATATAAACAATCCAAAAAAGCCTAGGTACCTCTCTTCTGGTTGTCAAGGAATTATACTGCAGCATTCTTTTAGAATTTGATTTTAAAGTGATCCCCAAATGTTGGTTGTTCTATTAACATGTGAATCACTTTAGTGTGTCGATTGGCTGTCCGGGCTTCTCCGAAGTGCAGAAGGCGCGACTGCAGTGAGAAATCAGTGTGGCTGCTGCTGCAGGCTCCAATCCACCTACCCCTCCCCTCCCACCCCTCTGACCCTGATCACAGATCCCCAGCCGTCTGCGGCATGCGCCTTTGAGGAGAGGAGGCAACAGCTGGATTACTCTGATTACTGCTGGGCGCAAAGCCAGACTAACGGCCCCAAAAGCAGGCACACAGCCACCATCGCGTCTCCCTTATCCCCAAACCTTGCAAGAGGTGTGTGATGATGGCAAAGAGGGACAGGTTGGGCCCCTGCAGCCAATCACTGCTTTTCAGGCGGCAGAGGAGGCTCTAAAGATTCCAATAGAGGAAAACGTAGAAACCTTGTTCTACCTTTGATAATTGTGGAATTAAGAAATAGTGTCCCGTTTGTCCAAGTTTAAAACCCATTTGATTATGGATAAATCACTGGTCTAAATGTGGATACGGGAACGTTTTAAAAATAAACATTTTGAAATTTGACCCATGAAATGCTAAGAGCTCACCTTCGTTTTCCCTGGAAAGAAGAAATTGGTTTCGTTCCAATTGGGCTAAAGGTAGCGGGCAGCAGCAGCTGGTCTTAGAGAGGGATGTCTACTGACATCTGCTGGCCAATTACGGAAAATTTCATCGTTAAAAAAACCCACGAAATACACGACAAACTGCAGAAATTACTAGATTTATTTACCATGACATCACCCAGGTTTCTTGCGGTCATACAGGCATAAGGTACAGCCATAATAACATAATAACAGCAGCTACAATTATACATTTCTTTCTTAAATATCTAAGGATAAATCTGACGTGCAGTGCATGTAAATAAATGTGTTTATAACGTTCGTAAAAGGCGTGTGGCATGCTGAACGGTGCCCCAATCTGCACTCAGATTAGGAGACACTTTTATAAAGGACACTTTCATGCCCTGTGCAACCCAGAAGATGTATTTTCGATGCTGTAAATCTCACCATGGCATACACTTTGGTCCGGTAGGGATTTGGCTGGAGTAAAGTGGCACTGTCTGCAAAGGATATCGATTGTTTGCTTTCTTGTTCTTTAACCTCATGATGTAACCCAATTATCCTTCCTGACGGGGGTTTCAGACACAAATCGGAGGTTCAACAGGACCAGAACGTCCTCCTCCTGCAAAGGGTCGATGTCTATCAGGAAGTTTAAAACTGAAAGGTGCAAAGGAAGCTACTGTCCCTACGCGAGCTGGACTCAGAACGCACCCCTACCTGGTGGAGCGTATTAGATAGAATATTAACTCCACTTCTAAGCATAAGTGAGAGTACTGAATCGACTTCTAAATGTAGGCGAGTATATTAGATCCACTTCTAAGCATAGGAGAGTATATGTAAGCCACTTCTAAGTGTAGCAGAATGTGCTGGATCCACTGCTCTGGGCTTCTCTGTGTATGCAGGAGAGACTCCCACCAGGCGCGGCTGGGCGGGTTGTTTGGCTAAAGCGGCTTGAAGTGGTTTCTCTGCTAGTCGCTTCCAGTCCTTCACCCCCTCTATGCATCCATCCGCTCCCTCACGGCGTTCCCCCAGGGGGGTCTACGTGGTGCGGATCTGAGCGTAGCGGGTTTTAGTTCTGCAGAAGCGAGAGAGGGGCGTGAAGACGGAATCAGCAGCGAAACAATGGGAGCAATGGAGCAGAGACTGTGTGTGTGTGTGTGTGTGTGTGTGTGTGTGTGTGTGTGTGTGTGTGTGTGTGTGTGTGTGTGTGTGTGTGTGTGTGTGTGTGTGTGTGTGTGTGTGTGTGTGTGTGTGTGTGTAAATGGATTGTACCTAGGATTTTTGTCAGCACTCTGCTGCTTGGTCTGAACAGTGCTCTTGAACTGATTCTCCAACCTGCAGTAGATCCCTCCTGTCGGCTGTCACAGCAACCACACACACACACACACACACAATGTCTACTCAAACCGATGTAAACAACGTTACACACGTAAAGCTTGTAATCAACGCTACACCCATAAGGCCTCGATCACTAAGGAGGTGTGCATGTTCATGTGTATTATCAAGCAGACTGCACAAACAATGACTAACCCCCATTGTGGTTTGTCTTCATGCTTGATATAGAAATAACATTGTAAAAGCCTGATTTGCATTTTAAAATGAACTCTCACGTGCACACAAACAAACACACACCCTACCTCTTTGGTGTCCTTAGATTTGCTCTGCTCCTGGTCGCCAAATCTCATTTTGGTCAGGTGAGAGATTATCTCCACCGTCCTGCGTTGGTCTGTTGGGCAGAGTGAGCACCATTTACCATAGACACAGACACAGACACAGACACAGACACAGACAGACAGACAGAATAGGTGTAAGCAGTGGAGGTGAATGGAGTATCAATGTAAGGGAATGCTCGTGTTCCCCCAAAACTGTACCGGCTCCAATAAGTACGTCATAGAAAAGAGATAATAAAACATTCAAACATATGACATCAGATGGTATAATATAACAGCGTAGTTACCTTCTTCTCTCTGAGCATCCTGGTTGTATCGCAGGGAGCGCTTGCTGTCCCATCTGCTCTTCTGGACGCTCATGCTAGCAAACACAGAACAGCACCAGATATTCACTACGGATCTGTTCAGGTTCCTTCCAGGGGGTTGAGTCAGATTAGCTTAGAATGTCCTGGATTAATTTGATGCAAGTGTTATAGCCACTAGGAGGAATGTAGGGATGTAGGTCCACTCACGTGAAAGGTGTGTGGTCCCTCGATAGTGACTGGAAGAGAAAAGGACAAAGTTAGTTATTTATGCACACTGGTTGGCCTACATTCAGTGTGATGTAGTGGAGCATTATCTACACCTAGGGAACCAATAGATTTGGGACAATTATTATTCAACTCTAGAAACTATATGTAAGAATTCTTTATTCCTTGTATAATATAATATTCCATGTCAAATAATGATGTGCCTTGTAATGTTATAAATAATGATCTCATATTGTATCCATTGTTAATAAAGATAGCGTGAATGGTGAAAACCAAAGAGGAATTCACCTTCTCCGATTTTTCTTTGCGTTGAAAGCTGGGGGAGGACATTTGTCTTTTCAACGGTCTATGAGCCCGCTTGCCCTTCTTGGCAGCTGGTAGAAATGATACAAACACAACCGTGATGAAATAACCCTGCCTCGATTATAGCATCAGGACACAGTGCCATCTGGTGGCAGCAATTAAACTTTCCCTGGTCATACCTACCTACACAAAGAATAAAGCCGTTCCATTCCCTTCAATGATAGAATGGTATTGAAATCGCTATTTAATCATTTGTCTTCATCTTTTTTTATGCTGTATTTTATTCCTTTATCATATTACCCCACCACTAACTCCACCTTATGGCTGCCTCCTGACTCACTACTACTCCACCTTGTTCCTTATCGCCCCCTCCTGCTCCACTACTACTCCACCTTGTTCCCCATGGATCCCTCCTCACTCATTACTATTCAATCTTGTGTCTTATGGGTCCCTCCTCACTCACTACTACTCCACCTTGTTCCTCATGGATCCCTCCTGCCTCACTACTACTCCACCTTGTTCCTCATGGATCCCTCCTGCCTCACTACTACTCCACCTTGTTCCCCATGGATCCCTCCTGCTCCACTACTACTCCACCTTGTTCCTCATGGATCCCTCCTGCCTCACTACTACTCCACCTTGTTCCTCATGGATCCCTCCTGCCTCACTACTATTCCATCTTGTTTCTCTTGGGTCCCTCCTCACTCACTACTACTCAATCTTGTTTCTTATGGGTCCCTCCTCACTCACTACTAGTCCATCTTGATTCTTATGGGTCCCTCCTCACTCATTACTACTCCACCTTGTTCCTTTTCGCTCCCTCCTGCTCCAATGCTACTCCACCTTGTTTCTTGGAGAGCTCCTCCTCATCTCCGACCTCATCCTCCGTGATCTCCGACCCGGTGGTGTACTCCTCATCCTCGGACAGGAGGCACTGCTGCCTCTGGGGGTCCGAGACAGGGAGGAGACGGGGACCTTATACTAATAATGAGGACGAGGACTATGTTCGTCAACTGGGAGACCGACAACCACCAATGGCTGTGAGCCTATCGGTTGTTTTATTGTTGTTTATTGTTACTTATTTCTCCGGCACTATTTTCCATCTCTGCAGCATCTAGTAAAGACAGAAGACCTCAAGACAAGACCAAGAGACTTCATATGGAATAACTCAGAAAAAAAATTGAAGACTGAGAGAAAAAAGAACCTACCAGTTGCATACTCCAGCTTTTCAGAAGAGAAAACTGGTCCAAAAAAGAAATACAGAGAGAGCAGGAGGAGACAGTTAGACCCACTGGTTTAAAGAGGGACAAAGAGAACGAAAGAACAGAGATGGTAATGTAGAGTTCACCTGGCCAAAAAGGGGAATTACCACGGTCTGCCCGAGTTTGGGTTTCGATTCCCACCCAAAGAAGGTAAGCACTCCTTCTGAGTGCTTATATGGTATACTAAGATGCCTTTGATAAAACCCTACAACAAGCTTTCACGGTTTATATATACATATAAAAAAAATAGAAAAAAATAAAAAAAGAGCGAGCGAGCGAGAGCGAGACACTAGTCAGATACCAAGGAAAACCGACAGTCTTGTGAGAAGTGTGAGGCAGCAAGTGGGACAAGAGAAAGGTGGGGAGTGAAAGGTGGAGAGAGTAAGCCGGGATAGAAAAAGACAGCCAGACAGGAGCTGACTGGCAGGAAGAGGGCCTTTGGGACCTACCGTGCTGCCCTCTCCTCTGGAGGGTCTGAAGAGCCGGGGCTCCTGGAGAACATCACAATCCGGAGCCTTCTCTCCACCAGGGTTGGCCTCCTGGGCCCTGGCAAAAATACATGAAGCATCTGACTACATCACCCGGGACCGCTGGAGTGTGTGTGCTGTGCTCTACAGGTTACATGGCTGATATATCTACGTTATCTATCTATATCTGTCATATCTACTATATCTGTATAACATTGTTTAAATTATCATTAATACATTGCGTTATTCAGCAATGTATTACGCTTCAAAAGCACAATTTTGCATTTCAAACCCATGCAGTATTACCCACAGTAACAAATCCAACTTCCGTACAATAAATGAATCATTTTGCACACACACCAAGCAACACCCACACCTAGCAACACCCCCACACACACACAAACCAACACCCCCCCCCCCACACACACACACCCTCTCCCCTGCAATTTCCTGTTTGTTCAGTCGTTGAATGGCCCCCACTCACCGGTCGGGCGGGGGTGCATGGGCCGCACACACCGTGTCCCTGTGGAGCAGCAGGTCATTCAGCACCCGGGTCGGGGCCCACATCACGGGGTTCCCCGTGCTGCTCTCCTCGTCAGGGAGACTCACGATGTGGTCCCGCATCTTACAGCCCTGCATGCACACACACACACACACACACAGACACGCACGCACCCACACACAGTGACTGCATTAACAAACAAGCATTGAAACTGAAACTGCACACATAAGGGAAGATATGAAAAATAGCTCATGCAGCCCCGCTCAAATTAGTTTATTCACGTCAGTTTTTGCTAGCCAAACGAAGATCAGCAAACTTCTTGGTTATTCCACACTATTTTTAGACTTCCGTCCCCATCTACATTAATTATAGCTCAGCTCCGCTCAGCTCCCATTCTTACGTTAGAGTACAGTTAGGATTATTGGAGGATCTGGGGAAACATAAATTCCCCCACCTGCTCCCGAAGGGGGGGTTGCGTGCGTGCGTGTGTGCGTGCGTCACCTTGGGCAGGCCCGATGGGTCGAAGCGGAGCACCCTCTGGTTGCAGCAGGGGTAGAGACCCGTGCCGTGCCAGCCCTTCTCCGAGGCCATGCCCGGGTACTGCACACTCTCCGGGTGGTACCTGCAGTGGGTCAATTCTGCACACACAAACACCTATACCGGAAGCACACACACAAACACACACCGAATGAAAACAGACACACAGAATTTCGGTTAGATATATGTCAACAAGTAAAATACCAACTCACACACACACACACACACACACAGGTGTACCTGTTGGCAGCGGGAGCAGGTGAGGGAATTGATGGTTCCCCAGATCCTCCAATAGACCAGCACCCATGACTTTAGCTCCTCATGCACATTGCTGAGGTAGTCATGTACCTCCCAGCTCTTCTGTCTGAACGAACACACACACACACACACACACACACACACACACACACACACACACACACACACACACACACACACACACACACACACACACACACACACACACACACACACACACACACACACACTCCTATGTTGACTCCAGCAGGTAAAAAAACGATACACAAGATGAAATTATAGATGAAATCTCATTAATTCGTGATTGTTACTGGTGTGGTCTCCTCATTCAAAACCTTTTGATAAGACCACTGTAAGCCATGTGTGCTACTGTAACTTCACTTTAAGGTGACTGGTGTTTAACCAAGGGCAGCATGTGATTGGTTGTCCTACCTGATATGAGAGTAGGCGATCTCTCCCTTGGCGTCGATGTAAATCTTCCCAGGAACACAGGAGATCCTTCTCTCTGTGTCTTTGGTCAGCAGCTTGTGGCACAGACCGCATCTGGGAAGGGGAATCAATGTTTGGTTCAAAGTCTGCTTGCGTCAAGAATGACATCTTTTCCATTATATGCTTCATTAAAGTGTGAGAATGTATTTCTTAATATTCTGGAGTAGTAGAGACTAGAAGTGATCATAGATTAATTTATGAAAATGAACAAACCCCATTTAAAGCTATACTGTACGATGTGAGAGAGCTAGCATGATTTGAAATTAGCTTCTCTTCGGAGTTCCGTTTAACTCCTCCCCCACCCTTCAGGACTCCCTGCCCCCACCCCTCGACACAGAGCCGTGCACGAGCGCTGCTGCTGCTTACGGCTTACTTCAACGGCAACCATTGCGTCACTTTTCAGGCCATTCAACTCCCTCAGCTGTCGCCAAGCGCTGAAAAGCTAATCCAATATTTATTCTCGTTTTTCCTCGAGCAGTCTCCAACTTCTATTTTGTTGCTGCCTTTTCAGTTTCTGTCTTTCTTTTTCTTGCCTTTTTAAAAGGATGAACCGGGGCAAGTAACAGTGGCAGTGGTAACTTCAGTTGTTTCTCTTCCATTGTGCAAACGTTGTAGGCTCACTAGGTCTAGTCCACTGTCATGAACTACTATGACAACAACGCTTTCTTTGCCCTCCGTGAACGCGCTCAGGCCGGCTCAGGCTCGTACACAGAGGGGAGAGAACGCGCAGGGCTTGTGATTGGTTCTTTAGATCAGGGCACAGTGTCACCGATTGGTAAGCATTTTAACAGGTTTATAGCAGATACAGAATTTGTTTTTTTTTCGCTTCTTTTTCATTGCCCACAAGTTATTTATTGCTGTCAGGATATAAAAACCAATTTCAACAACATAATAAAAAGTGCATATTACTGGATCCCATACAATATGCCTTTAACAACATGGCAACATTAGAACTCAGCTTACTATGATACAACAAAGTCATAGTTTTAACGTAAATTTCTATTAAAACACCCTTTATTTGAACCCTGAACCTCACCTGTAGAGAGTTGATGCGTTTCCTGGGGAATCTCGGTTGTCAAAGCTGGGATCGAACAGACGCTCGATCTTCTTCTGAAACAACTTGCTGCAGGGGAGACACAAAGTACAGATTATACTGAGATCATATAAAGTGACCCTGATCGGAGGGTAGTAGTAGTCGTTTGACTTCTCATGGGGGAGTTGGCCTCTTCTCAAAGTACAAGCTGTGTACAATGCATTACAATACCTGTACCCCTAAAGTGAACCCTACTCTTGGCCAGCAAGAACACTGGCAAACCCCCTGACCAACTTATCTCTGTACCTTTTGAACTTGTCCTTTTTGTCCCTGACGTCGTCGGCCTCGTTGTGGTTGAAGAGGTCGGCGACGCGCATGGCCAGGTTGCTGTTGATGCAGTTCATGTTGCAGGGCGTGGCCACGATGGCACTCATGTGTTTGTGACAGTACTGTATACACTCCTCCACCTGTCACCAACACACATATGCACAAGCATACACACACACACACACACACACACACACACACACACACACACACACACACACACACATCACAAGGCGTCACTCTATGGGACTTTCTAAACCATCTGTGCGTGCAATATATTTAATTGCCCTGAAATAAATGGTGAACTTAAGGTTGATATGATGACGTGCTGCCTACCACAACAGACATGCATGCACTATTGACTAAACTAGCTTCTGTAGGGGTGTCTTGTTTATTACAGGAGCTATCTTGTTTGGTTTGTTTATAACAGAAGATCACCAAATAATATACACTCACATGTTATAGCTGCTTAATTTTTCTTCTACAATGCTCTGGGTAACGAAACGAGGAACCCCGAAAACATGCTCACACAAACACAGAGACACACAGCAGCAGTAACCCAGGTCACGCCACAACACTTACTAACGTATCCATCTTCAAGAACTCGGAGGAGATCAGGATTGAGATCACATTGCTGGGCTCTGTAACCGACAAACACCACGTGAACCGACCGAGCGATGCACACAAAAAACACACATTTACCACAACCAGAGAGCACACGTCCGCTGAACCAACAACCAACAAAAAAAGTTTAAATAAATGCAGTTGCACAACTAAATAAAGAATGAAAAGCCACCAACCACAAACTCCGAACAACAGAAATATAAATCAGCATCTCCGACATTCACGTGTTAATTTAGCGTGTGAGTTGTAATTCCTTTACCGAGCCGTGGTTTCTCCCTGATGCCCTCTGCCGGAGTGTTCCTGCGCACGTAGTTCATGAGCCAGTCAAAGATCTGCACGTCACAGTGCACGGATATGTCCACCTCCTCCCAGCGCTGGGAGTCCACCGACAGGTACTCGGCGAAGTAGCGCATCTCTTTGACCAGGAGGTCCCGCGCACACGTGAAGTCACGCTTCAGGTTCTTGGCCTCGTCACACACATGGATCACCATGTTGGGACTGAGGTTTGTGGACAGGGTTAAGAAAAAGAGAGAAGTGTTAACAATATAATAATATGACATAGAAAAAACAGAAATATTGATGAATGTAGAAATATGCAGACTCTTTCAAAAGTGTGTGGTGAAAATCATCCGTGTTATATATGAAATGTGATTTTTGGCTGCACTAAGGATAACCAAAATCATTTTCAAGCAAAAAGCCCTTGGACAGTTTTTTGTTCTACTTTAAGTATCATTAAAAACAAATGAGAAAATGTTTTTTCCCTGCAGGCAGAACCAGAGAACTGGTGTGTTTTTTGTCTGACTTACTCTCGAGCTTTAGGAGCGTTCTCCTCCTCTCCCATGGACAGGCTTTTCTCCTTCTGCCCCGCAACAACCATGCCTGAAGTGCTCCCTATGAATAAAAAGGGTAAATAAGTTAATCAGTGTGATTATCAATTAACAACAAATCCCCAACAGGCAAATGTATGATTCAGTTATCAGTCAAAAGCTTGTGCCTGCTCTCTACGGTTCGAAAAGGTTAAACGTGTTTAACACGACCGTTACACCTTCATGACATTCCAAGCCATCGACGGTTCATAAACCTTAAACAATGCACAGAGCTCTTTTATAAAAAAACAATATACAGATGTTATAAATAGTATAATAATAATAATCATAATACTCACAACTAAGCTAAGGCATTATTTGAGACAAACTATAATTGTAATATATATATAATACATATACTTCCTTAATTGCCACACAAGCTACGGCTCTTGGCGATCCAAGGGACCTACCATCCATGGTGCTGTTGCTCTGACTGGTCCTCATCTCCTCAGAGTCCCCGGGGTCCAGGTTGGACTTGATGTAGGAGGACAGGCTGTCCGACGGGGAGGAGCCATCCGTCGGCAGGGTGTTGCACTGGTTGTCGAGGTGGGGAAAACCCACCGTACTCTTCAGCTCCTCAAAGCGATGGGCACACTGTAGGGGAGCGTGGCAACAGCGTAAGAACTAATGGCCTGAGGTGGTGGGTGGATTGGTTGGTTGGGAAGATGGATGGAGGGGTGGGTGGATGGAGGGGCGGGTGGATGAAAGGGTTACCTCCTTGGGTGTGAAACCTGGGACAAGTTTCGCTACATTGTCCCAGTTTATGGGTTGAGGTAGTCCCCAGAGAGAACTCAGAACCATGTCCAATACAAGGATGTTGTTGTCGTAGGGAAAGTTGTTGTTGTCTGAGGAGAAGCGTCTCATCTCTGCAAGGTTAGAGAGACACAGACTTAGAAAAATAGAAATGGCATGATGAAAACACCATAAATGAATGGCAATAGAAACATAAGTGTCAATCATTTCGAGCCCCAGAGCAGGCACTTAACCAGATGTGTATTGAATGATGATGCATGCAAGTCTCTGTAGCCAGATCTGTAATGTATTATGCTGTAGAGGAGAACAGTAATCCGCCAACCAAATAAATCTGTTTAGTTAGTTACGATTCCGTGGTGACACCTCTTCACATAGCTAAATTCTCAAAAATTTCTTGTAGCTAGTCTGAAATCGAGTTAGTTCCTTCGTCATGTATGTTTTAACAGAGCAGCGAAGTGCCGGTGCAGGCCACCACGGGCCTGCCCGTAATTCCGACATCTCATTGTTCCGACGTCTCAATGGTCCGAAATATTTCCCATGAGATCGACATGCCACTATGCCGACGGTTCGAAAACGGAACCCATTGCTCAGAAGGTCCGTTGGTGCGACTTTTCAAAAAGGAGGCGCATTAGCCCGACGGTTCAATATGCCGAATAGGCCTTCATATAAAGAGTTTTATACCTCGATCTCGCTCTCACTCCAAAATACAACATAGGCCTACGTATCACGTTCACGATGAATATTGGAGAGCAAAGTGACAACACACACACACACACACACACACACACACACACACACACACACACACACACGTATAAGTTTGAGGGAACCAAGGCAGGGCGGGCTTTCCTATGATTGGCCGTTTCTGAGGCGCGATATTTGATTGACAGCCCTCCTCATTCAATTCTGAATTGTACAGTAAAAGGCTGAAACGATAGTTACGTATTGTAACAGCCTCTCGCGAATGATGTTCTGCTCTCGCGCGCAAATTTAGTTTTGGCACTATGGGGAGGGAACCAAGGCAGGGCGGGCTTTCCTATGATTGGCCGTTTCTGAAGCGCGATATTTGATTGACAGCCCTCCTCAGCCCTCCCCTCATTCAATTCTGAATTGTACAGTAAATGGCTGAAACGATAGTTACGTATTGTAACTCTAGAGTATAGGTGCAGCCTTTTAAGTGTCGGCCTCATTGTCCTTTAAGTAGCTGAAGAAAAGCTGTTTATTGGGAGCAGAACGTCCGCCGGCGCCCGACTATATCTGCGAAATGCGGACGTCGTTGACTTGAGGCACGCCGCACGCGGACGTAATTGAGGCCCACGCTGTTGGTGGGCGGGGATTACAAATGTTTCAGTGCTACCGTACGGCTCACGCCTAGGGATAACCCAATAGCGATAGCCTTTAAAGGCTGCGCCTATACTCATAGAATCTAGAGTTACAATACGTAACTATCGTTTCAGCCATTTACTGTACAATTCAGAATTGAATGAGGAGGGCTGTCAATCAAATATCGCGCTTCAGAAACGGCCAATCATAGGAAAGCCCGCCCTGCCTTGGTTCCCTCCCCTATAGTGCCAAAACTAAATTTGCGCGCGAGAGCAGAACATCATGCGCGAGAGGCTGTTTTGCACGCGCAGAGGTAATTTGCGCGCGCGAGAGGCTGTTTTGCGCGCGCAGAGGTAATTTGCGCGTGCGCAGAAATCATTTGCGCGCGCGCAGTTAATATCTACGCGTGTGGAATAATATAATACGCCCGAATGCATCTTTTATCCCATTAGTGAATTATTGCACTAATGTGTCGCCATAAACGTGGTGAAGTGCACTGCTGGAACTTGGCCTACATCGTCTTTTATTTTTGGTTTCATAATCACGCATGGGAATTGCGCCTTGGCCTATTCGGCATATTGAACTGTCGGCCTAATGCGCCTCCTTTTTGAAAAGTCGGACAAACGGACCTTCGGAGCAATGGGTTCCGTTTTCGGAACATTGAACCGTCGGCATAGTGGCATGTCGATCTAATGGGAAATATTTCGGACCATTGAGACGTCGGAACAATGAGGCGTCGGAATTACAGCATACCACCAAGCTGTCTCCCGGCTAGTTTCTGGATTCTAGCGCTCTACGCAAATCAGTGGTCACAAAATCCATTTTTATCCTAAATAACTGACAAAACACCATTGCTCTTTACATACTTATTGTTGTCCCGGGGATCCCTCAGGCGTCGGGCGTTTATCGGAAAGCGGTCTTGAATCTTCCCATGTGGATGATGCTGAGGGGAGCCCGGTTTAGCTCCAGAGCTGACCTCTGTTTACCATCAGCGGCTAGCAGCGCGTTAGCTTCGGTCTGCGTTAACGTGGAGCCAGCCCGCCCTGACCTCATTTCGGAGTAGCGTTACACTACTGTTAAACAACACAGTATTCACAGTCATAAATACCTACCAAGCGCCATTAGGCCAATGACTTATTTGGCAAATCCACTACGACAGCGTTGACCGCATCAGGGTTTGTATAGGGTGTATGCAGTGCACTAAGCTGTGTGACGTACTTCCTGTGTCAATTAATACAGCTCGGCCGGTTCCGGTCTGTGTGTTTATCGCGCTAGCCAGCTGACGTTGATACACTTTATACATGAATCAAGACCGCAAACATTTAAAAACGGTTCATTTTTATAGTCAGGAGAAACCTACGCCGAGCACTGCTGTGTCCCCCACTGTAAAGCGTCAGCCAAATCCAAAGGGGTATTAAGTTTCCATGGCTTTCCGAGCCAAACTGACGTGAGGAGTCAATGGATTGTAAACATACGCCGGGATAAATATGTCATCACCACTCACTCTAAGGTCTGTAGCAGACACTTTAGTTCTGACAAGATGATTGAGCCAACTACTCTTCAGGGTCGAAGGAGACTTACAAAAGGTGCCGTAGCGCCCATTTGTGAGTGGAACCAGTATACAGTCGAAACCCCAAGGCGCGGCGTGTGGGAGAGAGTGGATCGGTTCGTCGAAACTGCCCCTCCGGAAGATGAAGTTGATCTCATTTTCAACGATCAAGACTACTGCTCTGTCCCTGAACCGGCTGCCATGGATATGTCCGCATCCGCAGCTGAAAGCGTCTTTAATGAAGTACAGGAGCTGAGAAAGGAGCTACAGGAGTTACGTCTCCAGCGAGAGTTTGGACTGCAGCGGTCTGCTGGCTCCGACGCAGACATCCGAATTTACATTTACATTTAGGGCATTTAGCAGACGCTTTTATCCAAATCGACTTACAATAAGTACATTTGTCATAAGAAGTGTATCAATATATCGCTGTCGGTACAGAAAGGATGTTCATAGAACCAGGCATTTACACAAGGGAAGTCACTTTTTCACGGTCACATTTTTTGTATTAGCCTATGTCATTAGCCGAGTCCCTACGTGACGGGGATGTGTGTCAGGCAGGGACATTGTTGGTAAGAAAATAGCTCTACGCTACAGATTAATAGTATTATTATTTCTTAATAGGTCTATGTGAATGATAAATAACACACAAGTAGTGCCATGTTGAGAGATGGTGTAATTGGAGTTGGGGATGTCCATGTCTTATCAGAATTTATATACATGAATGTGACCGCACCAATAGTACAGAAACAAACAACATTTATAATACAGATTTGTGTAAAGACTTACAGAGACGTGTTTCCAGTTCAAGTCTACAAAAGTTTATTTTTAAATAGTTGAAAAAAGTCATGTTATTATTCTATGAGATGAAAATAGGAGCACTGAAGCGACAGCGCCAGAATGTGACCGTCTCCAACTCCACCAATGCTGGTCCTAGAACAAAAATACTATTAATAAACAATTGGAAAATTTATGAATTGATAACACCCTACTTATCTGCATGCAAGTACACACGGCAAACCACCAAACCGCGCCTCCCAAAGATATGGCCCGGACAGGAACACTACTCTAAAAAGAAAGAGCACAGAGACCACATTAGGGCATTGGATATCCAGACACGTCAGGTCGTTTTACAGGAAGTTGGGGTAGTTATTGAACTGAAGTAGTTACAGATGTAATTATACGTGATGACATTGCATTTGTTGTTTGAGCTATATTTTTTTTCTTTTCCTCTCAGAGGCAGCCCATAGATTTACTCTTTCTTTTTTCATCACTGGTGATGAATGACAAAGCTTGATCTAAGAGAAAAAGATAAATCATTAAAAATATAACCTCAGCATCATGGGTGTAAAAAACAACTTGGTTCTTATGAAGGTAAGTACCTCAACTGTGCTAGAAAAAGCCTACCATCCTGAATGCTTAATGTTATATTCTCTCCCTCTTAAAATAAAGATGTTTTTTTTTAAAGCAGACTCCAAGAATCACAATTATTCCAATGTACCTGTACTTCTGCTGTGTAAACGACAATAAATAACTTGAATATTGAAAAGTTGTAGTCTTTACTGTACTGTAGTCTGTACTCTACACTTAGCTACTGCTTAACTGAACAAACACCACTGAACAGGGATGAACACAGCTTCCTGCCTAGACTCAAACTGTGGTGCCTCGCTCTTCCTCATCGACCTGTAACACAAGGCTCTCACGCAATCACTTCTCCTCCATGCTGTGGTTCACTCATTTGAACAGCTCATTGGTATGCAATGGGAAGCAGCTAATTTGCATTAAAGCTTCAGACACCAGAGACAGCACATTCTCAAGGGATTGAAACAGAGGACAATAGTGGTAGGCAAGATTTCTTTTCCTAAAAGCTATTTCCAGCAAACAGCTTCAAAAACATGTTTTCTGGAACTCTGCTGTTTACTCATTGGAAAAACATCATTATATATCACCTTTAATCAACAATTAATTATTATTAATTATGGTCAATTTCTGGCTATCAAACATTTGATCAAATACAAATGTAATTTATTCAATCTCACTTTTTAAAATAAAGTCAATAAATAAATAAATATAGATATAAGTGCATTAACCTACCACTAGAGCACATACACAATGTAATAAGCCGAAAGTCTCAGCAAGAGTCGTATGGAGGTAGATTTGTGTCTTTATTATGCAATCAAAAATAATAGGTTTGAGAGCAAAACTTTCCACACTGCAATCAAAAAATAGATTTGAGAGCAAAACTATCGACACTGCAATCAAAAAATGTTTTATTGCAAGATAAATTAATGTGATAAAAAAAATATTAATGGGAATCCAAAAGTTTTGTTTGCAAACCCAAAAGTTTTGTTTGCAAATCCAAAAGTTTTGTTTGCGAATCCAAAAGTTTTCTTTGCGAATCAAAAAGCTTTGTTTGCGAATCCTAAAGTTTTGCTTGCGAATCCAAAAGCTTTGCTTGCTGTTGAGCTGAATCTCGTGGGCGGGACCTACGCCGAAAGATGTAAGACACGTCTCTATTGGCCAGTCTCGATCGGAGTGACAGCTTGGCAACATCCGAAAAGCCGCTGCCCCCCGACCGCCTCCAGAAGCAGATTGTCGGCCTGTTCGTTTGTGCCTCTCAATCCGCAGCGGCGGTCAACAACATCGCCCTGCTCTCCTCTGCCATGGTCTCCTTGTCGGCTGACAGGGAGGCCTACGGGATTTTCAGGGCACGCAAGCGCGCGCACGGGACAAGCCCATAGGGCGAAGCCTAGACGGCGTAGCCTGCATGAAATAGAACTCCCTCTCTCGTTACTAACTGTGGATGTTGCCAAGCTGTCACTCCGATCGAGACTGGCCAATAGGGACGTGTCTTACATCTTTTGGCGTAGGTCCCGCCCACGAGATTCAGCACAACAGCAAGCAAAGCTTTTGGATTCGCAAGGAAACTTTAGGATTCGCAAGCAAGCTTTTTGATTCGCAAACAAAACTTTTGGATTCGCAAACAAAACTTTTGGATTTGCAAACAAAACTTTTGGGTTTGCAAACAAAACTTTTGGATTCCCATTAATATTTTTTTTATCACATTAATTTATCTTGCAATAAAACATTTTTTGATTGCAGTGTCGATAGTTTTGCTCTCAAATCTATTTTTTGATTGCAGTGTGGAAAGTTTTGCTCTCAAACCTATTTTTTGATTGCAGTGTGGAAAGTTTTGCTCTCAAACCTATTATTTTTGATTGCATAATAAATACACAAATCTACCTCCATACAAATCTACCTCCATACCTCAACCAGGTGGGGGGTTAGGGGGGGGGGGGTAGTTAAGTAAGGGTTTCCGCGACAGGTTTTAAGAACTGGACAGGCTTAAAAAAAGTAGAATCAAATAATGCACAAAATACAAAATAATATATAGCTATTGAAATGTGACATGTTCGGAAAAATGTTCTCCAGGGATCGCACCATCTTGTCGGGGTGGATGGGCCGAAAGGCCGAAGATGAGGGTGACCACATCCACGCTGGCTGGCGGCACCAGAGCCCGTCTACGAAGAGCCTGGGCACTCCCTATACGCCCAATTGTACCGATTTTGGTTGTAGTTCCATGAGACATCCACTGGGGGTGATCGCGGGCGAGTCCAGATTGAATGGGAGTCTATGGGGCTAAACGGCTAATTATGCCTCTTTCACCTGCTTGTCGTTGAAATATCGCAAATTTTATTGTAGATTCCGCAAGTTCAATATAGATTATGGTTCAAAAGTCAAATGAGTGAGTACTTATGTCCTTTCGATTTCTTACAGTTTGGGCCGTTGTTGGCCATACACGCTAGCATTCTGCTAATGAATGCTGATTGGTCAGGGACGGACTTGCGACTGATTACGACCAGAGACCCCTCTTACGGCATCTGAAGCTGAAGAGCAATCAGAAACGTGTTAACTCAATTTTTGAGTAGGCCTACTGTATTTATATTTTCCTTCAGGTCCTTTTATTTTTTAGATAGTATGTATGGTGAAAGTACATGGGCATAAATGGAATTTCTTCCATTTCTTGTGTTCAATGTTCAATGTGTTATATACATGGTAGGTACGGTATGACCACCTTAAATAATACAGTCAATATCCCGCTCAATATCATTTAATCTGTCATTGTCTATTTTTCGAAAATAAAGATAGTTTAAAAAAGAAATGCCTCGTAAATGTGCAATGATAAACTGCACTTACAGTGGAAACGGATTGTCCGTCTTTTCGTTTACCAAGGACAGAAAAAGGTAACGTTCTTGCTTGCTCCTGTATGAATGGTCCTAGCTACCTGAGGCTTCACCTGGTAAGGAAAGTTGCGCTGGAGCCCGGGTAATATCGCACATGGCTTATTCAAGTTGCGCGCTAGACATTCTCTAAAGTGTCGAGACTCAAGCACTTAACTTACCTTAACCGATTGTTCCATACAAAGGGTTAGTTAACGATTTAACAACTTCAACATCTGCTATTACAGTCGTTATTTTTTTGTAGGACTTGGGCTAATGACCTTGCACAGAGGGAAAACCATCTACACCACTCGTCATTGATTTCTATGCATTCACTGATCTTTACAGATGGGTTTTTTATAAGCCATTGAATATACCGTAATTGCTCTGCCATGCAACACATTATAAGCTACACATGTTTGTTAAATGAGAAATATGGTATGGGTCACATTGAAACAGTAACAGTTGTATAACAGTAATTATACAAACATTATACCAACATTGCAACAGGCAAGTTTATTCAAACATCACACTAACAAGAACACAATAAGAACAGTAACTAATAAAAAAAAAAAAAGAGAAATGATTTAACAACACTGAACATACTGAACAGAGGCAGGGGAAAAGGACAGAGGAAGAAGACTTGTCCGTTGTCACAGCATCAAGGTCCGACAGTAGAGATCAAGAAAGGAAGAGGCATGAGGAGAACAACAGAACACTGCTCTCCAGCAGATTGTTTACTGATGTAAACTAAATTGATGCAGTCTTAAAATTATGATTCTAATCCAGGTTTCTATTTTAGGAGAAAGAAATGGCTCATAATCGTTACAAAAAAAAAAAGCTTTATCATCGGCACTAGTGAGGATTAGAAAAAACACTCTCTGTAAGTATGTAAAACATTCGCGCATTTCTTTTTTTTACATTAGCTCACTAAAACTCTGTAACTAGGGCAAAAAAAAAGCCTTACCTCCAACAGCTGGAGTTATCGTTGCGGGACAAGGGAAGTGCTTTAGAAACTGCCGTAAAGCAGTACCTCTGACAGTATTACAGTGTGTGACGTCATCGCATGTTTTTAACGCCTTTTTAGAACAGATACGTGACCTTAAAAAATGCAATATTCAGCTGAGTTTATTATCTTAGCCCCACCCTTTGATAGCAACTTTAAAATTACTTGACAAAAAATTACATCGTGAGAAAAGTGGATTCTGAGGATAAAACCCCGTTGGCTCCCATTCATTCTGGACTCGCCTACGAGCGCCCCGCGTGGTCAAAGATTATTACTGCAACCAGTCCAGAAAACCGGAACTAACCCGCGAGTGCCAGTTCTCCTCATATTAGACATTCTCTGGCGGCACTTCGCCCCGTTGGTCATCTTGGGTGAGGTCACACCGGAAGGCCTTGTAGCGTTCGGGGCAGTACAGGGGGTGTTGCTGCCCACAGACACACAGGCTGAAGTGGAGATACTTGCTTTCTACCAAATCTGTCTCATCTTCACCTTTGTCTGATGTAAGATTTCAGCTTCTTGCGATCCCTGTAGTCAAATACAGGGATGGCGTTTCATTCATTTGTATATTTTTCATTCATTCTTATGTTTTGTTACCATGTAGGGAGCTAGCCTCGTGAGACCATCCAGATTTCGCGAGTTCCATTGTATTTACTCGCAGATCAGCCTGGTAGCCTGCGATGGAGAAAATTTGAAGCCATTCGCTTAACGACTGGCCAATCAGCGTTGGTTTTGAGGCGGGTACCCAATCTGATAGGTCCATGGTGGTGATAGACAGATGGTTTATCCAATCAGCTTACCAGTATTTTCCCAAAAGTTAAAGTGGTATTGAATGTGTTTTATTAAAACACATCCAATACCACTGAATATCAAGCTGGCACAATTTCGCAAAACCCTAAAAACAGTGGTTACCGCCGATATATTACTCAGACTACTGTTAGAATTGAACAGCAAAGACAGATGTTAAGTCAACATAAACAGAATTTATTGCAGCAATTAAAGATTCCAAAAATACATGCGCAGCCAAAATGTACCGATCAAACGCCACGTCACAAGGCATATAATAAAATCAAATGATTCCATTGCTCTTGTGTGGGAGGTCGCTTTCGAGCTGCACCTGCTGTCTCCTTTTGATTTTAATTCAACCACCTTGGTTAATACGACCTCACATTGATCAATGACAGAAGACATACTGTACATGAATCACGCTGAGACTAACGGGTGTCTGAGAATTTCTGCAGGCGTCTTTTGTTGCGATTGTTTGCCATAAAGCACTGTGGGTGCATTTGTGAGTCTGTGATGGAGTTCACTATTTAATGGACTGTGTCTAGACGGTCACGGACAACCCTTTTTTTATACATGATTTATTTTTGAGATTTTGAGCATAACAGAATACAGTGCACCTCATACATAAAGTTAAATTGAAACATTCTGTGAAATAAGGTACTAACAAAGAGACAGTTTACCCCCGACTCCCATCCCCCCACCCCCTTCCCTCCCTTACAGAGAAGTATCAATGAAATATGGTATAATGGGCTTTGATACAGGTATTAATGGTAGTGAATTGGCCATGCATGCCTTAACATATACAGAAACATACGTATACAAGTCATGCATGCTCATTTGGTTACAAAGACACAAAATAAACTAATAACACTAACAGCACTAAAATGAAAGAAAAATATATTTATGATAATAATAAAAAATATATATTAAAAAAAACCACTTTTACAGTGCTACAAACTTCTGCTTATTGGGGGGGGGGGGGGGGGTGTATAACAAGGTTGTCTAGACATCATGGTCAATCTTTATGTGGAGAGATCTGATATGACCTAGGAAAGGTTGCCAGATGTTATGGAATTTCCCGTCTGAGAAACGAAGAGTGTGTTTAATTTTCTCTAATCGTTCTAAATGAAGGGCATCCTTCATCCACCGAGAGTGAGTGGGGGGACAAGGGTTTTTCCAACGCAACAGAATTGCACGTCTTGCCAGCAGTGCGAGAAATGCAACAAGCTCAGCAAAGTAGGACGGCAGTGAGAGGCCAATGGGAAGGACACCAAACAGGGCGAGTAATGGTGAGGGTTGGATGATGTGATGGCTGAGAGGGCGTCAAAAACTCAAGTCCAGAAAGGAGCATGGGTGGGGCAAGACCAGAACATGTGACTGAGATTGGCTGGTCCTTGCCGACATTTGTCACAGTTTGGATCAATGTCAGGGTAGATACGAGCATGCGTACTCTTAGACCAGTGAACTCTGTGAACCACTTTGCACTGTAAAACCCCATGACGAGCACAGGTAGACGATGAGTTGACCCACCACAGGGCATGCTCCCATGCGACTGGAAAATGATTACGAACAAAATCTCTTGACTTGCAAGTATTTAAAGAAATGAGTGGGCCTCAAATTGAAAATCTGAGTTAGCTGGTCGAGGGAAGCAAATATGCCACTAATGCAAAGCAGTTTTATTGACACAATCCCTAGGTCTTTCCAAATCAAAAAACCCTTGTCAATAACTGACGGAGTGAACAGAGGGTTAGAATGTACTGTGGCCGAGACAGGTATCATCTGTAGCCCAAAGTGCCGCCTGAACTGATTCCAGATTTTAAGGCAGTTCTTCACTACAACACTACTGGAGTGCGTGGTTGGCGACGAAGTCGGGGGGAGGCACAACAGCGACATCAGAGAAGAGACACTACATGAGGCTTCCTCAACCTGCAGCCATGATGGAGGTTGGCTGTTGGTGCTACACCAATGCAATATGGTTCTAATGTTTGCAGCCCAATAGTAAAGTAAAAACTTAGGGAGAGCTAGGCTGCCCAACTGTTTAGGTTTTTGTAGAATTTCATTTTTGAACCTAGGGGTGCTTTTGTTCCAAATAAATTATGAGAGTGAGCTATCAAGAGAATGGAAAAAGGTTTTATGGAGGAAAATAGGTATACATTGGAAAATATACAATAATTTGGGCCTCCTGTTGAAGACCTCTGCCCTACATGATGCAGTCATCTGCTTGAAAAGGCCCACCGAAACAGATTATGAACAACGCTATATCGATTGTCCCTCGATATGTGGTCACAGGCAAAGCAGGTGGGTAGCGTGAACTCGTTTGCAAGGGTCAGAAGATGCGGCGTGGCAGTGTAAAACCGCCTCCAAGCAAAGTACTTCATGTATTTCTCGTCGTTCTTGTCCAACTCGAGCAGGTGTTGGGCCATCGCCTTGGCATTGGGAAAGTCGTTGACATGAATGAAAGAATCACTCGGCACGAACTCTTCATAATTGTCTCTAGGTATCCCCAAAACGATTGGCACAGTTCCCGAAGACAAGGGTCCGTTCATCTTCTCTGTCATGTAGTCTTTGTGGGCGGAGTTCTCAAAAGCCAAGTAAAACTTGCAACTCTGCAATGTCGGGTAATAACTTTCCGGTGGCAGTTCCGCAGAAAACCCAAGACCAAAGACATCCACTTTGATATGCTTGGCGAGCTCTTTGTAGTATGCGTTTCTCACCTGCGTACCATCAGACCACATGTTACTAACAATCCAGCACACCAGTCTGTCCTTCTTGGGCAAAACAAAGTTGTCATCTGGTTCATCCTTTATCGCAACTTCATACCGCGCAGTGATGCCAGCATCTCTTCTGTAACTCAACGTCAGGTTGAATTTATTATATATTCCTGGAATCTCTTGCGTGTTTGATGGCGACTCCACGTTGTACCAGATCCACTTCTGTCGTTGTGGCCGTGGTCCTTGTGGCATATGGTCCACATTGCGTATACTCTTGTGATAGAACATGACCGCGTCCGCCTGCTGGTATAAGGATCTGTCGTATGTCAGATCACAGCCTGAGATATTATAATATTTCTTGCAATCATTGGGATCAAATTTGATCTCATAAGGTATGGCCCAGATTAACACCAGGGGCTTCTTAGGAGTCTCTTCTCTCACTACACTGGTGTAGTTTGCAAATAGACGTTTGTCCGATGAGCAGTTGTGCATGGGTGAGGGTTGAATGTAAAGCAAGTACACATAAGTGGTGGTCCCCAGTATGAGAGCAGCTGCAAAGACATTTTGTGACCACGTCATCTTTGTCCACCTTAGATACTGCTAAGGAATCAAAGGAATGAATGAATTATAAATAAGTTAAAAAAATATTTAATTTTTTTTTTTAATAATTTCTGCTGGTTGTCCGCAGAAGGCTAAAAGTCTGAATGCAGACCATGATAAATACCAAACACATCAACAGCTCACCTTTGAATGAGATTTTCCCTGCCAATGATGGACAAGGTTGGCTAGCGTTAATTCCGATCAGTGCTTTTGGGCCAGGGTGTGTTTGGCTTTGTGTTGATCGGAGTGTGCTGTATGCGGCCAGCAATACCTGCCCTTCCCCTTTGTGGGACACTCCCACAAAGTAGGCTATGTGGCAACTATGTGGGGAGGTATCCAGCAATACCTGCGGAGCAGATATTGCTGGACGGAGCAGGTATTGCTGGGTATCCTGTACCGCAGGTATTACTGCCCCTTACATTCCTTCTGCGGACCGGGACAGGCGGTTCATCTCCACCAACACACGTGATCTTTAATCCAATAGGACGATAGTTTTATTTGACGTTGTCTTTAACGATGGATTTGTAGTGAAATTACTTGTAAACGTTATTGACCAATCAGCGTATCAATCAAATATTGAACCATGCCGTGGAATACAACAATTCAGCAGAAAAAATAATAAAGAGGATTATAGATGTACATGCATCAGCAATTGCAGATGTTTACTCGAGACAGTTTATTTGTTTAGACGTCTGCTGCCGGCCGCCAGCTATCAAAGAGAGTCAAAGCCGAAGTTTCTGTCCCCCAATTCTTCTCAACCATGGCAGAGATAACCCCCACTACAAGTCTTAACTTGTTGTGGAAGTACCAGAGACGTCAGACGCAGTCTTTATGATTCATAATATCATTTGAGGCGCACATAGCTTGTGTATACAACATGACACACCAAGAAGCAGTGTATACAACATGAGCCCACCATGTCCGTCCCATATATTGTTCCGCGTCAGGTTTCTCACAATCCGTCATTTATCTCTAAAAAAAAGATTCAATGTTTCGGATGTGTAATGTAATATGTGTCGTTATATTTCAAAATGTGTAATCATGGATTATTAATCTAATGTTTAATGAAGGTAATAAGTATAATCTTAAAACGATGTGTTCGCATACTGTCTGAAGTATTTCGTAGCAGGAACCAAACAGGAAACAGATGCTCGCCGCAGTTCGTCATTGGGCTTACCAGTCCGCCTCTGATGGGTTCACTTTGCATGAATAAATTCTGTACATGTTCAGTGATTTTTAACAATGTCAATTTTGACCATATAATAGAAGCAATGAACTGAACTACAAATCCGCTTTTGCATTTGGATTTGGGGCGGCAGTAGCTCAGGAGGTAGAGCGGGTTGGCTGGTAACCTGAAGGTTGCTGGTTCGATCCCCGGCTTCTCCTAGCTGAGTGTCGAGGTGTCCTTGACAAGGTACCTAACCCTGACTGATGTCGTGATGTTTCCTGTTTGGTTCCTGCTACGAAATACTTCAGACAGTATGCGAACACATCGTTTTAAGTGATGTCGTGATGTCGAAGACAGACAGGATGTCTGTCTTCGACAGCTGCTGCTGGAACAGACTCCCAACTCTCCAGCAGTAGCGCCCCAAGGCCAGATATGCGCCCAGCGGGAAAAACTGATGATGATGATGATGATGATGATAAAGAGGAGCATGTGTTGAAGCTTGGAGAGAGATTGAGAAGAAGCCCAAATCGTCCTTCCATACAATCAGATATGAGTTTTTAAAAGAGCGCATGAGATGAGGGGATGAATGGCTTGAAGTCCAACTTCCACATTTACGAAGTGAATCGTTCCCCTTCCCCTTCCGTTCTGTACCCATCTGGTCTGCTGTGTGAACGCGTAGTTGCACAGGGACATACCCACATACCCTGCCCCTCCCCTCGATTATCTGTTTTCCTGTAGTGCGTCTCTCCCAATCAATTAGTCTTTGGTTGTACTTCCCCGAGTAGGCCCTGGGCATTTGTGCACAGGGCCCAATTGTCCCAGGATCTACCTATGCTCCTTTCAAAAAGAAAGACATTGTTGGGCACGGGGTGGGTCATAGTAATGCTGACATCAAGCCTACTGCTAAAATGTAAAACATCCAGAATTGCGGCATTACAACCCTGGCCAATTGTTTGTCGTACTTTCCAAATAAGCAATCTTCTTTCCAAATTGCGTTTGTAGAAGGAAAATATTTTTTTGGATCGGAGTGTGCTGTATGCGGCCAGCAATACCTGCATGGGCGGAGTGTCCCCTTTGAGGGACACCCCCACAAAGTAGCCTATGTGACCACTTTGTGGGGAGGTCTCCAGCAATACCTGTTCCGCAGGTATTACTGCCCCTTACATTCCTTCTGTGGACCGGGACAGGTGGCTCATCGCAACCAACACACGTGATCTTTAATCCAAATAGGTTGATCGTTTTATTTGACGTTGTTTTTAACGATGGATTTGCAGTGAGATGACTTTTATTTGGTACTAAACGTTATTGACCAATCAGCGTATCAATCAAATATTGCATTATGCCGTGGAATACAATAATTTAGCAGAAAAATTAATAAAGAGGGTTATAGCTGAATATGTATTTGCAATTGCAGATGTTTACTCCAGGCAGCTTATATGTTTAGACGTCTGCTGCCGCCAGCTGTCTGACAATAGGTTGGCCAACTCTAGAGCTGGACTGTTTTGAGGGGCAAACAAGAAAACTGGGGGCAGGCAACAAAAGGCTCAACAACAATAGCCTCATTCTTTTGGGCAGCTTCATCGGGAAGAAAAGGATATGGGTTCTGAACTCCCTGACTCAAATGACAGCGTAGAGCATTTAAATGTAACTTGTCAACCAAAAAATAATGCAAATTATATATTTACAAATGTCTATTGGGTTGGTGCCGCTTTTATATGTCACATGGAAAAGAGGTGCTGTAGCTTTAAAGTAATGCTGTCTATCCAGTGCACCGTCATTCGTCATTCCTAACTTGTTGTTGGCGGACACATGATCCAGGGAGGACTCGAAAATTATTTTGAGCTTCGATTCCATGTCTGTATAACACTTGTTCAGGTTATGGGAAAATGTTTTCCTGAAAGAAAAATATCCCTGTCTGCACAAAGAAATGCCTCACTGTAAAATCCACAAACAACAGGATAAAGTAGGCTATGATGAGGTCAATCGGTAGCAACACACAAGTTTCAAAACACAGGTTTTTGGAAACATGAGAACAAAAATTAAGTGGTCAATGAAAAATATTAAAAGATCACTTTATCCCATACAATTAAAACAGAAATGCACTTAAGCGGCGGTGACACATGCTGTTACTTTATGTGGTCCAAAGGCTGAATGAAACTGATCTATTTCGCAAGCTATGAGTGGGGGTAACGCGTTACCCCCACCGGCCTACACTACCATAGGCTCGGGCCTTGTGCTCAAGCACATCCCCATGTTTGGCTGACATTGGATCACATTCTCTAGCCTCAAATGACAGAAGGGGACATTAAGCAAAACAATAGTTATGTTAATATATCTCTAGTTCTATGATCGTTGGCGTAGACACCTAGAGTTCGCCTTATAGACCTCCACCACTCACCGCCACTCTTCTTGGCGATGACCGCTGCGAGATATGAGATCCGCCCGGAAGCTCTGGTCAACTGTTTCAACTGCGACCCAACCTGTGGCAGGTGAGCCACCGCTGTAGTCTGTGTATAAAGAGCAGACCCAGGGGAACCACGTGGTGGGCAGCTGCCATCAGCCCCAAAAGGTGCACGATGGACAGTGCGCTGCTGCGAACGTGAAAGCTGGAAAGTGCAGAACGGCATCTCGCCAAGGAGGCGAGAGCCTCGCTGACATCATGGCCGAGTCTAGGCAAAGTCCCAAGTAGACTAGCCGACGGCTAGGGAGCGGGGAGCTCTTTTCCCAGGTAATGATGAAACCCAAGGAAGAGAGATGATTTATCACCGTCATGGTGTCTCTGCTCGTAGCTTCCTTTGTGTGTCTTAGAATCAGAAGGTCTTTGAGGTAAAGCTTGACAGGCGGCACAGGAAGCAGATCCCGAGAGGGCTGACATGGCGTGCTCCACACCGAGGCAACGAAAGAACGCAGATTGCCCTTCACCTGGATCACACAACCCTAAGAGACAGCATCTCCTCCAGTGATTCCCTAGATGAGCTTTGTCCCCATCAGGTCACCAAATCTCTATTGCACCATTGCCCTTCCTTCTCCATGCATCCAAATCATTCTGCTATCCTTTGTTGCAACCGTCTTCCCCTTCTTCGTATTGTGGGTTCCTCAAAGTTCTTCCGAGATCCTTCTCAGGTCAGCATGTACTGGCATCCACTCATGACCGTTGTATGCCTTCAGCAACCCGTGTCCTTGGATGCTGCGGGTCTTGACCATCGGGGCTGCAGGTCCTCCCCGTTTGAATTTTTCTTCTCAAATATACTTCAAACCATTAGAGTCCGAGACAAGAATAATCTCGAGTAACAGCGAAGGAGAACCAAACCCTCTGACATAGCCTTTAAAAAAGTATTATTTTCGCTGGCCTGCCTTTCCCCTCGGAATGCCATTTCAATTCAGCTTCAATAAGCAGAGCACAGGTGTATCGCATAACCACTTAATTAGCTAAAATGACTTATTAAAACATTTTAAAGGGGATTTTATGAAAACAACACTTTTCCTTCGATTTGGGGTGTTGCTTTGGTTCACTGGTGCTTCCACACGCATACAAACTTTGAAATAAGTCTGTGCATGATTTTTTGAGTGAGATGTGCATTTCTGAAAGTATCCCGCCAATAGTTACCAAACGACAACATCACTTCTCCTCCATGCTGTGGTTCACTCTGACAGCTAATTTGTATGCAATGGTCAGCAGCTCAGTTGCATTAAAGCTATAGCCCGGGCACTATGGTATCATCACATCCGACGTACATTCCAATCACATGTACCGTTCACCGGGCTGTGCGTGATTGACAGTGCTCTGCCGATGACAAGAATGTGATTGGAATGTAAGTCAGTACATTCCAAGGGGTCAGTCAACTATCATACCGTCGCAGTCCACCGCCTATGGAAAGCCAAGAAGGCCACAATCCGGCCCTAGAATGGCGCGGTAAAAGTGCAAAACCGCACGGAATCCGCACGGAATCCGTAAGGAAACCGTACGGTTTGGCAAGAATTCCGTACGGAATCCGTACAGAATCCGTATGGATTCCGTACGGTTTTGAATGACTAATAGCCGCGGCTATTAGTCATTCACTCCGGCTATTAGTCATTCACTCCGGCTATTAGTTATTCACTCCGGCTATTAGGTATGCAGAACGAGCCCCTCCCTCTTCTTTGCTTGACCACTAAGTTTGAAGGCTGTCTAACCAATCAGAGCTGCAGTGCCTCCATGTTTCGCTGTAACATAAAGCTGCGTTGTCTTTACTAGTTTCACTACAATGTAATGACCACCATTAGCTAGTGGAAAATACATTTGTGTCTAGTACAGTGATATATGTGTATATGTTAGGGTATATATTGAGATGGCAGTGTGCGAAATACCCGACAATATTCGGGGATGTCCTCATCCCCAGATTGTTCTCGATATGCAGTAGCCAGCTAGGCCATAACATTACATAACATCAACATGAACTGAATAAATGCCAGGTAGCCTATATAGCATATCGGAGACGGGCACACATCAGTGCATTTGCAAATGAGAGCATGCAGTATGACCGATCTTGTGACATGTGCTCGGAGAGAGTCGTGTGTGTTAGTCTTGGTTTAGAGCTAAATGGTCCCGCCCCCAGGAACGTTTTTTTTTTCTTCAGACTTTTGACTGTCAGGAGTTTCAAAACAAATGCGCGACAGAACCATGGACATAATAAAGGATGGACCACAGACTGGAAAATGGCCGCCCATTCATTCCTATACAAACTGCTCAGTGGCGCAGGGTAACCATGGACATAATAAAGGATGGACCACAGACTGGAAAATGGCCGCCCATTCATTCCTATACAAACTGCTCAGTGGCGCAGGGTAACATCATGGACATATTAAAGGCCCACTATGCAACTTCGGGAATTTCTTCGCTGTTTTCTTGGTTTTGGCACGCACATTTCTCTACACAGCGCCCCCTTCGGCTTTGTAGTAGATATTTTACAACACTGTCGTAACAACTCGTTGACGACCCTTCCCCATGCACTTCTACGCGAGCCATGTGCATTTGTTTAAGAAGCCGGCGAATGCGTGGAGCCATGTCCATGTCCGAAGTAGATGTTCATAAAGTGTAGGCAAGGTTATGCATTTTTTAAATTGTGTATTTGTATTGCAATAAACATAAAGCCATCCTTCTTTATAGTTGACGGGGAGAATTTATTACGAGATTATAATTGTTTTATCTTATGTTGAACAGAACAATCAGTGTGAGAGTGTTGGCCAACATAATAATCTAAATAAAGAAGAACCTGGATTCGGGGATTCAGTCTGTATCTGGGGGACGAGACGGACGAACAGCTAAACACCAATGGAAACAAAGGTGTTTATATGGCTGCAACCAAGCAAGCTAGAAACATACAGGGCTCACAACAAAACGGTCGAGAAAACAATTTTTACAGGGCTCACAACAAAATGGTTGAGCAAACACATTTGTACAGAGACTATCAACATCAAGAATACCACGAGGACAAAGTTCACCCAAGGGTACTTTCAATTTCAAAAGCAACACGGCCAAATCGGAGTCTGATTTGCAGTCTTCTTTTTCTTTCAGTTCACGCTATTCCTGAAAAGCTTGCCCAACGTTTACTCGTGTCTGGCCTCTCTGTCGGTCAGTCTCCCTTTTCTCTTCTTCTGTTACTCCGACATTGAGTTTCTCTGTCTCTTTTTAGTCGGCTGATCTATGATGAATGTAACAATCCCGTTACTTGTGTTTATATCGAGCCGGTTCCGTGTTTGGGGGTCTGTGCCGTAAAGCAATTCGTTACTTCGCGAGACCCGAGACTAGTGATGGCAGTGTGACACTGAAGCTTCGATACGTGCTTCAAACCAACTCCCAAGAAGCACTGCTTCGAAGCTTGCTTCAGAGCAAAAAAAAACACGTGACATGTGACGTCCGAAGCAGCAACTGGTTCGTTGCCTGAATGAATCACTTGACTGGTCCGCTATGGGGTCAGAACAGTCTCAATAATAATGAATGCACAGAGAAGGAGTCACAAATGTATTTTCTGATTTATATATAAATTACTCTCTTCTCAGAAATACATTTCAATGCACACATAAATGGATATCGGTATGTATAAATGTAAAATAAATCCATAAACAAAAATAAGTTTCACAAACACATTTCTGATCCATACACAAATGTACCTTGTTTTAAATAAATGTAATATAAATCCATAAATATATTAATTTAAAAAATATTTGCAATTTTCATCACAATGTATTTGGATGTTGTTACATTTATATACAAACTGTTAAACTTGTATTTACAAGACGTTTTTCCATTTGTGAACTTATTTGCATTTGTGCGTGAACTGGTCTGTATTTATGTGTGGATTTTTGAGACTCTCCTGACGTCGCTAGATTCACAAATGCATTTTTTTCAACAAGGAACTCTCTGTAGCCAATCAGATGCCTCCCTCGTTTTCAGTCAACTACATGACTGCTGTGACTGGGTTTTCACTTCGGTGCCGTTTACTACTTTAACGGCACCGATAATCCCAAAACCCAGTCGAAATTAGATGGAAAAAGTGTGTGGCTAAACGTGACGCAGCATTTACTTCTTCACCACCTAGAGATTGTTATGTACGATCATTCAAAAAACCATGTTCTTTCCGATAGAGTAGACATTTGACAGAGAACCGGGAGGCTCGGAGGCTGGACTCAGAGGTCGGAACTGCAGCCATGTGATTGGCTGAAAACGAGGGAGGCATCTGATTGGCTACAGAGAGATCCTTGTTGAAAAAATTGCATTTGTGAATCTAGCGACGTCAGGAGAGTCTCAAAAATCCACACATAAATACAGACCAGTTCACGCACAAATGCAAATAAGTTCACAAATGAAAAACGTCTTGTAAATACAAGTTTAACAGTTTGTATATAAATGTAACAACATCCAAATACATTGTGATGAAAATTGCAAATATTTTTTAAATTAATATATTTATGGATTTATATTACATTTATTTAAAACAAGGTACATTTGTGTATGGATCAGAAATGTGTTTGTGAAACTTATTTTTGTTTATGGATTTATTTTACATTTATACATACCGATATCCATTTATGTGTGCATTGAAATGTATTTCTGAGAAGAGAGTAATTTATATATAAATCAGAAAATACATTTGTGAATCCTTCTCCGTGCATTCATTATTAATGAGACTGTTCTGACCCCATACCTCCGAGCCTCCCGGCTCTCTGTCAAATGTCTACTCTATCGGAAAGAACATGGTTTTTTGAATGATCGTACCTAACAATCTCTAGGTGGTGAAGAAGTAAATGCTGCGTCACGTTTAGCTACACACTATTTCCATCTAGTTTCGACTGGGTTTTGGGATTATCGGTGCCGTTAAAGTAGTAAACGGCACCGACGTAAAAACCCGGTCACAGCAGTCATGTGATCGGCTGAAAACGAGGGAGGCATCTGATTGGCTACAGAGACTTCCTTGTTGAAAAAAATGCATTTGCGAATCTAGCGACGTCAGGAGAGTCTCAAAAATCCACACATAAATACAGACCAGTTCAAGCACAAATGCAAATAAGTTCACAAATGGAAAACCGTCTTGTAAATACAAGTTTAACAGTTTGTATATAAATGTAACAACATCCAAATACATTGTGATGAAAATTGCAAATATTTTTTAAATTAATATATTTATGGATTTATATTACATTTATTTAAAACAAGGTACATTTGTGTATGGATCAGAAATGTGTTTGTGAAACTTATTTTTGTTTATGGATTTATTTTACATTTATACATACCGATATCCATTTATGTGTGCATTGAAATGTATTTCTGAGAAGAGAGTAATTTATATATAAATCAGAAAATACATTTGTGAATCCTTCTCTGTGCATTCATTATTATTGAGACTGTTCTGACCCCATAGTCCGCGGATCGGTGGAGAAGCTTTGGGCAAAAAAAAAGAAACCGACTCAATCCATTAAGCAGCCTACCTCAATACAAATCTTTGAGTGTCTAACCCCATCCCACATAATCACCCCCTAGAGTTACTCAAGCACACCCAACCAACCTTGTCCGAAGCCAGCTGGTCACCGCCTAATTATTTAATGAAAAAAGAAAACACAATCGATGCTTCAATCGTTAACGGGAGTTGTGCATAGTACAATATCTATGTAATAGATCAACGTAAGGTATCGATTAGAGTAGACTAGGGGATAACACACTGACTGTGGAGGGGAGAAACCGGGTTCGAATCCCATTCTTGGGTGGAAAGTTTTTATATGCTGTTTCAATTATATCCTAGCCTACATCAGTTAGCCTATGTGGACAGAAGGCTAGGCATATCCCTTTAAGAACAATTTAGACATCTGTATTTAGATCAATCTTTATTCGTGAAAAGATCATGCTATTAAGTATTTGGGTTTGTGTGTTTGTGCGTCAAATCGTTTTCAAAGCAGGGATACGTTGAATCCACTGCAGCCTCGAACTTCGCCAGCAGAGGTCACTGTCACTGAAGCTTCGAGTAATGAACCCATTTTCGAAACATTTGGCTCAACTGGTTCGATGCTTCATAAAAGCTTCATTTGCCTATCACTACCCGAGACTCCCGCGAGAGTTGGCGGCGGGTCGCCGGCAGAAACATATTCCTTTTCTCCGCCAAGATGCGCAAGGGGGAGTCGAAACAACGAACAATCGAACAAAAATGTATAATGGAACCATCGCAATGACTCCTAGCCTGTTATATTAAGGTAAATCAAGCCAAAAAAGTTGCATAGTTCCCCTTTCACTCGTGTCTGATCTCTTTTCTGGTCCATTCTTCTTTTGTTCCACCGACAGTCGCCTCTTGGGTCCCTTATCAGTCGATTGATCCATGATGAATGCAACAATTGCCTCGCAACTGGCTGTTTATATCTAGCCGGTGCCATGTTTGGGTGCGTGTCTGTGCCCATCCGGAATGTCCCGGTCCGAGCAAATCAAGTTGCATATGCTCTTTTTCACTGTAGAGGCGACATGGGAAAATGACACACCCACCAATCGACCCAGAAATGGATGCAGAACCATCAGCATAACTCTCAACCTGCATACTTAATGTAATTTTGGCTAAAAAAGTTGCATAGTGGGCCTTTAAAGGACTGAACACTGCCAATATAGAGTGGCGAAGTCACGCCTCTTCCGGTAGAGCTCATTGGACCTATGAGATCGAAAAATATGAATGGGTGTCAATGGAGAGAAAATAATTATTTTCTGGTGACCTGGATTACACATATGTTGTTTGTGGATTTGAATGATAATTTTTCATGCAAAGAAAACTAACAATTTTCGTGAAGAAGATTGATAATTTTAAGTTTTATGTGAGGCCGCTTTGTGAACTACAGCTCTTCGCTGCTCTCGACGCATATGATATACGTCACAACACCCGCCCTTGGAACTCGGCACAGAGACAGATGGCGATCTCTCTGCCCCACTTCACCGCTGTTTCCAAGGGGAGGATAAAAGCATCGAAAGAGGTGAAAACCATCATAAATCGAGGCACGTGCAGAGTTCCAGTTATGCCGATGGGAAGATTGTCGGTCTTCTCCACGCCAGTCGCAGGGAGCGTGACGTCACATACAAGCCGTGTAGTCTTTGTCGTTGTGTTTTCTCTACAGCCTTTATCTGAACAATTGCACAATAAACGGTTGAACTCTTTGCATGAAAAATTATCATTTAAATCCACAAACAACATATGTGTAATCCAGGGCATATAAAGACCGGGACCAGCAAATAATTATTTTCTCTCCATTGACACCCATTCATATTTTTCGATCTCATAGGTCCCATGAGCTCTACCGGAAGGGGCGTGACTTCGCCACTCTATTCGGGTGACTCAAACCTTGCGCCTGTCAAATCTCTGAAAAGTCAGTGCTGAAAAGTCAGTTCTGTAAAAATACATTGCAATGGCGTAAACGTACACCTTTACAAGTTTTTTAAATAAATATTCAACCTTTCAAAACTTATTACTCAATGTATGAACACATGTTTGCAGAATCCCATTTACAAGGTTTCAAAACCGGGAAACAATGAAATACACTGTTAGAACAGTGCCAGATTTGAAACTCTGCAAATGCGCTGGTGATATTGTTTGAACTTTGAAAAACAAACATGTTTGTGAAAAAAAAAAAACTTTGAAAATGTGTTGGTGAAAATGATGAAGAAGATAAAATAGAACACAAAATCATGTTTACAGATGTTAGAATTTTTTTCAGGTTAGAATCTCTTTTTTCAGTGTTACAAAACCTTTTTTTACAAGGTGTTGAGTTTTCAAACCCAGACTTACAAGCCATTTAAACTTTTTTTTTCAATTTTGAATTTAGGCAGGAAACTTGCTCCATAGGTTTGTTGTGTCGCAGTGCAGCAGGTGAATAAAATGCGCTCCGGTTGCCTAGTGACACCAGCACTGCCCGTCCTAAGTCTCAGCACCATGAGAGACTACAGATGCTTTATTATTGGGATTTGGATGATCACTAACAAATGCGTATACAATTTTTATTAATATTTGTGTAATATCTTGAACATTGTGTGCTGTCCTAGGTGTTTGTATCTCCTGTATATTGTGCTGCTATATAGGGTTTTGTTCTTTCAATACAAAAAGTTTGATTATTTTGGAAGAAATGTGGTTTTATACTGCTCCTGCCTTGCATTAATCTTTCGACCAAAAAAAAACTGATTACAAGTTTCAGAAAATAACACATTTTTCAAAATATTTATATTTCATTTACATAATTACATGTTGAAAGACAGAATTGTACAAACAATTACCCACTATTTTCGAATTGCCCATACAGTGTAAATCCAGATTTTGGTACTGAAAGGTCAGTAATAAAAGTAACCTACTTACAATGTTATTGCTTTCCATATAGCCTACTGTTCAGGTTTTGTGCAACAAACTTTCTGTAAACCATTAAGCAAAATCATACGTCAACTCAAATATTAAGATTATTCTTCACATAAATTAGTTGAAGAGAAACAACTGAAATTCACATATTCAATCGCAGCACAAGATGCCTTAGTCAGTTTTGGATTGTGTATGTCTTTGCTAGGAAGTCTTCATATTAGCATCTATAGCCATCAGTAGCAATGGCAGCACTAAGACAAATAGAGTATCCATTTAAATAAACACAAGTGTATACAGAACATTTGCATGTACGCATTAAGGTGTGTCCTAAACCTTTACCTCAGAGGTCTATCTTATCGGAAATATTCAGCACTGTGCTAGAGGGCATCCTGGAGTCTTGTGTTCCCAGATTGAAGTTGACTGTTGGTGATTCACTGTAAACAGACTCCAGAAGTTGCTCAGAAACAGCTGAAGTAGAGGCAAAAGTGGAGGCGTAAGCTGTGGCTGAACCGAGACCCGGAGTAATACTAGGAGATGGGGTTGAAGGAAGGCCTGCAACCGAGGCTGTCTGAGTGGCTGGAGCGCTCTCTCCCTGGGCCTGGGCAAGTCTCTCCAGCTCAGCTAGCTTTCGGCCCCTCCTCTTGCCGAGGACCTTTACATAGTTGGCCGGGACCAGGCCTGTGGTTTGGCCATCGGCGCTGGCCAGCAGCCAGCCACGTACCCTGGGCTGGTGCTCTGGGAAACAGAAAAAGTATAAATAGATGAGTGTCTGAACGGAGAGGGAGTTATTGTGTGTTGTATTGTGTGAGTGTTGAGGATTTCAGGAAAAGCAGATAATGGCTTCTGCCATGATAAACATTACAATCATTAACTAGGATGACAGTGAGAAAATAATTTCTTCAACCTTTCTCTGCTATAAAGGATTTATTCAGTAAATAAGGTTATCTCAAGCATCTTTTGAATATCAATTAGTCAATATTATTCGCTATAATATAGTTAATGATCAGATGTTTTTGAAATACATTTCTGATATTCAGAGCCCTGAGTCAGTGCTTGACAGCATACATGCACACAGCAACCCCAAAACCCCATACAGAAATCCCACTATGGTCATTTTGTCTGCAAAACGAATTCCCCTGACCATGATGCAAATGGGACTGAAGAAGCTACCACCAGTGATGATGAAGTCAAGTAGGATATGATATGAAAAGGTGGTGGTCAAGGGGTGGTACACATCATCCACTACCATGAGGTGGAATGAAATAAATGAACATCATTGAGGATGGAAATTCAACATGAGGGGGTCACCTTTGGGGGCGAGGTTGAGCATGTCTCCTGCCCTCAGGGAGATCTCCTCCTCAGATGCTGCAATGAAGTCATACTCGGCTCTGGCCACCACATGGTCATCTTCCCCACTGGCCCAGTTACTGGCTGAGAAGATAAAGGAACAAAAGAACATTAGCCCGTTGATGACAAAGGGTATTTCTTTGAGCTGGACTGGAATCGTTACTGGAACATCAACATATTTCTTAAGCTTAATCATTTACTTTTTGTGTTAATCTATCAGCTAGCGTTATAACATTGGCAGACGCTGTCTGGTAATATGTATTTGTGGTGGTTTAGGCCATTCCATACAGTCAGACATTAACCAGGCCAGTTATTAAATTATTATTAATTCAAGTTACGCAGAATATAAGTGTCTTATTTCAATGGTCAATTTGTTTGTTTTTTTCTTTTGTCTGAACATTTTTCTGAACCCGGCCAATGACATCATGAGGTGAAGCTAGAGGGTTTTGAAACTCTCCATGTCAGGGTTTAAGATGGTTTAATGGCTGCGGTCGATCTCAAATGTCCACAGCCTGCCTGTAGTCATCCTAGACTAATATGCCTAAACCTTAGCTGCTACTTGCGTTGGGTAAAATCATATGTTTAATGTAAAACAAACCAACAGTAATAACTCCTGGCTGTCTCACCACTTTCTGACGTCCCGTCGACGGAGCTCAGCAGCTTCCAGATTAGATAGGGTCCCCCCAGGACAACAGCCAAGAACAAAAAGATGGGCCACGACTTCACCCCCCCGGCCTTTGGATCCTCCAGCCCGGCCCCGCGGGCTAACGCATCGCTGGCGCTGTCCGCCCACAAGTCCTCCACCTCGCCTTCCGACCGCAACCCCATCATCCGCTGCAGCCGCCTGTACAGGTAGCGCAGCGTGCGCACCAGCGCAAACGCAGACAACACGCGGGTGAAGTGCGCCCGCAGCCGTGTCAGGTGGTTGGCTACGTCCAGCACGGCCCGGAAGCTGTTGTAGACGGCCGAGAAGGTGGCGTCCAGCATCATGCTGACAGAGCTGAAGGCCTGCACGATGCTCTCGATGGACTGGAAGGCGCCGCGGCTGCTCTCCTCCGCCTGCTGCACGAAGCGGCTGGGGGCTACGTCTTCCACCGCAGCGGGGAAACGGCCATAGCCCCCCATGCCCCCCATGCCATAGCCGCCGCCAACGCCGCCAGCGCCGTAGCTGTAGGGGCTGTAGCCGCCACCACTGAACATGGAGCTCCCATAGGGGCTGTAGGAGGAGGCGAAGGAGTTCAAGGCTGGACGGTAGGCCTGGTGCTGGACGGGGCGCGGGGGTAGGGGAGGCACCATCCTGGTCAGGACAGGGGGCCCAGTGGACGGGCCGGGGAGAATGCCTGGTCCTACAGAGAAGTCTGTGGATCTGTAGAGCAGACAGAGTCAACTGTTTGGATTTTAAGAATGCATTTATTTGACTGATTTAGAGACACGTCAATTAAACGCAGTGTTAAGTTATATTACAGCAAGTGAAGTTAGGAACACAAATGTGTGTATGTGCTTTCGGCATTGCCTGTATGCATGCAACATAAACATACATTTATGTTTACTTGTAATACAATGGCTGCCTAAAAAGACAACAACTTGTTGTGTAACTGGTTTATTAGTAAACAATCCCCACTAATGGCGTTAACGTTAATCCAAATATACTTATTGATGATTGCGTGTTGTAGTATTTCAGTCGTAAGCTAAAAAGTACCAAGCAAACATCACTGAATGTTAAAAGAACATGCCTAACAATGTGAACACCACTGTATTTTGTCGCTACTTGGGGCCTTTCTGCGCCTGCACAACACTCAACGGAGCAGCCGTAGCTAACATCTAGGCCTAAGAACTATAAACAAGTCTTATAAACCAAACAGATAAACGTGATTACCGGTAGTTGACAGGTGCTGCCATTGCACCCGGGATCCTTCTTTCCCACGGTTTGGGTGGAGGCTGAGAAGCCATCTGGATTTTTTTTTAAATATATAAAAATCAACCAAATCTTGAACTCTGTACTCTCCCCTACTGCTTCGCTCCACTGCTGTCAGACCAAAGTAGTTGCAACAGAAAACCGATAGACTGTAGCCTACTACTGCGATCTCCTTATGGTTTAAGATGGTAAACTTTCATTGGTTGGTTTCTAGTTTGTGTTGTCAAAAATGTCATTCGATTTTTTTAACTGTTTAATTGGTTTGAGTTTTTCGTTTGACTAATGTAGCCTTGGACGTAAAATCAACTAAAAATAAAGGACCCACGCCGTTGCACCTGTCCACAACATCCAGCAGGATGTGCCCTTGTCCAATTTTCTCATGCGTCTGAGCAGTCCAATCCACTGCAATAACATATTTAAAGGTCCCATGGCATGAACTCACTTCATGAGGTTTTCTAACATTAATATGAATTCCCCTAGCCTGCCTATGGTCCCCCAGAGGCTAAAACTTGCATTCGGTGTAAAACGAGCACTAGGTATCCTGCTCCGAAGTGGTAGTCAGTTAACAGTGAACTTGCGTGTGTTATTATCCATTATTATGAGTTAAACTTTAATCAGACAACGGTTATATGCTATAGATCCTAGAGTATTGAATTATAAATGTGCACAATACATAACGTTAGCTCCCTACTTATAGCTCAGCGGACTAGAATGCTTCCCGTTGCCAAGTAGTAGCTAAGGTCCGTCCTATTTACTGGAGGAGTGAACAACGTTTCCGTTGCACAGCTTTTGGCCGTGATAATATGTGATAATATGTATTATATGATCATATAGATATTTATGTATTATATGATATTATTTAGATATAGAGCTCCAGGACTGTGACGCAAATGTTGTACACTTCTTTGTTATTTGGATAGCCGTTCTGCTGTTGGTGTTATGGCGCATAACACGTCGGACTCTCGTCTCTGGTATTTCCACAACGAGATTCGTAGTGGGGGTTATCTCAGCCATGGTTGAGAAGGAATTGGGGGAAAGGAACTTTGGCGCACACAGTTTTTGGCCATGATAATATATATTTGATAATATGATATTGTTGTATAATATAATGTCATTTAGATATAGAGCTCCAGGACTCCCACCGGAGCACCCAGAAGTTCTAGAATATTTACAGAACACGGCCAAAGGCTGTGTGCGCCTCGCCATTGCGATACATCCACTGTAAACGGAGAACATGGTACCGCATGGCCGCAAGCTGCTCAGGGCCGCATCCTCCTCCTTGACCCGCCTCTCTCCTCCTCATTTGCATTAAAGCTACAGACACCGAAACGGCGCGTTTGGGGAATGCTCAATGTGCAACTGGCTCATAGTGGCTGTAATTCTGCAACACGGCTGAATTTCGGGAATGTCTTAAAATACTCTGTTAGGGGCCCACTAATATCTGTATTAAAGCATCCATAAAGTAGCATGCCATGGGACCTTTAATGTGACCATGGAAAATGCATGGTTTATGGTATGGTGCTAAACTATTGTAATGCCTAATCCATTTTCTAGTTATATCTATGGTGAAAGATAAATCCTGCTTTAATGGGATTTATTCAAAATGTAAAAATAAATGATAGAGTCCAAAGAAACATTTTAAAAGTGTAAGACTAATTAACTATGTTAATTGAACGCCTAACATCACAGGCATGAGAAATGAGTCTGGATAAAAGCTGATTTTGCAACTTTTGCATTAGACTGAGATAAAAGGATATTGTCAAGGTAAAGGTCTGGATGCCTATATGTGGGCGGCTTATGACGTTAGTTTGAAAGTTAACCCCCACCACCACACCTGCCCACACACACACCCTTCACTGATACCACTACACCGCCCTGTTAGGGGAGGACAACCTGTGCAGCCAATGTGCGAAAGAGTGTGGGATAAACATAGAACCTTCAACCAAACGGGGAACTATAAATCACGCCTTCCAGGGATTTTGGCTAAATCAAAAACTTCCTCTTAACCCAAGCCTATGAACTATACATTTTCCTGGCCAATGCTTTCCTTATCAACAATTTGAAATAGGCTATAATTGGCATACTTGTTGTGCAAGTCAAATATATCCATAAAGCAAATCTAGAAAAAAAAAGATTCAGAAAAAACACCCGAAGGCTAGGCCTATTATAGGCTACTTTGCACACTTTCAGTTATAATTTGTTTGTCCAGTGTTTGTTATCTTTTAATCATGCAGAGTTAAATAAAGAGGCCAGTGAGTATAAATAATATCACAGAGTTGGACTAGAAGGCTTAAATTCTGCAATATCGAAAATAAATGCTAAATTGAACACTCTTTTAGACATTAGGAGTGTATAAGATTGTATAACATTTTTCACATTGCAGATTGTTTAAATTTATAACTGATTTTCTTTTAGCAAAATATATCAAGTGGGCTTTGCATTTAGATCGACTAATCAGCACTTATTATGTTCAGGTATTGAGTTACAATTAAGGGAGCGAAATAATGATTATAAAATAATATTTGTATCAGGATGAGTAGTAACAAAGTTAATCTATGAATAGCTACTTCTACATCTTTATTCTACATCATCATGATACATCATCTCTATTTATTACAGATAGACCACAAAAGCGGTTTAAAGTTGTACAAGTTGTAAAGCTTACACTTTCACATCACACTCCAATCCTGTCAACGGAAAGATCTGTATGCCTGTGTGTCGGGCTTATGACGTTGGTTTGAAAGGTAACCCCCACAACCCCACACACACTGACACGCATTACACCGAACTGTATGGGGAAGACAGCGTGTGCAGCCAACGTATGAAAGATGTGTGTGAGTGTGCGAATTCTGGGGGTCTGTGAATCACGGACCACCTGACATCACAAACTCTGATGTCATCTGAGTGCTGTGGGAGGGTGGCAGGGGGATAGGGGGCGGGGTCTTTTGCAGTGCACGGCCGCAGTAGAGAGACGCTGTATTATGTCATTGTGGTGTTATCATCGAGTAGGTGTTTCGCTTGAGTGAGGAGTGGATGCCGATCTCGTGCAAAAAGACTGATGTCACGAGAATGGTAGTGCATTCTTATTTCCTTGCTCTCTTCACGCCTCCTCCCACACCTTCACGACTCCTCAACTGTGACATCAAGCCGTCACAAATGCTAGGAATGATGCAGTATGTGTGTGTGTGTGTGTGTGTGTGTGTGTGTGTGTGTGTGTGTGTGTGTGTGTGTGTGTGTGTGTGTGTGTGTGTGTGTGTGTGTGTGTACGTGTGTGTACGTGTGTGTGTGTGTGTGTGTGTGTGTGTGTGTGTGTGTGTGTGTGTGTGTGTGTGTGTGTGTGTGTGTGTGTGTGTGTACAAGACTGTGTGAATGTGTGTTAGTGTTAGACATGCATGCTTTCATTTCGATTTCGATTTAAATCTAGATATCCAAACGATGCTTTAATGCATCACCAGGGAAAATATAGCCTATAGATTTGGCCAAGGTAAAGCCCCTCTTTCTTTACCCAGTGATTGCATCACATAGCCTAAGTAGGCTATTATTAAATAGCTATAGTGCCAGGGTTCAAACTTGTTTTCTCTGAACTATCTAACAATGATACATACCGGGTCTGTTGCCAATAATGTGTAAAAGACACACGTCACTGATAGTCCGGCTGTTCCGGTCAATTATTTTGTTGTGCTTCTGGGACATTCCCTGCTCTGTCTTATGTCTTGTATGATAAGCCACACACATGTCTATAATTAAAATGTGCTCAATGAAGTTTGTAATTTGCAGGTAACAAGTAAAGTCAAATGCCCTCAAAGCAAGTCTTCCCCTTGCAGGTGTCTTGCCTCTGAGGCACATTTTCAGATATTCTTGATGACGGAGGGACGCGGCAGAGAGTAGCCTATCAGTCACGATGCGAATGAACGGAAGGAGGATTTATGATGATGAATGAGAGAAGAAGGTGGAGGCTGTACAGCAGAGGTGGAGTTTGGCGGGAAAGAGGCGTTGAACAGGTCTAGCATGCCTCTTCCGGCACATCGTTATGAAACACTTTTAAAGGAAGAGACACCGATAACACATAAAACAGGCTAGACTGCACTCTCGGACGTACAGGGATGAACTCAGATCAGTGGCAATAACAGGCACGCGCACGCGCGCGACAGTTCAAAGTGTGGACGTCAATACATTTTTGGATAATTGAGACACAAAGTAGTATTAGGATATCTGATGTCTGTAGGATGTCTGTTTAGCCTAATACCGCTTCTGCGGCTATTTTTTGTCTTATTTTATGACAGGGAATAAATCAAGCGACAGGTAGCTGTTACATTGTGATCCGTTCGTTTGTTTTGTGAATGAATTAGGCATGCATCCATCTAGGCTACAAGCAAGCCATCGACTTCTTAAAGTAGGCCTAAGCCCGCCAGTAGCTGTGTGTATCCTGTCAGTTGTAGTAAAATTGCAGTTATTCTTTTACCATGAACAGGAAGGAACCCCGTCTCACCAAGGTCTCCCAATTCAAGAGAAAAGTGCCTTCCAAATGAGCTGATGACGTCCTCCTCGTAGGCCACGGAAGTATTGGTACTTGACTGCAACATTTGTGAAACTGTTTTACTTTTTTTAAAGAAAAAAATCAATATTGTTTAGGGTGACCTCATTAGAAAGGTGAACTGAATTGGCAGAACTCGGTTCGGCACCATCTCACCTGTCGGTTGAAGGATCAGTTTACATTGCTATTTTGTTATGGTCAATCACCAGCCCCACTATAATGAAGTCTCCAAGGTGCTCTCATCAAACAGGATGTTTAGGCCTACTATATACCAAACTGGCTGAATTCAAGCCAAACTATTAATAGGCTATCATAAGGTTTTTTGATGATGAAAGATGATGGCCAATGATGAACATGGAATTTAGTTATTTTAGGTAACAAGCAATCGAGAGAAATACGATGAGTTAAAGACGTTTTTCTGAATGAATTAGGCCTGAAAGCTGAGCTACTGTATGTGGCATCGTTAACCACGAGGCAGGAAGGAAGCTGAGTACATCCTACCAAGGTCTCCAAATACAAGAGAAAAGAGATCAAACCGACAAGTCCTGCCTTCCAATTTAACAACGTCGTGTGGCAGGAAATGGACATTTCCCTTACACCTAATGACGAAAGAACATTAAGCCAATGGAACCTGACTGAACATTGTCCTTATTCTGGTTCCACAACTGAGGTGCATGATCTGTGTTTTGATCTAACCCTGAGGGCCGCGTTTCGGCAGATTGTGAGCCTGAAGTTTGTGTGGTGGTGGTTTGAAATCATGTCAACTCTACAGACCAAACAGCCAAACTCCGGTCCCCTTAAAAGCGGGGGTCCGCTTCCAAGTGAACTCTGGTGCGATTCGATGTGCTCGTGATTCGCCCCAACTATAGGAAGTGAATATAAACAATGCATTCTGGGTTAGGGCCTACACTTCTGCCAATTTGAGATTGTAAACATATTCAGCTTGGTATCTGTGAACTTTGCCTAGATTAAAGTGAGTCACGGTCAGTGGGGCAATCAGAAAGCACTCATCGCAAAACGGATACTCATAAAAACACTGACATTTTTAAATCATTCGGTGACAGAATGGTAGAAATAGTGTACTTTTTGATTTGTTTTGATAGCAAATGAAACACCCCAAGTCCGTTGTTTTTGCACCTGTATTATTGTCCGCAACAAGAAATTTCCCTATAGTTTTCTTTCCAATAGACGAGCGGCCTGTGGTTTGTTTGGTTCGCTTAACAAAGTCCTCTGGGAACTCTACCCGGACCAAATTAGAATTTCAACATAGCACCTCCAACACTGAACCTGTTCCGTCAGGTTGCCTGACAGTCTTTGTGGTATTCATGATACAGTCTTGTATTCATGGTGCAGTCTATGAAGAGTAGGCAGGCTGGGAATATACCCCAGAGGCCTCTGATCCATGATGCCAAAAATTGGCATTTCATCCCCTGGTAGGTGTTCTTAATGATTCTTTGGTAACACTTTAAATAAAGTTAAGTCATAACTTAAGTCTGGAGGCCTTTAGTTGATGATCATTAACAAAACATTAATACACATTTGCAGATTCCTGATAACTGCTACTTAAAAGGGCTCCTATAATACCACCAGGTATGATGTTGATTAACCACACCCAACACCCATGTCAAAATTGACTCCTGCTAGTGACATCACAAGTGGGAGTGTCCACCAAGTTTTATAATTGATAGGTCAACAGTCCGTACAGTCCACTGAATAGGCCGTGCACATATTGATCCTCTGCACATGTATATGCATTTTTTGTTAATGATTAGTCATAAGGCTTATCACAAGACTTATCAATTACCTATGACTGAACATTATTATAAAGAGTTACCAATTCTGTTCAGTAACACCGATAGCACGAGGGCACTATGGAATCCCGCCGGGATGCAATTGTGCACCATATAGGTTTCCAAACCAACTCCTGGTCCACACTGTCAAACACATTTTCTAAATCTAGGTTATGATAATGATTATCCTAAAATGTGGCTATTTGAACGCCACTGGCTCACTAATCTGACTCCGGCACACTGGGTTAAATTTGAATTGGAACAATCATGTTGCTGGAGGCGCGGATCTGTAAGCGTGTAATTGACTAACTACAAACACAAAATCAGCCAGCAGTAGTAAACTCTTTCCAGTAGGAAGATAAGCTAAAACATCCTGTTTGGTGGATGTCTGTTGGATGTTATTAATGAACACTGTGTAGGCTGGCCGCTGAGGAATATCATAATTAAAATCCCCTTCCGAAAACTAGATCCACTAAAGTAGTTTCTCTTCAGCAAAATATTGGCATAATGAAACAGAAAGTATGGCATTACTCTCCCGTTTTCAGTTTTTGGTCTTCTGCTGTAGCATGTGGGACGTCCCATGTTCCCCATGCCACCCTGCTTCCCCATAGTTTGTCAACCATTTTGCAATGTTATTACAATGCAATAGAACACTAAATAGTAAAGGAAAAGTAAAAAAAAGCAAAGTTCTTGAAGCTCCATCAAAGGGCCCTTGTTTTACCACCAGGTGTGAGCTTGATAAGCCATTACAAGAAGTTTGTAACTTGTAATGAGTGTCCATCTTTAGGAATGATAGGAAAGCAAAATTTGCAACTGTCCACTGGTTAGGCTAGTTGACTGATTCTAGGTATATATCTAGGCGGACACTCCCACTTGTGATGTGTGATGTCACTAACGCACATGGAATGGCAGATTTAAAACAGGCTTGTAATGCTAGCTCACACCTGGTGATAAAATAGCAACATCTCACCCCCCCCTGTTCTTTTATAGAGCTATAATTGATGATAGACACCCAGTTACATAGTGCTCTAGTGTTATCCAAGGACATACTCTGTGAATAGGTCAAGACAAGGTTGTACGCTACCATGGATCGACGCATAGCAACACAGAGACAAGAAAATAACAGGAACTACTGGAATTAGTCATTAAACATTTATTGTGTCAAAAAGGTCCCATTCTACCAACATTTTGTCTTGAAATAAGTGCAATACATAGGAATGTGCGATTTATATGTATGCCCACTAAAAGCTAAGCAGAGTATTATGTACCTTTTTTTCTAAACAATTGAAAGGAGATTGTTGAGCAGCCGTACACTGACCAATGGCGTGAGAGATCAATTTACTAAGCTAAACACAATCCGAGTCTGTTCATAGCTCCGCCCTGCCCCCACGGTCCTGGAAAAGCCACACAGTCTCCATCAGATGCCCACAGATAGTGTAAGAACAAGGTAAAGGGCAAACAAAACAAGAGGTGTATTGTAAAGGGTTCACAACCCAATACTCTGTTGACTTTCATAGGATCGCTACGAGCACAGTGGTATGACATAGTCATTACAAAGGAAATACGTCACAGTGCCGCTGGTGACTGTGATTTCTCCCACTTCCTCATTGGAAATTTCCCTAACTTGCCGTGTTTCGAGCACGTCGGCAAGATGGCCGCTTACAGCCTGAGTGTTGCAGAAATATACAGCATATATACAAACACATAACATTTACCCAATGCGTTGTTGATATAACTGGTGGTAAAACAATGACGAAACACTATCCAAAAGGGACCAATACCAATTGTTTACCGTTTAGCTGGCTGATGTTAGAGACATGTTTTTACATCCATCCAACTCTCCCTCCTATGAGAACACACCCACCTATATGCTACCAGTACCCAGAGGACACTCAGACAGCAGTAGATTTGCATTGAAAAGATACCAGTGCTAAAATGAGATTGCAAAACCTTGGTCTACCATAAGAGCTAACTGCATACATGAAAAAAACTCATCAGCCTCCAAATGAGCAACTCAAATGAGGCATTGCATTTTGTTCATCCTCAATTGTCCCCAAGTTATTTTGGTCAGTCACTTGGTCGTGTCATTGGTCTGATTGACCCAGTCAGCCAGAGAGGAGAAGTAGCCTTGTTGGAGGATGCGGCTGTTTGGATTAGGATGTTTGCAGCTATTGCCGCCGTCTTGTGCCATTGATTCGCTGCTGATGCCATTGTTCATGGGCCTTGGAAGCAGGTCAGTGTAAGTGATACCCTGACTTTCCATCGTGGGTTGTATGAAAGGAGCACGGTTGTCCTGTCCACCAGCAACCTGTTCCTGTTTCACCTGGAAACCATTATGAGGCCATCCGGCCATCAGACCCTTGATAAAATCATCTCCCTCAATCCCCTCCAAGAGGGGAAAACTACCGAGCCCTGGGTTGCCCATGCCATCTCCTGGCCCATTCAAGGTGCCCTCCATGGGGCTAGGGGAAGCAACACCAGACCATGCAGGCTGGAGACCATGGCTCTGGGCACCGGGAATGCTCTGGCCTTTGGTCTCCGTGCCGCACTCCACCCTGTGTTGTTGAAGTTGTTGATGCTGATGTTGCTGCGGCTGCTGCTGTTGCTGCTGCTGCGGTTGTTGCTGCTGCTGCTGCTGTGGTTGTTGCTGCTGCTGCTGCCGTGGCTGCTGAAAGAAATAATGCTGGGGCTGTTGTAGTGCCTGGCCTATCAAGGAACCATGGAGTTCCGGATCCAAAAACTGCAAGTCCTTCACGGAAAGCTCGGGTAAGAGGTTGGTGCCAGCAGGGTAACCAGAGGCAGCATTAGGCTGCTGCGGCCTAACGTTGTGCCCTGCAGGGCTCATGGTGCAAAGTGGGTGGGTCCTGATGGTGTCCATGGAGAATGCTGGGTTGGGGATTCGCCACGATTGGGTGTGTGAAACACCAGCGGGCTGAGGAAATGGCAACCCGGAGGTGCGTGGAGGGGCAAGGTTGAAGGCCGTGTTAAGTGCTACAGAGGTTTGGTGCATTGCCGATGCGAGGCTCCTCGGAATTGGATTGTTGTCTGAAGAAAAAAGAACGAAGACAATAGCGGGTCAAATTAAGTTGATCGTGGATGGGAGGACGAGCAAAGTACGAGCCAGGCTGAAACACTGACCTTTTCTGTGGCCCATCATGGGGCTAAATGGTACTAGTTTTTGCCGGTTGGCTGTCAAACCAGTCAGGGAACCAGCTGTAGGAGGAGGATCAAAGGGTGAGATCCAACGTATTTTACTAGTTGGGGTGATTTGGGTTCCAAACCATTGTTAACCCTGGCAACCCAACACAGCAAATGGGACACACTGACACAGGGAACTGTAAATAAACGTTATTAATTACCTGACAGATCAGACTTCTTTATTTGGAAATTATGCTCCAGTCTCCGCTTCTTCTCGTTATAACCATACGGGTCTGAAAAACAGTGAAATGGTTAATTTAACAGAGAGAATATATAATTAAAAAGTATATCATGACCATCAGCCATTTTATACACGAGTTTATATCATTAATCTGGACATGCGCTACAACCGAGGTGAATGTATCTGTCTTCAGTAACTTAGCTACACTTTGTCTTTTGATCTAGATTTCTGACAAGAAAAATCAGCAGCACGTAGAGAAGACAGTGTGAGTGGCTGGCAACCGCTGGCCAATAAAACACGATCCTATTTGTTTTATTCAACCGAGTGCCACGAATTAGCAACCCTGAGGTTCGTTGGTTACCACTCTCGAACACTTCCCACCTTTGTCGTCGGGCTGGTAATGGAAGTTGATGGCCTCGCTCACTTCCTGGTCAGTGGGCCGGCGCAGCTGCATCTGCACGACCACGGGATTGGTGATGGAGGCGTCGTAGTAGGGGGGGCTCTTGAAGACGATGGCCACCTGCCGGTGGACGTCCGCCTGGGAGAAGGTGCCCCTGGCCTCCCAGCCTTCTTTGGTGAAGAAGCGAACCTCGATGTCGTCTGAGGGGCGCGGGTGGAGGCAGAGAGGAAGAGGGAGGGCAGAGATGGACGAATGTGTGAATGAATGAACACAAAGATGGCTGATGGCAAAGAATGGCGGTTGAGGGGAAGGAAAATAAATGAGTGCAGATGTTAACACAAATAAAGTGATAACCAAGTGTGATAAGATAGACATGTTTTAAAAAGATCCCTTCGAGCTGAGGCCTCCTACCCACTGCAAGCCTTTTAGAGCCGGGCTGACTCCGACAGTAAACACTATATAGCAGGTCTTGAGAAACAGTCTTGCCTGGCCGTCAGGTTGTCGGTCCACAATAGGGACTAGGAACATGTGGGGGTACCTGCATTAAGCCTCTTCTATCCCGAGGTATGGGTTGGATTTTTCTCAGTCCCCCCCAAAAGAACGTGAGTCAAGCCTGATGATGCCAAATTGGTTTAAAGAAATCTTTGCCCTCGTAACTCTGAAGTGGGCTCGGATGACAATCAGAGCCCACTTCAGAGTGACGTCCCCGACACACCGGCGCACACTCACGTTGCCCTTGCTGGTTGGAGCGTTAAATCAACTTCCTGCCCCGCCCCACCAAAATCATTTTTAATGGCTGATCATTGGGTTAGATTGTGTACCTTTTTGAACTTTGTCACACAGCAAGAAGATCTCATCTCCTCCCCTAACGGCACCACTGTTCCTGTTGACTCGACAGATCCTCAACTCAGCCGTATTTGGGGCACCTGAGGACACACACACACATTAGATCCAACATCGTCTTCTGATAGCTCAGTATGTCTCGAAGGCAGCCTTTAATGGTCATGGACGACAGTTTATAGAGTGATGGGTTACAAATTTGGTTAATTAGACAGCAGCCTGCGTGTATAATTGAAAATGATCCGTGAACACGAAGATAAATTCATTATCTTTGGGGGATACTTTCACCAAAAAGGGAGTGTAATAACAACAGCGCTTTCGGTTTAGAATTTAAACTGATCGAGTCACATGATGGCTGCTAGAAAAGAGGAAGTGCACTATGGTAACGGGGCAGCTTGTTGAGTGAGTGCAGAGAACTTCCCCTTTCTCTTTGTGTGTGTGCGGAACAATGAACAGCCTCTGTCTGTACAACAGTTGAGAATAAAGCTAGCTGCTAATCACCTTAGAGCCATGTGCTATGGACATGTCTGGTCATTTTTGGATTATTGATTAATTATGAATTGAGCAATAATGAAGGCTTTCTGGTCTTGAATATATATATATATATAGCATAGATAGATATACATTTTTTGTGATAATACTGTATATGTAGTTGATTTTGTGATCTTATACGGTTCTGATTTACTAATGGTCTTTTCTCAAACTTTGTGGAGAAAAGACCATTGAACAACAGATTAAATAAATTGTAATATTCTGTTCAAATCTACCAACAATTGGTGTAAATGGCAGTGATGCAGATCCATCACCACACAGGTGGGGCCTGCATGTCTCAAGCCGAATCTCATTGCAGGGCTGACCAGATGACGCGGGGGGGGGGCTTAGCGTGGTCACTCACGGTTGTCGTAGATGGGGTTGGTGACGAGGGGCTTGATGGAGTAATGTCCGCTCTGGTCCTGGAGGAACACCTCGATGCAGAGACGCACCACGTTCAGGTCATACTCCTCGGTCTGCACGAGCTGCTCCTTGGGCACTGCACACACAGAGACACAAGGTCAATATAGCAGAGCTATTGCATACTGATTAGGTTATTTCATTCATTATGGTTTGGAGTCTTGGATATTATCCCCGACATAGACGAGAGTCTGACAGACTGACTAGCTGTCTGGTTTGAGGGGGGGGGGGGTGAGGGAGGGGTGGAAGGCTACCCTCATGCAAACTCAACCATGGCTCCCCATCAAATACGTCACGCAACGGCATAAGCCTACACACAGCAGTTAGTAGTATGCAGCCACCCCAGCGAACCCACACACACACACCACCTGCTGAAGATGCACACATGCACCTCCCGCCGCAACAACAGACACCCACACAAACTAAGTTTCACATCCCACTGACTTCCTTCAAATCTCTGCATCTTTGCTCTCCGCTCAAAAAACTCAGGGTTAAACTCAGACTTGCTGTGCGGAGTCCCGGCCCACCACCTACTGAGGCGACCACGTCACTCCTCCTCAGGTGGAAACTGAGCACACGAATGCCTGCGTCGGAGAGGACGTGCATGCCTCCTGTGGAGGGGATTCAGGGGTTAGGGAGGGGGAGTAGAGAACATGACCCCGGACTTTCTACCATTCCACCTCACCAGCACCACCATCCACCAAACCACGACACTGACCCCTCCCGGAGTAAAAAAGACAAAGCCTGACTAACTCTAGAAGATATCTGTTTATGTCTTTGGACTAGTATGTGAATGGATGCCCTAGTTACCAATAAACTGTTGTTCCTAATCCCCTCCCCTCCTCTCTAGAGAATATAAGTGCTGTGCCTCTTACTGTTGGCTGTACCAAGTTGCACCGTCTTCAAATGGTGCTTACCCGTATTTCTACTTTGTGTTTGGGTGATAGGTTCAAGCTTGCATTTGGCAACGACAACGGTGGAGAAAGTGAAAGGGAGGGAGAGAGAAGAAGATAAAATATATGGTCGGAAAATATATTGACACCTCTTGTTTTGTATGAGAGTTGAAGAGGGGGGGGGGGGGGTGAGAGAAAAAGAGCAAAAGAGTGACAGTGACAGAGACAGAGCGACAGAGAGAGACAGAGAGAGATCACCTGGCTGTTTGTTTGTGTAGCATGTTCAAGTGCGTTGGCCATGGGTTGGAAAGAGTGTGAAGGTGTGTGTGCCCACTTGATTTGCATGTGCATATCTATTGGTATTAATATGTACCTTGAGAATGAGGCCAAGGGAGAGAGAAAAAACTAGAGTGGGAGACGGGTGTCATACACAACCACTACAAGTTCTACGACATGACTCACCCAGAATGTGGATGAGTGCTAGACCAGTTCAGTCCGGTTAACCAAGCTGAGGGATGGACATCATGTGAATAACATTCATCTATCACCTGAGCTGCCATAGCTAGAATAATCACCAGATTGGATCATATTGCCTGCAAATTAGATGCACTGTAATACAGTTCAAGCAGTCATATTGTGTTGATATTTCAAAATAGATTTCTAAGTATAGTGATCATTGCTGTGGTAGACTGCGCTAAAGAGTAATGAGGAGACCAGAACCATATCAGCCCCAGAGCCATATCTGATGATCCTTTTGGGAAAGGGTTCATAGGATTTCAAAGCCTGAGGCCATCTTGTGGACCAACATAAGACCAAGCTCGCTGAAGCACTGATGCAAACTACAAACGTAACGTTGGTGCTGGTGACTGACGGAACACTCCAACACAAACGTGTACAGACACAAACAAAACGATGCAGATCTCTATGCTCTGGTTAATGATGAGAGAGACTGCATGAGACTCTTTCTGCACACAGGAAATGCGAGTTTCACAGCAGAAGTGAAGTAAGAATAATAGTGGGCTACAATAAATCTTGCTGAGAAAATGACCTACCAATCTTTCCGCTCGCTTCTGTTCTCCAAATCTCTCATAGCACGAGGGACAATAAACATGTGGCTCAATTGATTGTGGGATTTTATATAGACAATATCGATTATTCAAAATAGTAACCTACAAATGATTGAATGAACAAAGAAACAAATTGGCTCTCAATGCGTACAACCTAATCAAAATTGATACTCTCAACAGATCTGGGTACCAGATCACTGGGAAGACAGCTTTGAGTGTTGCACACTGTACACATCCATCCCATTAGCATTAGAAAAGCAATAAGGGGCGGGGTTGAATAGTGCTCCAGCTCTACTGCTGCAGTCTCACACAAGGAACTTGTGACATGGACAATGAGGAACCACGTATAACTCTCCTGGATTACGAAACAACAAAGAACCAAGATACTAAAATCGTCCCTCCCACAAAGCACAACTACAACCATGGGCTAACCATAGTGTGTGTGTGTGTGTGTGTGTGTGTGTGTGTGTGTGTGTGTGTGTGTGTGTGTGTGTGTGTGTGTGTGTGCGTGCGCGCGCACGCGCGCGCGCTCGCACACACGTACGTTCCTCGCCCTCTCAACATAAAAAAACGTAGCCGAACAACCATGTCATTTCGCCAAAGAAGAAGGCCTATAAAAGTGCCGTTGCTGTAAATATGGGGAAGCCCCGCGTTGCTCTGCCTCCCCCTCCCCCGCACGCTAGGCTGTTAATGAATGCCGCGCTTCCAGCTCTCCGGTGGCATCCAGCGCCACACTGGATTGAGCAACGTCAAGATGGAATGGGGAAGTGGAGCCCAACTCCTGTTAGTACATGAGGGGCGGCTGCCGCCACAGCCATCTGTCTGCACCACACGCCGGGGGGGTGAGGCAGGGGGCTGCCCACTGAACCACCACTGCTTTCAGACGCACAATTTTCCCCAGCATGGGAATCACACGCAAGGCCAACTACATAGAAACAAAATGCTCAAAAAGCACATATTCAACCATTTTCGTTCATATTTGTGTGAGGAAGGTTGATAGTTAGCTAAATAAATACATCTTACTACTATAAAAGCAGGCCTGTCGCACCAGTTAGTCATGTGTGCATGTGCCAAGCAGCCTGCAGCTCACACACAAACATACACGGAAACGCACACACACACACACACACACACACACACACACACACACACACACACACACACACACACACACACACACACACACACACACACACACACGTGCACAAACCGCACGACAAGAGAAATTGCGATAAAAGAAGGGAAGAGAAAATGTCTCACCTTGACAAGCAACGGCAGGTCGTTCTTTTTGTCACATAAAAACCGTTAAATTCAGACATCACGCCGACCGGCATATCAACACACATGTGACGCGATCTTAAAGAGACAGTAAGATCGCGTCACACGTGATAGTCAGTACCTGACAACCCTCACACCATTAAGGAGGAAGACTATTTAAAGCTACTGACAACTGAAATGTCTCAGACCGATGCATTTGTGCAATTCTCAAATGGGAGATGAATCGAGCGAGCGAGAGCGAGAGAGAGAGAGAGAGAGAGCTTACCATGAAAAGGGTTGATTCCTCTGGTGATTCGCTGCATGATGGCCTCCTTCACCTCCCTCCTCCTCACACACTGGATGCCCAGGTTCTGGAAGCTAGCGCCGGAAGACACAGACATCTCTTTAAGTACAAGTTGGCTACTTCCACAAACACCCCACATACCTTCCCAAAACCCCATGCAACATCACTCAATCTTTTAATGGCAAAGTCGGTTTGGTTTTGGAATAACAAACTAAATCGATTATGTGGTTTGTCTGAGTACCAAAGGGTAAACCGCGGTACCAAAAGGTTTGGGTTCGTTACTGATGGTTTAAAACATCCCATTCCTTTTAACATGGCTGTTTTAACTGTATTTGAAGTGGAAACCACTCCATACACCGCTGTCCCTATGCTACATCATACCACATTTTTTGGGAATACATAACCGAATATGTGGCATTTATCAATTAAATTAGTTATTATTGTGATTGATCAATTCATTAAGGCTATACAAGACTGATCTCTGATGGTATCAGAGCCAATATAATTTGCGATAAACGTAAACACGACATGCGTGACTGGGTACTCCCACACACACACACACACTCATCCTTCTTTCTCTCTAAAACAGGCAATGAGAGCGATGATGTGACTTGGGGAATTCCCCATTTCAAACCTCGTCACTGTTGAACTAATATTGTGTAGATGTGTGACATTGTTTGTGTGTTTCACATGTCTCATCCAAAATTGTTCTTTGAATGTTCAAATCCTTGAGCCCTGATGTGCTCTGATAAGACTAATGACAGCTTTTCTCCTTGAAAGGACAAACAGGGAATGCTACTGAAAAGGACGGTCACAGAGAGAGTTGGGGGTACTCACGCAATGACCCTGCGCTCCGGCCCGAACTCCGCCTCGTAGTACCCTTCCTTGCAGTCCTTTCCCACCAGGTCGTGGGGGTGGGGCCGGTAGGGCTCACTCTTGGTCACCAAGGAAACACGCACCTTGCCCTTGCCACAGTAGTTCAGGATCTACACGAAAGAGATCGGTCGGGTTCGGTTAGGACACAGCAATGCATTTTTAACTCGATTTACATAATAGCGACTCATATGACGTGCATTGAGTTATAACTACACTAAATCATAAAAGTTTGGGATGCCCTATATAAATCAAGTCGAATGAAGGATCGGACAATGATGAGTAATTGGATTATGCTTTACTCCGCTAATTCATTTAACGCAGAGAGAGCTGATAATTCTAAGCCCAATATCGCTCTATTGTCTTCACTATAGGGCTGCACACTGCGGTCATACTCGTCTGACTTTTACACCTGAGTAGAGCCATGCAGTGAGGGCGTAGGAGATTAGGGAGCAAAACACCCAACAAGTAATCGACAGTTTGGTATTTTTTCACAGCTAGGGAGAAGAGTTCTTAACTAAAACTTGGGTTTAAAACAATAAGAGATTTACCTTGGTTGGTCACAAACTGGAGGTCAATAACTTATCGATTAACGGCCAGATAACGAGGCAGATAATTAACAGATATCTTATTGGTTAAAAACATGTGACATGTGTACCTAACAAAAACAGAGGAGTGGGACACAAGTCAATAAAGTGCCCAGCTGGGCAGTGTTTGCAACAGGTGATGGTAGATGCAGAGGCGGCCTACTCCCACTGAACTTGTGAATGTATCTATTAAATTACATCGCAATATAAACTTCTTAGTTGTACGTGTGTTATGTGTAGAGAACCCTTCTGATCATGCTGTTGGTGGAAAGGTGTGCACCAACGGTGTTGGTGCCAATTAAGGTGTTCCCCATAATGGGAGGACGTGATTAATCAACAGGATGCAGTTAATCATGAGGGCCATCCCAGTGAGCAAAGCCTTAAGAGTTTGGAATCGCACCCACCTGCAGAACACCTGTCTGTGTGTGTCCCCAGGAGGGTGTGTGTGTGTGCGCGCGTGTGTGTGTGTCTCTATCTACCTGGATACTTGGGTAGGTCCTGTTGTTGTCAAAACTCCGCTCCCCGGGGATGCTTCCAGCGGAGCGACCCTCACACTTGTACCTGAAGCGCATGCCTCTCTGCTTGGGCTGCTCAAAGATCTGGACCTCTGGTACAGCCACTGCAGGGAACCAGGAATGGTGGAAGACCGCCCGTTAATCATGAACCTCTTTGCGTAGTAATTCAAATGTAATGGCCACGAGTAGGCCCAGTGCACCGTAGTGTTGGTTATGATTGTGGTTAATGCCGTGGTGAGAGATATGATTAAAAATAAAGACGCAGGATAGTGTTGGGCTAGAGCTAATTAAAGTAAAAGGACAGATGTTTCCCTCATGCATGGCACTTATTTCAACTCCAAGTCTGACAATGTTGACACCCTTCCATTAAAACAATGCTGTTTTACGCGTTTAGTGCCAGTGCCACTACGCTAAACCTTGGCACAACGCTTCTAAACCAGGTTACATTCAGGAAGAAAGGCGCAAAGCCAAACTGGCATGCAATCCCTAATAGACATTTAGGCAGGGCCGTCGTAAAGGGGTGAAAGGTGATGACGATTCTAGGGGCCCACAGCCCAGGGGGGGCCCATGGCAATAAAATAATAATAAAAAATAAAAAAAAGTAACTACCAGCCCATAGTACTAGGCCAGGCCAGGCCAGCCCCCCCCCCCCCCCCCCCCTCAACAATTGCTCCTTCCTTGGCCCCCGCACTCCCACCTGCTCACCCACCCTTGTCAATAAAAAAAAACCTTTGTCGCGAGCCTTCCATTAAAATAAATGAGGAAGTAGAAAGCAAGAAGTAACGACCACGAAGAGGGGAAACGGCCAGCGATGTTCGCCAGCGTTCACATGACATTTGAAAACTAACATAAATGTGGACTTACTTGTATGTTGGTTGTCCCCCAGCAAGGGCGGCAGATGAGCTGTGGAAGGGAAGCGAGGGGGCGCGTTTTAGGCAGGCTCTGAGTCCAAGTGCGCTACTAACAGGGACGAGATGCTCTAATAAAATGGTCATTTAAAACTGATAGTTTTTTTTTTGTTCGTATATTTACTTTGGATGTAGTTTGTAATTCAATAATGAATACATGTATTCAGTTCTCTCCCTCTGCAGTCGTAGACCGAAGTCACATGCACTCCCTCGTTCTCAATTTAGAGAAGTTGTACTCACCGTCCATATTGCGTTATCTCGACACAGACGGTTGTTCTTTCCGGCTCCCCGAGCAGAATGAGTGTCGATGTGTGATGAAATTAATATTTGTCAGAGCTCTAGAGACACGTCTGGGAATTCCCCCCCCCCTCGTCCCCGCCCTCGAACGGAGCGGACCAATGAAATGGACAAGCGCCTCAGGAGACACTGAGCGCCGCAAAGAGCAAGTGGCTGCATCACCGATGTGACGTCACAACACCAATGTAACCAAAAGAACGTAAAAAAGTCATACTTAGAAGAGGTATGAAAAGGTCTTAGCCTTACGATCGTCTGACTTTGGGGCAATTACCTCCCCCGTCCCAAAATACCACACATCGCTGTAAGATAGCCAGACTTGAAAGACTGTCAATTCGTATAAGAGTACTATTACTTTGATGAATAGTACTCTAATCTAGAAGTATTGGTACAAAATCTACAAGTAAGACCATAAATTAGTGCATTTTGAAAAAAGTCCATTTTGAAAGAAGAGATTTCCCACAATACAAATAAGTTTAGCAAGTCTATTCTTAGAATTAAATAATGTCAATTAGAACATTTGAGTCGTAATGAGTTAACAACCCAATGCATACGGTGGATGAATAATAAAGAGACAAAAGACCATTGTAGGTTTCAAGGATTTAATGGGTGTGTGGATTCGTTTAAAGGAAGTGATACACATACAAAAATACCATCTCAATACAATTTAGAAACAAACATCTAAATGACACTTTAAATGTTTCCAAAACAGCAAAAGCTAAGCCTGAAAAAAAAAAGATGATGAGTTTTCTTCTCAAAAAAGAGACCTAGATGTTGTGAATGCTATAAAAATAAGATCATATGGTACAAATATGCAAATATAAATAAAGTGATAAGAAACAGCCCCCCACCCCAAAAATGATGAATAAGCCATTTGGAGAAAAAAAAAGAAAATTAAGTAAAACTAAAAAGGGTAACAAAAAGGAAACATGCTATCTGTACATTGGGGAGTCGGTCGCTGGGGGCCCCGCTCCACTCAATCAGGGGGCCACCTGACGGTGGTACCGCCACTGGTGTCTCCAGAGTCGTGTGGTTCTGCATTCGCCAGCTACCAACACCCAATGGAGGATGCTTGGGTTTCACTAGCCACTAGAAAAAGAGTGGGACCCCAGCTTCAGGAGCCACGACTGTCACCCTACGAGATGATTTTTTTTAAGGAGCAGCCTCCATGGGAGGCACAGAGGGTCAAACCCCCACACCCGGGGGAATTACTCACACTTGACAGTCAAAAAAAAAAATAATGAACACACCCACATATTCACGCGTGTGCCTCTGCGCTCTCTCCACGCTCGCACAACAAACACACATGCGTGTCATTCACAAAAACTAAATAGAAAAAACAAAACACAACGATCTCCAACCCGTTTCCGCAAAACTCACCAGAGACCGGGTCAAGCTCACAACCAGGACGGGGTCCTGCAGCCACAAGCACCGACAGCAGAATTCTAAAAAGACCGCAGTTTCCTCGAGCGCCCCCTCCGAGGACGGCTCGGCGTCACCAAACCCAACGCAGGAGCGCTTCAGGAAGCAGTATTTCGTTATTTATAATGTGTATAAACGTGTTGAAAAAAAATAATACAACCAAAAAAAATGGGCTTCCACACACACAAAGAAATCTGAGGGGGAAAAAACATTGAAAGACAGCCCTTTGAGCCCCTCTCCACCAACGTCAGGGTGGCGCTGGCATGGGACTTGGGTGAGTGGAACAGCAAGCATATACGTTGAAAATATAAATACATGGTTTTAAAATCCTTCTTTAAAAAAGAAAACGGTCTGTTTAGAAGGGCCTCCAGTAGGTGTCATGAGGGATCCCTTAAATCGACCTCTGGCCAGATGAGTTGTTGTGGCAAACCGCGGATAAAAGTAATTATATTCTTGGTGTGAATCCTTAAAAAACAAAAAAAAAAAGGGGGGGGGGGCGGAGAAAGCACCAAAGATACTTGCAGAAGTGTGTGCGGTGCGCGTGTGTTTTTTGGTTGCACTGTTTTGTTGGTGGCGCCTGTCAGTTGTGAAGTCGGCCATGTTCCTGTCAATCCACGTCTTGCCGGTTTAATTCCTCCCTGCAACTGTAAACTATACAGCCATTAGAAAAAATATAAGTATGTATATATATGTATATATAGATTCAGGGCAAGGGACATTTAGCTTTGTTTCTTTTTTTCTCCGCTAGACAAACGAGAGAAAAGAAAAAAGAAAACTTAAAAAATAAGCAAATTCATACGATTTTTTTCAGTTTCTTTTTTTAGGTAATTAAAAACTACAATATAATGTTCAAAAGACTCAACAGTGATCTGTCATTTTTGCATTTTTTTTTAAGACATGTTTTTTTTTTTTAAGAAAAGTTATGTACATCGACATGTATTGTACATTGTTCTGTATGAAGGAGAGGGAAGGGGAGAGGGAAGGGAGCGAGGGAAGGCGGAGGGGAGAGGGCTGCCGCAGGTCATGGCCACTGTAGAGGACTGAATGGTTAAAAGAAAAAAGGTAAAGGAAACGCTTCTACACTCCAGTCTAGCTTCATGTGCCAGCATCGCCACGGTCTGGAGTGAACGCGGGTCTGGATGCAAGAGTTACAAAAGGAAGGACAAGACGATTTGGACAGAAAACGACCTGCCGACAGCCCCCATAGAAGAAAGAGAGTGGGGACGGGGGGGATGGTTACGTGAGCATAGCCCGCTCCAACCTTCTCGCTTTCAAAAAAAGGATCATCTGTGGTTGTCTGGGCCTTGTTGTGCAGAGCCCTACTTACATATATCCTGGGTGATCATTAGGTCCATATATACCTCGATATACATATGAACATATATAGAGGTTCCTGTTGGGGTATGTATGGGTGTCTACGAGTGCTCAGGCTATGTGGATGCGGGCCTTCTCCGTCTCCTTCAGCCTCTTGGCCTGCTCCTCCAGGGTGGGCGAGTGGGGCCTCTTGGACGGAGCGCCGTTCATGGGGTCCGGGCCTCTGCTCACCAGCGTGGGGATGGAGTTCCCCACCGCCGCCGCCACTGCTGCTGGGGCTGCTGGGGCTACGTGCTTCACTGGCATGTGCTCTGGGGTCAGAGGAGGGAGAGGGCATGAGTGAGATGATGACGGGGTTATATCCGGGCAATACCTCCGCCCCCCTCCCCCTCTGGCGGAAACTCACTTGAGCCAATGACAGGAATGGACATGCCCTTCTCTTCACTGGCAGCAGGGAGGTCAGTGGTCAGGGAGCCCTCGAATACTGGGGGTTTGGGAGGAGAAATGCTGTGGACAGACGAGATCATCAGAAACCAACCGTGGAAAGGACCCCATGGGACTCCTCGGGCCATGGACCACGGCCATCCCTCAGGTGCATGGTTAAACATGGGTTTGGGTCGTCATTAATGCTCACTTGTGTCGGTTGAGGGCCAGTTTGATCGAGTTCTTCACCACGCGACAACTCTGGCTGGCGGGCAGCGGGGAGGAGGCGTCGGGCAGCTCCATGCTGGGAAGTCTCTGATGAAGACAACATCATCATCACCGTCATCATTATGTACACGCGTTCATACAGACCCGCCACCTGTACTACTACCTTTACTAGTACACAAACAAATCATTGGCAAAAACAGAAACTCAGGAACTTGAATGCGATGGAGAATTGAAACGTGAACACCTAGTTCTACAGAGGTCCTGGTTACCTGAGTTCTTGAAGTGTCTATGGTTGGAATGGGCTTGGCTTTGGACTCTGCCTGTCGGGAAACAAGCAACAAAAGGAGATTTAATAATGGATCCATTTTTTATAGCACTTTTCTAAGCACTCAAAGACGCTTTACAAATAAGAAAGGAATTCATAGACATGAACAAAAGAGGGGCCTCACTACAAATACTACAAAATGCTTCTTGTTTTTATATCATTTACAGGAAGCACATTGATCCCGTCAATCTGGTCAATCTGTTCCTTAATTTCTTTTTTGGTGCACGTTCCTTATATTAAACATTTATATTTATGTTGACTTTGCTCCTTTCCCAGAGTATCGGTTTAGAGTCAAACTTAACAAAACTCAGAAGTTGCTATCTCTACAGTTTTCGGAGGTTTCGCCATTCAATATTGATTGAAAAATGCCTATACTCATTCCTGGACAAACTTCAAGAAGACCAAAGAGACTAGGCGTGCCACGGTTCATTTCACTAATTTTTGGTTTGGTAAATCGTATTCATTTGACATTTAAATTAAAAAAAACAAAAACAACCTTCTGTGCCAAATCTTGCATTGACAGCAGGTTGAAGAGTGTTGACTGAAGGCGTTAGTTAACAAGCGGCCGAGCCTTTAGGGACTTCCTTGTATCGCTCTGGGTCGGGTGTAAGATGTCTCCGGCCTGATGGAACCCCACCCACGTGAACCCCCGACCCCGTCACACCTACGTTTAATGCTGAGTCTCCCTGCGCCAGTGGGTCGAACGATGGCGGGTAGGGCTCCTTGAAGGCAGAGTCGTCGTTGAGCTCCGGCTGCTGCATCAGCAACAGAACCAGAACCACATTGGTTAACTGTGACTCAATGGCATGTGATGGAGTCAGGGATTCAACATTAATACTAGCAAAACTCAAAATCTGTGTGTTGCGGTTCGTTTTCTCCTAGTAAACCTCACTTTAAGGACAAGATTCTCATCGGTGACCATCAGTGCAAAGGCAACCATTTCTATAGCGATACCAAAACAAGGTGTAGTTTCACAAGGTGGGCAAATCAGGTACAAGCGTTTTTAACTTTAATGGGAATGGCTCTGTCCTCCAATAATTAATTTGAATGGACACTTGAACTTTGGCAAAGTTGGAACCAACTTGAGGGTAACACACAATAGCCATTCAACATCGACTAATGATTTTTGAAAACTGCCATGTAAATGAATCACGTCATTCAAGCCTCAGGAGGGTGAAAAGAGACCACCCTGGGTTATTGACAGAGGGCACCACTCCACCCACCTCCGGGTCTTTGGGCCTCTTGGCCAGGTCCTCCTGTGTGGGTGAGTGCGGTCTCTTGGAGGGGGCTGTGGTGGTGGTGGTGGTGGCGGCGGCGGCGGGGGGGGCTCCGTTGAGGGGCGGCTGGGCGTCGACCCGGGGCTGATCGTCGGGGGGCGCGGGCTCCTCTCCGGGACCGCTGCCGGCACTGGGCTCCACGTCTCCGCTGGTCACGGCGGCCGGGGGGGAGGCGGCGGGTGGCGATGGGGCATTGGCAACGACTGCTGGATTGGCGCAAGACATTGAAAGAGCGGAACGGGTGAGTGGGGACGGCTTCTGTCCATGCTAATCTGTTTACCAAGACACGATCTGATGCCTTAGAATGATTAGGACCCAAGTATTGATGAGGCAACGACTACTAATGGTGAACGGTTTGGCATGTACTGCATGGAAACTCAAAATCGACCTATTCCGTTTCTTAGGTGGATCCATTATCAGCGCATGCGTTAGTAGCTGGAGGGTTCATCAGCAGAGGGGAGCTTACTTGAGCTGGTGTCGGGGGTGGAGGTACCCTGGTTGGTAGGGGCTGGTGAGGCGTTGGGAGCTGGGGAGCCGTCCACCAGCTGGGGCTGTGGGGGGCTGGAGCTACAGAGCACAGTTGGGGAAAGAAAAAAAAAAAAAATTGGTCACGTGTTTTTTCTGGAGCTGCAAAATAAATAAGCGATCTGCGGAGAGGTGATTTGTCGGAATTGTATTCCGGTTCGGTTCTGGGTAAAACAAGGAACATGTGGGTTTTCTTGTTCGGTTGGCGGTGTTCGGTTCAAGAGTTATTCTCACAATGTTTCATTATCAATCGGTTCATTCATTTACCATTTTAGACATCTCTAAAATAGTGTTTGAGGAACCAAACCACAGGCTCATGAATATTACAACTAAAGGTCTCGCAGTCATACTGTGAAGACGAGGATTACCGGGTCGGCTGCAGCAATGCATTTACTATACTTAAAATTCCATCCCACGCCGAATATGTGATAGGTCATTGTAACGTGATCGCTATGAGATGGTTCCCCTACTCAAGGTCATTATGGGATTGGATACAGAATATAGGACCACTTTCAATAAGTGCTGGTTACCCGCCGTCGATGTCCGTCTTGGTCGCGGGCTTGCAGGTGGGGGTGGGCGAGCTGAAGGGGGTCCCGGAGTCTGTGTCTCTTGAGGAGTCCAGGTGACTGCTGTCCAATGACAGGCGCTTGGAGCTGCTGCCGTTGGAGCTCCGGTTCAGATCCGCTATGCTCTGGAGGAGGGTGCAGGGCAAGGACTTGGTAAACAGGATGCACTTCAAACACTCAGAGGTGCCTATAAAAAAAACGATAATGGGTATAGTGTGTCCAGCCTGTAGCAAAACTCACCCTCTTCTTCTTCTGCACCAGCTCGGGGGGGAGGTACTGGTGGAGCTGCTTCTTTTTCACGTGCATGGCTTCAATCTTCATGCCATCCTTCAGCATGTTGATGTTGTTGGCTTGTCTGTACACTGAACATTAAACCACAGCACCGTCCATTACAGATCAACCACAAATGACTATTCACCTGGTGCCATCTGCATCAAGAACATACAAGCTAGACTGTTCACTGGAGATTGTACTTTATGAAGCAGCGTTGTGGTACATTAGCCCCCCCATGTGGCCAAACACTACATTTGTTTTGGAAGCTCCCCGTATTGTGAGGGGGGAATATAAATTAATGCTGTAGTCTAGATACTTACTACTTATGTACCAAAGTGTTCAAAACATGAAGGAAATGCTAATAACGACAGCTCATAGACAGCTGAATGGCCTTCAGCGTGTTGAAGGCGCATGGACCCACCTGTGTCTGTAAAAGACTGGATGTCGAATGTCAAGTCGATGTTCACGCTCTCTGCATTCTCCACCTTCTTGAAGTTAATCCCGATGAACCACATTGAAACAAAGTCGTTCCTGTTTAGGGCCAAAAGGAAAGAGATCAGTGTTGGTTCCCCTATTTAAAGCCATGTCAGCATCCATTATTTGCAATACCATGGTAACCCACACTCACGATAATTCCTGTTTCAAATAATTTATCATGAAACATCCTCTCTACACCAACCAGAACTCAATCGTAGCCTTTTGCCATGTATCCATATCGTATTGATCAACAAATAATTAACACAACAAAACAATACTCACTCGCTACGGTTTTCCTTGGAGCCCGGGAAGGACTGGGGGTTGACGTGGGCCAGGGTGATGTACTCATTCCTCTCCAGGTTCCCCACCAGCACTCGGATCTTGGACTCCACCAGTCCAATCCTTAGGAGGGAACATGTGGGTCTTTAGATTGAGCTTCAGGCCAAGAACCATAAGGGATGGGAACCGGCAAGGACCTGAGGGTACCCTAATGCAACGATTTAAGAGTGCTTATAATGTGTTGCGATTCTATAAATATTGCAATTCTGTTCGAGCTAGGGTAGTCAATTTATTTTTGAAGCATTTGTCAAATTTGTTTTTATTAACTTTTTATTAAACAATCAATAAATTGCTTTGACAGAAAGAAACTAAAAACATTTAATTCAGCCCAAATAAAATGATTGGACAACCTACCTCCCCATCTACATCCACACACCTCACCTCTCAAGGCAAAGGTTTTGCTCAAGCGAGCGAGCTACTCATGTGTTTTGAGAAGTGGCTTTAGAGGGAGCCCTGAAGGGAGGGCTGGGATTCTTTCGGTTTGATACTTTCAAAATATCACTTACTCTGGCTGGGATCTCCAAATTAGCTAGCTTTAAAAAGGTGCATACATGCACATATAAGTGGCATAAGGCGGACCAGACTAGCAAGTAGAATAATATTTATAACTAGTTTTCCATGAAACAACAATAACAATAGTGTTATGTGCTATTCAGTCTCTGTATGACTACCAATGACTTGGGAGACCAAAAGAATTAAACAGCGACATGTACTACTCACCACTCCAAGTGGTTTTCTTCTGTTGATGCACTGGCAGTGAGAACGATGTAATGTCTGAAAAAGAATAGTTCAAATAGGCGACAGTTTAGAATGAATAATCCAAATCACGCAGTGATGCAGTGTACATGTTAGTCTGGTTTGGTTAAGCAAATTATTACACATCATTTACTCTGCCACCACAACGCAATAAAAGCTAATCTGAATCGTGGTGCACGGAATGACGCAGTAAGCATATGAAAATCTGCGGCCTAGAGTTTAAAAGTTATAACGCTAAGACAATATAAAGTATTCAAGATCCTTACACTTGAGGTCTAATATCTGATGTCTTTGAGCATTTAGGAAATTCAGCACAGAAGTGGTGTACCCAAACTACTAGGGGTGCAACGGATCACAAATCTCACTGTTCGGATGGTGTCACGGTTTTTGAGTCGCGGGTCGGATCAACTACAAAAATAAAATCTTCAAATGTGTTAAAACAAAATAGAGTGAAAAATTTGGTAATAATAGTAAGTAATAATTCTGCTTCCTTTTAGCATAACATTTTTTTTTTTTTAATTGCTTCCATTGTATAAATTCAATCTTAAAATAATTAAAACAAAATAAAGTGCAATCTGAGGCATAGTTCCTTCTTTTAACATGGATAGTAATCAAATAAAATAAAAACCCGTTTCCAAAGGTCACAGGTTTTTATTTTACTTGCATGTTTAACTAGGAAAATGCTGGTCTCTTGTTGTAAATCCAGCAGACCTTGATTTACAATAGTAAATTCAGACCAGAGTTCTCGTTGTCCGGTAATTACCGGTCTTTGACCGGAAAAAAATGAGGAGGACCGGAAATTCTAAATGCCTCCGGTCAGAATGACCGATTGGAAATAAGGCCCCGTCCACACGGAGCCGAAACGGGCGAAAACGACCTGGTTTCGTTTTAAGCGGAATATTCAAGGCGCTGGTTCTCCACAGAATAAAGTGGAGAGCATCAACCCTGCGCGCATACAGCATGCGCGCTGTATACAAACATTCAGTCACGAGGAGATTCAACCTTTTAAATTGAGCAGAAATACTTTTTAATGTGTTCATTTGAATTGTGTTCAAATATGCTACAGTGGTCATTTGTTTAGCCAATTCATGTAAAACAATGAGGGTTTTGATTGTAGCGTAGCCTTTGTGATAAAATAAATAAGTTGTTACATTTCGTGCACTCGCTCAAATTGATCGCTATAGACTACCGTAGGTTTATGAACTAAACGGCGGCAAGCTAGCGAAAGCCTGCGGCAAGCTTTGCGGAGTACCTGTATTTAACAACCATGGCGAATCAAAATATGATCACACACTTCTTACTCTTTATATAGCCTGCCTATCAATTTTTTTAAGTGCAATAAACACGGACAACATCCAACCGATTTTTTTCCAATTTGACGGTAAAATGAAACCTTCCCGGCCATATGACCGGCACCAATTTCTTCTAGCGGAAACACTGGACCAGACCATGGACTTATTAAAGGTGTGGACTCTACACTCTCCCCAGGCAATGCAGACATCCTCATATTTATTTTTTTCATCAAGTGTCGTAGCGAAATACAGTTTGTCATGTTTTATTTGGCATTTTGTAAATCGATTGATTTCTGTAGGAAGACTCATTGCTTGTTGAACGGAAACGGAAAGGGGGGCTTGTTGTATTCTTTTTGCTCGGTTCTAGCCCTACTGTTACCCTACCGAGCAAAATTTCTACAACCAAATATAAACAGCCCCTTTCCGTTTCCGGTCCGTCACCGTTTCAATGTTTTTTTCAAAATGCCAAATAAAACACGACAGAAGCTGTATTTCGCTACAATAATTGATTAGTAACATCAACGAACACCAATAACCACTTAGTGAGTTGCACTTTTCTGAAAATGAACGTTTAGGGTTGTTTTAAGGAAAGGTTTTTGAATGCCCATAGCCAGCCATTCTGAAGCAGGCAGGGGCGATATGAAATGAGCCGATTACCCAAGACAGGACCAATCGTCAACATTTCGGTGTCAACCACATTATTTCATCCTAGACAAACCAGAAAGGGGGCTCAATGCGCTAAATACCGGAATTGTCCTTTAAACATGCGCCGATCACGTGAACGCACAATTGTATCCGTTTTTTTGCATAGTCAGCCGATTCGCGGATCACTTGCTGCCCCAACCATGATGGTTGAGCCGTACCGATCACGGGTGATCCGTGATCCGTTGCACCACTACAAACTACTGTCTATAGCTCATGTGGATGTGTATGAGAATGTTTGAACTATAACAATACAACGTTGTTACGTTATCCAGCTAGTCGAGTAGCTGACATTTTTTGTGTTTTTTTGTCTTCAACTTGTATACCCCTATAAAGTAACGGTATTCAGCTTGGTAATCATTTATGTTACAAATACACCCAAGAGTAGGCATGACATACAAGCATTCGAAAACAGCTCCCAAAATGATCTTCTCATATTACACCAAAACATGAAATGCTAATACTAATCAAAACAGGCTTTCATGAGGTCATCACCCATTGAAGAATACTTACTTGTACTTTTGAAAGAAGTTGGGCGGCTCAAAGAGTTTCGACCACTCCGTTTTACCCTGAAGAATCTCATCCGTGACGCTGAGACCTATTGGAAGCACATCGTTAAAAGGGATAGGGATGTGCATTTCTGGCAAAAATACTATTCAATATTCGCTGAGAAGTATTCAAATGATAATAATAATAATCAAGAACCCCCCACGCACACGCGCATCTCGTATACACAATGACACAGGAGGAGGCTTTTATGAAATCAATCTGTGTATTTCAGCAACTGCGCCATCAACATTCAATATCAAAATTAATTAAACGTGGGCTTAGAAAGATCGGCCTACATTTATTTATTTATTGTACTGAACACAGCTTGCATGAAGGTGAACTAGACACGTCTTTAGCATATGAAAACTATGGCCCATCGGTAATTGTTCATAACTTTTCAATTAACAACTGCAAAATCATCTTCAAAAGAAATAAGCCCGACAGGGCGAACAGGACACCTACGCGAAGCGGAAGCATCCTGCCTCGCCCTGAAGGGGCTTAATTTCGATAATGACCGGCGACGTTCTATAAATTATTCGCTTTCGGCTACTTGCCAGAACTAAAAAATAACTTCACACGCTGTGTCTTTTTCAATTTATTTGTTACCAGCATTCGCAGTGATGATCAGCAGAGAAATAGTCTGCCAAAGGCGTTGACGTCGCTTAGCAACTGAGGACGCTGGGGTTGATGAGTAACCAGACTATTTGCGGAGTGATACGTAAGAAAAAACCAAAACTTTCCTTGACAGCAGTCATTATATGCCTAGCAACAGTGAATTATCAAAAAATTATTCACCACCTTTGTGAAAGCCCATGCAAGTGTAAGGAACGTTTCACAGCATCGAGAAGAGCCGTGTAATAAATAACTATAGTCACATTCATTATTCAATATTCTACGTGACTCTTCGACGATCGTTTCCCATCCCTGGTAGATAGGCATACATATCAAAATTGCACGTCCATCATAAAACCACTGAATATCAACTACTTGTGACCTTCTGATAGGATGCATTGTGTGTGTGGCAGTGATGTGTGTGTGGCACTTCCCAGATCGACTGACCATATTTGAACTCCTCGCTCATGATGGTGCGTGTGGAGGTGGAGACGTTGTAGGTGGAGTTCTGCTGGGGATAGGCCGGTGTAATGATCGGCATCAGATGGTATCTGTCAGACGGGTTGACCTAAATAGGGATCAGGATAGTAATAGTTAGTACAGCCTTTCATAGAACAGGTGCTCATACACCTATTGTCATGAGAAGTCTGAAATTGTCCTAAATCTATTTCAAGTACAATGTGGACCAAAGACTCACTCTGGGGTCCCACACTGGAAGGTTCAGATTGCTGTCTTCTGGCTGTTTCAAGAGCACCGGGTTTGGCCATTCCCTTCAGAAGGATCATTGACAAATCAAAATTATGATTAGCCCCACATGAAGCCCATAAAAGTGAAGATTCTTTGGTCAACAGGACATTCATTAGACAACAGCTACAGCAATAGAACAGCCACAGAGCACATCCAAATTAATGAACAGCGGGTTGTCACAATGTTTTTGCTTGGGAGCAGTGACAAGGCAACCTTACCATTTAGAGAAGACCAGGAAGAATTTGTGGACTAAGGTGGCAGCCACAGCGTTGGGGTAGAGCTGGCAGGTTCTGGCCACCAGCATGGCCCACGACACACCTCCCAGGAAACCCAGCATGTTGGAGTAGATCCCACGACCTGGGTGCACGCACAGATACAATGCAACAATATGAGATACAAGCCATCCGGAATTGAAGAACTGGCAGTGTAACCATAAAACACACAATTCTCTATAATGTATTTTTTAAACATTGATAAACTGCTGTTACCCTTCTTCAGAAAAGTAGGAAAGAAACAAAATGTTGCACATACGTTTGGCCCATAGTTTGATTGCTCTCAGAGTCAGCCTGAAGTTCTCCTTGTTTGGCACCAGGTACAAGATCTCATCTGTCACCCTACAGCCTGTGTCAACAGAGGGATGGCATGAAAATCACAATCAGAAAGGACTTGGCGACATCTTGTAAATATCAAGGCATGCAGGAGATGCAGTATTTACCGTTGAGGCTGCGTATACAGCGAATATCAAGATTCCTCAACATGGAGTCGCCCCTCAGGTCCAGGTTGTCTGGTATGGACTGCAGGGCCAGTCTGGCAAACAGCAGATCAATCTGAGAATACGAAGGGGAAACGTTCTATGAGACCATACAATGAAAAATAGCAAACCCTGGATTGCTACAAGGGAATAGGTCAGGGAGGGAAATAACGTTATCTTAAAACTGGTTTACCCTATGTTTTTTTTTTACATTTGGTATATTTCATATCAATCTGTGACTTATCAGTGTTGTGATTTTGTATGCGTGCCAATTTGGGTACCCAGATGTCAAGCCATAGGACACATTTATTTTAAAACAAGTAGAGGCTTTGTAAGACATCCACAGCCATTGGAAGCAGTAGAGCACTGAGAGAGCCAAGTGAAAAGTTAAGCAAGGCACAAACGAGACGGAAAATTAACATACCTCTATTCCATCAAATTTGAACTTGATCACTGGTACAAAGGCATCCTCCACAGCCTGGAAGGACAAAGAGAAGGTACATCAAAGACAGGGCAGGTCCCAGGAAAAGTCACAGTTTATGGGTAAAGGGGCTTATTCAACTAGTGGCCGTCTTGGTGTCTAAATAGCTGGGTAAAAAAAAGTAAAAAAGATAAAAACATCCAGCTACCAGCTTTAGCACTCAGCTAGTGCTAAACTCTGTTAGACATGTTTAAAACCATCTGTTCTTCCTTATCTATAGGAACTATAGTAAACAGCCTTACAGATACTCTAAGTGGGGATATCTTGTCCCTGAGTGCAGAGATGGAATGTGCTGTTCCCAACACATAAGGAATAATCAGCGACGTATGGTAAATGTATTCCTTCAATGGTTTGGTAGGTAATTCCTGCAGTAGTCCAGTTATACTTCCAGTAGGTTTGGGGAATGACTGAAAGCAGATGGATTTTAAAAAAAAAAAAATACTTGATGATATCTGCTGTGATTTCAATGGAACACTTGCCCTGAGGTCTTTGATCTCTTCGTGGAGTTTGATCTTCTCAAAGAATGAAGAGAAAAAGTCAGTCCTCTCTACATGACGAGGAGCCACACATAAGGCATCGATATCAGCTCCTGCAAAGCAGAGAAATTGCAGACATCAGCTCCCAGTAATATCTTCTAAATGTAATGTCAAGCTGGATGTAGCATCAACATTAACAAGAAATAGAAATTTTGATTACCTTTTGTGTGCACCCCGAGCCGGTAAGAACCAAACGTGAATATCTTTCCCCCAACATTAGTTACTGCAGATGGGGGAAGGTTCTGAAAAGAAAACCAAGAAAGCATTAACGTTCCAGGACGTCACCATTCGTTATTTTCAAAGCTAATAATTTTCCTTTTAAGGGCGGATCTATAGTCACCTTTTATGACTCCATATTGAAGACAATAGTTAATAGTCCAGCAAACCTCCCAATGTGACCTACCTTAGACTCACTGATCTCTGATATCCATTCTTTAACAAAGTTATTTAATTTCCCGAGAACTGCAAGTCTGAAAATAAAAATACAATGAATCACATCAACATTCCATACCCATCAAAACTCACACCCAATGTATGTATTAAACTAAATATAACATACACTTAAATATCCATGCATAAATTAGGTAAGGACAATCAATGTAATAATTAGTTTTATCGAACCAACCTTGGATGTACTATTAAATAACCATACTTTTACACTAAAAAAGGTCAAACACATAACCATTAAGATTTAAATACATCTGAAAAAATTGTATGGATTATATGGTCTACCACATTATGAATCACTCCACATTGCATGCCAGAATTTCTCACCTATGGTTTAGTTCATCTTCATCCTCAAACACCCCGAATGGTTTCATAGCATCGCTGAGTTTCTTTGTGTATTGGTTGTCTATTTCTCTCGGGGGTGCGTGACTAATGGCAGAGGTGATGCCATAATGTTTCTGAGGCTGCTGCCCGCTAAAAGATAGGACACAAGCAAACAGAACAACAAATAGAGAAAAACAATGATAGCAGTCATCATCATGTGAAAAACAAGTGATTTACCTAAGGATATTTCTGTTGCTACAAAATAATAAAGATTTTTTTAATCACCATGACTGATTTATCGACCAGGCATGAGAACACAAAAAGTCTCAAACCAAAAACGTATCCATTGAAAGTTGGTAATAAGTATTGGAAATAAGATGCTATAAATGATGCACAAACATTAAGGCTAGGGACACTTGGTAGTGTTTTTTTTTTTTTTTACTATTTGAAGGCAGAATTGGACTTTTCTTTTACAATGGTAATTGGTGTGGATAGGCTGTCTAAAGTGTATGTTTGAGGTAGTAGCCCTCATTAGCTTCCAACAGGCTGGACACGCTACGGACGCTAGGCAGCAGACTTCACAGGTTAGCACCCGACCAGCGGGACAAACTGTCATCAACGGACCGGAGAAATTACCTTAAACATCACCTCAAAGCACCAGTCTTCCTAATGTTATTTTTTAACAGCATTGGGCTTAATACTACGATATCGCTGTACTTGTTGCAAGCCACCCAGCTCACGGTAGCCACAGGCCTTTTAAGATGTTTTGATGGATAGCATGTTAGCCGTTAGCCTATTCTTTTAAATCCGCTGCTGATGCTAACGCAAAGGAAGTGCAAATGGAGAGGAATACTTCCGATGCATCGCTTACCTTGACATTTCTTTCATGACACACCAAAAGCTCCACTCCTGTGGCTCTGGTAAGGCTGTAGAGAAGTTGCAGTTAAACTCTACAGCATCGACCCAGTTAACAACAATGGTTACTTTCCCCCAAACCACTTCACTGATCAGTCAGCCCCTGCCCCGGAAGTAGTCCCGGCAAAACAGCAATCAGGACCGTTTGAAATTGACACCTGGCTTATTCGTTTAATAAAACAAACAACTGCAATCATTCACGCAATTCCCCATTATTTGTTATGAGTCTTGTTTTTTCTACATATAAATGGTGCTATGATATATTATTAATTTAGAAGGCCGGTAACTTTCAGTCACTTCTCAGATGTCCTCCTGTATCCGCTCATGCTTTTCAACTATTTTACGGGCGTGATGTTGCCACCTTGTGGTGGCCGCAGGTTAAAAAAAAACAGATGGGTCGACCGTTTCTTTATAATACTATAATCGACAAATATATGCCTATTATTCGGCCATTACGTTCTAATATTTGTTTTCATTAATTGTAGCTTGCAATTATTAGCAGTGGCCATATGTTGAAGATACACTGCGCAAATAATTCTTTTTATATTTAAGGAAATTATTAGTATGTCTTTTTAATGTTATAGCTATAGAGGACCTATAGTCCCCCAAGTCAATGCCTTGGTTAGCATAATGTAGACAAACATTATGCACGTAGACAAAACCAAATAGATGGTTGCTGACTTCAGGAGAGCACAGAGGGACCACGAGCCGCTGAACGTTGATGGCACCCGGTGGAGATCGTGAAGAACACCAAATTCCTTGGTGTCCACCTGGCCGAGAGCTTAACCTGGTCCCTCAACACCGGCTCCACTGTTAAGAAATCCCAGCAACGCCTCCACTTCCTGAGAAGGCTGAAGAGAGCCCACCTCCCCCCCCCCATTCTCACCACTTTTTACAGAGGGACCATAGAGAGCATCCTGGGTAGCTGCATCACTGCCTGGTTCGGAAACTGCACCAAACTGGACCGAAAGAACCTGCAGCGAGTAGTGAGGACAGCCGAGAAGATCATCGGCTTCTCTCTCCCCTCCATCTCAGACATTTACACCACTCGCTGCATCCGCAAGGCAACCAGCATTGTGGATGACCCCTCCCACCCCTCACACAAATTTTTCTCCCCCCTACCATCTGGCACCATATTTAATTATATTCCCGCACTACAAATTCCACACAGTCACTTTACTGGTTTGCAGTTATATGTAGCATGTTGTTGTTGTTGATGTTGTTATTATTGTCGCTCTATGTTGCACCTTATGTTCTTGGGAAACGCTATTTCATCTCACTGTATACTGTGTATATGGCTGAAATGACAATAAATTATCTTGAATCTTGAATCACTGCCAGAACATTGTTTTTGGTTTGGAATATATGTTTCTTGTCATAATAGGAAGACTCATCTCTAATACTGTTAAGAAGCCAGAGTCACAGAACCTCAACATATGCAATACAGAGCAGACACACAACTGGTAAACAGAATTCAGCCAATGTGATAGATTTCTCTTTATTTCTTAAACATTTCTAAATGCAGAAGGTAACAATGATAACTGCAAATAACATACAACAAAACAACTGTAGCAAAAATATATACTATATAAGTAATAAGTATACTATATCTAGACATGATCTTGCTGGTTTCTTATTATTTTTAAGTTTGTCCTAGTTTTTGTTTGTGATGAGGGGTAGATAAATATGGGTGGATATGCATATATTTATAAATAACACTGAGAACCAGAGAATGAAGACCGAGTGGATAAATTTTCACTGATTGAAAAACAAAGGATATCCTGCTGTTATCTAAAATATTTCAAAGCAAACGGGATATCAATGCAATGTATTTTGCAGGCGGGATGTGATTTGACCTTTCAGAGACTGATTGGCAGTGGTGGAAGCCCCTCACCAACCAAGGGCTTAATGGTATTATCATGGTCTTCTTGGACTTTGCGCATGTTCTTTCTAAAATCATTATCAGTCCGTCATTTTCAGCCGTCAGTATTTGTGCTACTACGGAGGTTCCTGCCTTGACGATACTTCCCCCCCGGAGTCAGGCTGTAGAACAGACTCTTGAGGGCATCGCGGAACATGGAGCTGGAGAGGCTGTAAATGATGGGGTCCAGGGCGCTGTTCAAGTAGGTGAAGCCGATAGACAACCTGAACAGCTGGCTCACAATCCCAGCTCTCTTGCAGTCCTGCTCCAATCCCATGAACGCCCACCCTACAATGCCCATCATGACCCCCGGCAAGAAGCAGACCACAAACACCGCCACGATGGTGGCGACCGTGCGCACCGCCCGCTGCACCTTCTGCTCCCTGTCCAGCTTTCGCTGATGCAGCACGCAGGCGATCCGCGCTGTGCAGAAAATCAACATTGCCAGCGGCAGGAAGAACTCCCCGATGTAGACCACGTAGTGTATTATTATCCCCGTATTTATCGTGTGGAAGCCGAAGCTCCGGCACAAGGATGTGTTGTCGCGCTTATCGAGGAGGGGCTCGGCCAGCAGCGGGAGACGCAGGGCCAGAACCACGGCCCAGATCAGGAAGGCCAACAAGGGAGCCTGGTTCTTGGTCATGTGGTTGATGCGGTGGTGTGGGTGAACCACCTTCAGGTAGCGATCCACAGCCACGGTGGTCATGAAGGCGATGCTGGCTGAGCGGTTGACCGCCAGCATGAAGAGGTTGATGCGGCACCACGCATCGCCGAACCACCAGTACTCCCCGTGGAGGATGTTGTGAATCCGGAAGGGAACACTGACCAGCAGGAAGAAGTCGGCCAGCACCAGGTTGAACAGGAACAGAGTGTTGGCCTTCCACTTCTGCTTCAGCCTGAAGCAGAAGATCCACAATGCCAACAAGGTCCCTGGCAAGCCCACAATCATCTCCAGGATGAGGACTGGAGGCAGGATTTTGCCCACAATTCCTTGTGGATTATTTTGACAAGGCAGGGTGGAGTTTGACGGTGTTTCCGAGACCATTCTTGGTTTTGATTATGAGATATTGGGATAATGATCTCCTGTGGATTTTCCTTGAACTCCGCTAGGCGTATTCACTATTCAAAATTCTTCACCTAGGATGCATAGAGATAGGCATAGGTATATTTGTATATGAATAGAGAGAAACGGTGAGAGGGAGACATATATGGAGAGAGAAAGAGTGAATAGAGAGTGAGAGAAGAGAGAGAGAACATATGTAAGTACCAGTTAGACATACATCGGGCTTCAGTGGGGCCTCCAAAATATTTAACTGATATGTTTCCACTACATAAGCCTTCTAGACCACCAAGATCCTCTGAGACCAATCTGTTAATTATCCCCAGAGTAAACAGGAAACGTGGGAAAGCAGGATTTAGTTACTATGCAACAAATAGCTGGAATAAACTCCCAGAGGATTTAAGACTTGCCCCAACTCTGAGCACCTTTAAAACAAGACTGAAGACTTTTATGTTTGCTTTAGCTTTCTGCTAAATCTAAAAATAAATTGCACTTTCTAAAAAGCTATTTTAACTTTTATTTTTAACTTTTATTTTCTATTTTAATACTAAAATGCATTTTTAACACTCTATTTTACCCATTTCTTTACATATGTTTTCTTTTACTTATTTATTGTTTTATTTTATTGTATGACAATGTTTATATGTGAAGCACTTTGAGTCTGCCTTGTGTATGAAAAGTGCTACATAAATAAAGTTGCCTTGCCTTGTGAGAAATCCACATATTTGGCAGAAAATCGGGGGCTTTTTAAGTCCTGGAAAAGCTTCCCAGGGAATACAATGATAGTTTTCCTGTGCTCAGTAAAGAATCGTTTCGGAACATGTTTAACCAGCAAATGTGTTAAAAGCAAATGTACTTCATTTCTCTTTTATACATTAACTATGGCCATCGTTTGCGTTTATGCAAAAAGCCAAACATTTTTGGGTGATCAGTTTGAACTAGGTATAACCAGTCATTCTTGGGTAGATAATGTAGAAATTGTAGGATGTTTAATTTTCTTATACTTAGGTAAAGTCTGCGTAAATGTAAAATCCAAAGTATTTACAAACGCATAATTTTAAGCTAAATAGTCAGACTAGTAAGGAAATATTATTCGGTACATACCAGCTTCCAGTCAATAAAGCCTCTTTGTTATCTGCCCTCCTCAGATAGATCGGAGAGCAATGCAGAGGTTATTCAGCCGTTGTGGCGACCTACTAGTGCAGACACGCCTTTGCCAAAGCAGTAAGTGGAGTGCAGCAACAAGTGGTTGGCCTGGTTCTTCTCTCTCTCTCTTATTTCGTAAGTCACTTCCTTCCTACGCTTGCACTTGCATGATATGCTGATAAAAAAAAAGAATTCTAGTGACTGGGAGTGTCTGTGTATTTGGAAAATTATACTATGTACTATGATGTACTATGACTAAGAATTCCAAAGAACCAAACATTTTCTTGTTGAGCCTTGGGAACTAATGTTACAGTAACAGTAGTGGACCCCTCCCTACTCAGTTTCCCACTAATGAAGCCATCCAATTTTATTATTTATTTTATTTTATCCATTTATTTTACATTTATCTGAACAAAACATAGGAAGACAAAAACTAATCTGAACACACACCTGGGGGTGAGCAGGAACAGGTGTGTTCCACTATTGATTTTTAAACCTGGCTGCCTATCAGATGGTGTAACACCGACATTAAACATGCACACCAATAACCAATTAACTAATCATCCAAGAAAATCAAAAAAACAGGCTAGCATGCAAGGAAACATGAACAGGGGGGGACATTAACACAAACACATAACTTTCAACTATGATCAAGGGCCATAACACCTCCCGCCTTAAAATAAAACATCCAAGGTATTTGATAAAGCAACATTTCTGATGAAGCCTAAAGCCAACAGCATTGAATATTCCTCTTCAAGGTCTTCCCTCGACTCCCATCAGGGATGAAGAGTTGGCCTTGAAGGGACGAGTAGAATACACCGGCTTTGAATGGACGAGTGGGCCTCATAGAGAAGGGTCTAGCGGGCCACCAAAGCCTCACAGAGAGGAGTCTAGTGGGCCAGCAAGGCCCCAAATAGAAGGGTCTATGGGCGACCAAGGCCTCAAAGAGAAGGGTCTAGTGGGCCACCAAGGCCTCACAGAGAAGGGTCTAGTGGGCCACCAAGGCCCCAAAGTGAAGGCTCTAGTGGGCGACCAAGGCCTGACAGGGAAGGGTCGGGTGGGCCACCAAGGCCTCGTGTTTCCTTCTCAATGGTGGAATATTTGAGTTGGTGCAAAAATACGAGAAAATAAACAAACAGGATGTTCAATTCCATCCACACTTTCCTGCAACAGCACAGCACCAGCTGCAAGGGCGCTGGCGTCTCCCTCTAGTAGGACAGTCTGGAGCAGAGGGCATTATAAAGTTTTACCACAATCAATGCTGGCAATCCGCTGACCAAGCAATCTGTCTGGTAGCACTGAGCAAACACTGTGCGGATGCTGGGGAACCCATTATGGCCTTGACTTTTGCTTCAACTGGACGAACCTGTCCATGACCCACCGGCTTACTCAAGGAGGTGACCGAATTGGCCAAATTGAGAGTAAAAGAGGCATTCGCAAACCTCTCGAAACACCATTGTCTAAACACTACTCAAGTCCGTACAGAACCTTAGTGTTCCTTCAGACTTACGCCTCATGCCCACTGCACCGTCAGTCAAAGGACGTCGGAAGGCTTGGCTGACGGATGGGGGAGCTTTCCGGGGTCGTCAGAGCCCGAGACATTGCACACATTTGCATACGCGATCTGATTGGATGAAGGATCCGTCGCTGTCGAACGAAATCTTTTTAAATGTTTCAACTATTTGACGGGGCCGAAGGCTCCAAGGGAGCGAACGGATCCACAATGCATTGCGCGTCCGTCCCCATTCAAAGTCAATGGGGATCAGTCAACGGACGGATGGCAGTGGGCACGAGGCGTTAAGCATAAACTTCTGCTTCATGAGAAGCAGAAGCTAACATGCCTCCTAGCATCATATGGGATAGGTAGTGGATGTGTGTGCGTACTTAGAGAAGCCATCGAAGCGGTGTGCTCTGCAGCAATGGCTGAAGCCATCGGCTTCACTGTCTCGGCCTCAATCTCAAGCATACCCAGAGCTATTTCATCCTCCAGCCTCGGAGTCCTCTCCTGTGCCCCAAATACCAGAGCCTTCTCCTGGACCTCTCAGTGAAGATGTGCTAACCGGGCCTTCAACCTGGCATCAACCATCAACCCCAAGGAGCTCAGGGTAGAGGCCTCAAACCTCGGCAAGGTAGCCAGGGGCTTCTCCTTCCTGGTGGAAAAAAAGGAATGTACTTGTGACTGGGTTGTTTCCCCAAGGCAAGGAGCTTAGGGTGACTCAGGGCGGCTGGGAGGTAGAACAAAGACATTACAATCTATCCCGTACCGCTTTTTCCATGTAACAGATGTCAAATCGCCGGGTTATGGATGATTGATGTGGGTGAACAATAAAAGGACTGGAAAAAGATGGCAGATATGGGTTTAATGGGCATGCAACTTGGCTCTGGGGCTTGGGGGTTTCCAAAGAAAATATAAATGGAGGTAACCACCACAGGATGGCAGATCTTACCAGCTGCTAAGTAGACCACAAACTTCCCTAAACTTCAATAACCCCAAAAATACAGTTGGTAGTAACATTACTTACCTAAAGTGTCTTAACAGAGAACAGCACTACGTGTTGTTAATGTATGGAGGCCTCTGTCTTACCTGGCCCAAGACTGCAAGGTAGCAACAAAGGACATAGAAATAGTGGGGCTGCTACACAGTTCCCAATAAACACAAGCAGAGAAACGAAGTAACCAATCCTATCAACTCAGTAGAGGTCACAAACAGAGTTACCCCCAGCCGACCACAAAGAGAGTGAGAGCTAGACTAACAAAACCGTCTCATCAGTGTGTGGCAGGCCTCCCCTTGCTGGGAAGTGATAAGGTTATTGGTGGAACGGGGTGAGCTGGCGGCAGATTCGGGATTGATGAAAGTTTTTAATGACTGGCACCTGCACAAGACAACAGAGGGAAAACAAGAAATCAACATAACCCAAATGTACACACAGGGTTTTATCTTTGGTCTCCTCGTAGGCTCGCCTTGACCTCTGCCCATGACAGAGACATCGCTATCTCCCTCGGCCCACATTGTCCAACACACCGCTTAATGTTTAGCTAACACACACACGTGCGCGCCACACACACACGCACAGACACATACACACACACGGGACGGCAGGATTAAATCTGAAGCCACAGGGATCCTGCGCTGACCCGGGATGGAGACACAGACACTACACATGAGGGGGGCTTCTTCTTCCGGCATAAAGAACTCAGGTGAGCGTCTAGGTTTCTTTTTGACGGTTGGATATTACCCTAATGTTTACCTGTTATTGTTGCTGTCAACCAAGCATTTTCTGGCCTTCGATAGTAGCTACCGGTAACAGCAGCAGTGGCTAGTAACAGTTGAATGGTTGAATTGTGGAATGAGGAATTCGTTCTTTCTGGTCACTGACACAATGTTGGCTTTTCACCCTGTAAAGAGAAATATTTTTTTAGCTATTGACACGCTTTGTAGATGTGTCGAGTTGAAAATGTGTTGTTGAAGATCGAAGGATTTCTTATCTTGTTATATTGTAATAGCTTTGTTAATCTGCTTGAGCATGTGTTCATCTTTCAAAGGTTGGCCAACACTCCTCTTGAACGATTGGCAATAATCAAAGAACAATAAGCACTCTGTGTTCTAGGTGTCCACATTTTTGTTCAGTCGAGGTCGTAATTATTTATTTGTTTTGTGGTGTTTGATTGTTTAGACAGGTTCCTCAAGAGAAAATAGGGCACAGCCGTTTTCCAAATATTTGAATTAAAGACGTGAAATGATAAAGTCTTACAAATACATCACATTGCAGGAAGAAAATGTTCCTTGATTGTCCTGCTTTCTTATTTTAAAGATACAGATTTGACTGTGACCGACATGCCTCCATTTACCTTATTATTAGCAAAACCTATGATTCAAAACACAGTATAACGGGTAGTAGAGGGCTCTTCTGTTGTACCTTGGTTATTGTGAAATCGTTTTGCATGCTTCAAGTATAGCCCAACATCTCTTTCAGTTGTATTTTGGATGGCCTGAGTACTTTGGTTTGCATTATTTCAAAATCTATGATTAACAATTTTTTAATGCGAACGTTAGCGGATGTGATAAAAAACCACCGTATAACGGGAAGTAGAGGGCTCTTCCGTTGTACCTTGGATATTGTGAAATCGTTTTGCAAGCATCAAGTATTGCCCCACTTCTCTTTCAGTTGTATTTCTATAAGGTGTTAATGACAATAATATGCATTGTCCCTTAATATCACGTAACAAATAGGATATATTATTATGTAAAAAACAGAAAATGGTTGATACGTCCAAGTAACTTTAAATTAAGTCTTTCTAATGCAGAATATCTTCCCAATTCTTAAGTGAGGTCTCTCTCAAAACAAATTCACCATGATTTATATATGCTATTATTAACCCACACATGTTTCCTATTCTTAAGTTGCCTCCTCTTCACAGTAAATCCATTATATCTCATTACTAGTGACACCTTGATACACATTATTGAGTTATATTGAATGCAAAGGTTATTTTCTCTTCAGTTGTATAGGGACATAGTCTGCACATCTAAAAAAACTGTCTGCACATCTATTTCTATTTCCAGTAAGCAACTAGTTAATGATTAATATTTGTACCTTAATATGAAGTGTTGAAAAAATATATGCAGAGGACATTCAATTGTAAACTTAGGGCTGGCCGGCAAACAGCTCTGAAACAATTACAGTGAACAGTTATAATATGTTTATAGTTGTTAAAAGCCATAACATATAAAAAATAATGCATCGTTCAGAACTATGAGTACAATTGAATGTCAATCTAAGGTTATTGTCGTTAAACACTTATTTCTGAAGACAATGTTGGCAATATGTTCTTCTTGATAATGAAAGCACCTACTGGCATTGAAACGCAGTAGGCTTTTATTTCCAGAATGACCACTAAGATAATGGTCTTCCACTACGGAATCATTCATTTAATTAATTCATTCTAGTGTTAGTTATGCAGACCTACATATATTTCATATTTTCATCATTAACATAATAACATAATAATTATGCACATAGTTGTGAGACAATGCTTACGTAGCAAATTCAAGTATGACACACGTTGGATTTCATGAGACTTTGTTTAGCGTAGGAAACCACCCCCGCATCTAGGATTTCACTAATCTGTCCCATTACAGCAATGAATCTGTCACATGTTCCTTGATTGTCCTTCTTTTATATAATACAGAGACATATTTGAGTCTGACCCATGGTAATCGATTGGGTTAAAGACATTAAAAGAACAGCAATCAGACAGATTGTGGCTCCGTTTTCCTTATTTCAAATCCTAAGATTAAAACTTTTAAAATAAAAACTTGCGCGGATGTGATGAAAAAAATAAAATATAAAGCAATGTTACGTTTTACTTTGGATATTGTGAAATCGTTTTGAAAATATCAATTCTATGCCTTCTCATTGATTGGTTTTTGGGATGGCCTGAGTACTTTTGAGTTTAGATGTGTGAAATATAAAGTATAATTTATTAGTTATTATTTAACACTTATTGGCTTTTTCTTGATAACAAATCAGTTTCTGGCAACAGAGCAAATACTATGGTTGTTTTTATGGTTGTACCTATATTCCTTCGACAGGATCCAGTGGGAATGCTAATGCACGGGCAGAGCCGACCGCAAACAGCTCCAGCCTCCAGCCTCTCTCCCCATTGGCTCGCTTCTACATCTACTCCCTGCATGGCTGCCTCTGCGAGGTGGCCTTCACGGCCACATGTGACTGGTACGACACCCGGGACAGGAGACTGGCAGGACACAGTAGCTTGTGGTCCCTGCCCATGTACGCCTCAGCCATCTTCCTGATGGAGAGGCTGAGGGCTGTGCTGCTGGCCCGCCGCTGGCTGCTGGCGATGCGCCTGGTAGCCTACACCCTGTTCATCTACCTGTGGGAGCTCAGCTGGGGCCTGGGGCTGAGGCTCCTGGGGGCCTGCCCCTGGGACTACTCCGGGTACCGCTACAACCTGGCGGGGCTGGTGACACTTGAGTACGCGCTGCCCTGGGCTGTGGCATCGCTGATTGCAGAGAAACACGTGATACGGAACACTCTGAGAATCAGGCTGGAGCCATGAGACGGGACTGGACTTTCATGGCCTTGTGGATTGATTGGTCGTGTCATAGGGCCCTTATCATAATACAAATGTAATTAAAGGTATAAACATTTGTAGTTGTATGTGTTTGTATTCAAGAGATAGTCATCATCCATCTTCCTTAACAAGAGTGAGAATAGATAATGAAGAAAAAACGTACTGGCATTGAAACGCAGACGACATTTCCAGAATGGTCGCTTTACCTAGACTGGGTAGCCCCGCCCATTCTGCCTGCGATCTGAGTTCGCCCTGCAGAAGAGTCTGGAGAACAGCAATACATTTCCTTCTAGTTTCGATACAATCACCAAGCTGGCTTTTCCCCCTGGCACGCTATTGGCTGGTTTAACACCATGACGACAGGGAAGCGACGGCAAGCACATTGCGTAAAGAGTAATTGTAACCAGGCCCATTGATCACGCCTCATCTGTATCAACCTCACTCTGACCGTCACTACTATGGAGTCAGTTTCCTGCCATAATTCAAACCTGAAAAAAAAAGTTTCAAAGGCTTGTAAGTCTGGGTTTGAAAACTCAACACCTTGTAAAAAAGGTTTTGCAACACTGAAAAAAGAGATTATAACCTGAAAAAAAAATAAAACTAAAATTCAAACATCTGTAAACATGATTTTGTGTTCTATTTTATCTTCTTCATCATTTTCACCAACACATTTTCAAAGTTCAAACAATTTCACCAGCGCATTTGCAGAGTTTCAAATCTGGCACTGTTCTAACAGTGTATTTCATTGTTGCCCGGTTTTGAAACCTTGTAAATGGGATTCTGCAAACAGGTGTTCATACATTGAGAAATACGTTTTGAAAGGTTGAATATTTAGTTTTAAAAACTTGTAAAGGTGTACGTTTACGACATTGCAACGTATTTTTTCAGAACTGGCTTTTCAGCACTGACTTTTCAGAGATTTGACCACACAGGCGCAAGCTTTGAGTCACGTGAATATTGGCAGTGTTCTGACGCCACTTGTTTTGAAACTCCTTGGCAGTCGAATCTGAAAAAGAAAAAAACGTTCCTGGGGGCGGGACCATTTAGCTCTAAACCTATTGGTTGCTCTCGGCTGACGTACATTCCAATCACATGTGCCGTTCACCGGGCTGTGCGTGATTGACAGTGCTCTGCCGATGACACGAATAACAAGCGACTTTCGCGGTTGATTATGATTTCCATTTTTTGGAACCATGGCTGTTTCCCAAAGTGAAGGCTGCGTCCTTGCTAGTCGCGTCCTATGGAGATGAGACTAGCTGTGTTCGAAAACGTTCCCTATCATGGATGTAGTGCACTAAATAGGGTGCACGCCATTTTGTAGGGTGTTCGAATTCTCAGTGGTCCACTATATAGGGCACTATATAGTGGACTTGAAATAGGGTACATACGATGTTCCCTACATGTTACTCCCGTATACCACAATGCAATGCGGTTGTATTTTTCCAGGGGAGAAGAAGCTGAATAACCGCGAAAACGAATACATTTAATGATGGAGTCTCCGGCTTGTGTTTAGAAATGTCAACAATTTATTTGGGATTTAACATTCAAAATTAATTTAAAAAAAACTTGAACAAGGAAATGTAACATTCAACATCAATACAACCTCCAGCCCGGTTTGTTTAGATGATGTCGGCGCATCACGTCACACAAATACCAGGCGCATTTACTGACGCAAATGACGTTTAGAAATGTTAGGCGTAGTGTCCGAATTCTCGTTCCCTATTCCCTATATAGTGCACTATATCATGTACACTATATAGGGAATAGGGAACGAGTGTATAGGGAACGATTTCGAACACAGCTTCTGGTTCCAGAAAATGAAAATGAAAATCAACCGCGAAAGTCGCTTGTTATTCGTGTCATCGGCTGAGCACTGTCAATCACGCACAGCCCGGTGAACGGCACATGTGATTGGAATGTACGTCAGCCGAGAGCAACCAATAGGTTTAGAGCTAAATGGTCCCGCCCCCAGGAACGTTTTTTTCTTTTTCAGATTCGACTGTCAGGAGTTTCAAAACGAGTGGCGTCAGAACACTGCCAATATTCACGTGACTCAAAGCTTGCGCCTGTGTGGTCAAATCTCTGAAAAGTCAGTGCTGAAAAGCCAGTTCTGAAAAAATACGTTGCAATGTCGTAAACGTACACCTTTACAAGTTTTTAAAACTAAATATTCAACCTTTCAAAACGTATTTCTCAATGTATGCATGACCTGTTTGCAGAATCCCATTTACAAGGTTTCAAAACCGGGCAACAATGAAATACACTGTTAGAACAGTGCCAGATTTGAAACTCTGCAAATGCGCTGGTGAAATTGTTTGAACTTTGAAAATGTGTTGGTGAAAATGATGAAGAAGATAAAATAGAACACAAAATCATGTTTACAGATGTTTGAATTTTAGTTTTATTTTTTTTCAGGTTATAATCTCTTTTTTCAGTGTTGCAAAACCTTTTTTACAAGGTGTTGAGTTTTCAAACCCAGACTTACAAGCCTTTGAAACTTTTTTTTTCAGGTTTGAATTATGGCAGGAAACTGACTCCATACACTACGGTCTAAAAAGGAATGAGTACATCGCCTATCACCGAGACCATATGTCAAAATCGTCATGCCCATGACCTCCGGAAGCACACCGTCCCGCGCTTGTAAATAGCATAGATTGCCGGTTCGTCCCCTTTACATTGATTGCCTCACCGGACCAGGCAAGACGTTGATCTTATTTCAGAGCTAACACACAGCCACAAGATCGTAACCCACGGGTATAGGCGCCTTTGGGTCCCTGTGGATCTCTCTTACGTTAACGTGCAGATCACTTAACGTTGGACTGTAAATTGTCTTTTTCGTTTGTTTGGTAGAGCACTAGCGCACCCTAGCCGGCTGTCGGCAGTTGTGCGGTTTGTGTGAGCCCGCTAGGTTGCGTCCGCGCACTGGTGCGGGCCAGCGCTGCGCTTTTCAGTTGCTGTTTGTGACCAGACACAAGGCGAGCCTTTGCGACGCGGTCATGCGTGCCTGCAGACCACCTTTGCACTACGGGCAGATTGTTTGTTGCCTGTAGTATATTGTTTGAGTTAAGAACTCCCAGAGTGAAGTCTCCCTTATTTAAATCTTTGCACTACTCCACCGCTGTTGCAGATGGTGAGTTAGTTAAGCCAGCTGGTGCATCCGTGCACTGGCGTGAGCCACTATAATTTGTATTGTTGTAGGCACAATATCGTGTCATATACTTTTGATTTGTGGTTAGCTTGTCTCCTGGCATTTATAGGTAAGTAGCCAGGAAGAGTGGAGATTATTGTTTAAAAAATATAATTATTTATAATTTTGGTGTACTGAATTAGTGTATGCTTACTGAATTAGCAATAAGTGTGCATTGTCATTATTCAGACAATTACTGTCTTCACCTGGGTCAGTGTAGTTAAACAAACAGCACCCTAAAGCCGCTGTTCGCAGCCGCTGGGGGGAGTGTGAGCCGGGTCAGGTGCGTCCGCGCGCCCTTGCCGGCCACCAAGATGTACTCCTGACTTTGCGTAAGTGCTTAATCAAACAGCACCCTATAGCCGCTGTCCGCCGCCACTGGGGGGAGTGGGAGCCGGGTCAGGTGCGTCCGAGCACCCTTGCTGGCCACCAAGGTGTACTCCTGACTTTGCGACGGTAGAAATGCTTAATCCAACAGCGCCCTTTGGCCGCTATCCGCAGCCGCTGCGGTAAGTGTGAGCCGGGTCAGGTGTGTTCGCTCGCCCGTGCTGGCTACCAGAGCGTACTGGTTATTCGGTGTTGGGGGAAGTACAACTTGCCAGGATGGCCCCACACCACTGCAGAATCTGCAGCGCGGCGATGAGCGCTGACGATGAGCACAGAGAGTGCCCTGATTGCCTGGGGGCCGTCCAGGTGCTGGAGGACGTAGACAACCCCTGCAGTGCAGCTGTTGACCTGTCCAGGGGGGAGGGACTTCGCCGTGCCAACCAGATGCGCGGTCACATGCAGGAGGGCAGGGCGGAGAGGCGACGTTCACCCCGTCTGTCGCCCCGATCCTGTAAGCGTGGGCATAAGCACACACGCATTCAGAAGATCGGCAGTATGAGTCTTCCCCCGCCCCCGCCCCGGCTGAGGCAGCAGGGGGCGGTAGTGCAGAGTCACGTCATATCCTCGCAGTCCTCCAAGCAATAACAGAGAGGCTAGGCAGGCTGGAAGAGCAGAGAGGTCTGCCATCCCTACCATTAGGGCAGGAGGGTTTACCCTTACGCAGGCCTGACAGCCAGGATGAGCGAGAGGATGAGGCCAATGATGTGTTATCTCTCCTGGCATCACAGGCCACGGAGGACACAACAGGTGTAGCTGGCCGCAGTGGTGAACCACGTACGGACTCTAGAGGGGAGTCCACAGGGGTGGGGGAGATGCCTGTTAGCTCTCTGATGTCCAGGGTGCTGAGCGCCGCTAACTACCTGGGCCTCCAGCCCCCCATACTGGACCCAGTCCCTAAGGGGGGTGTTTTGGAGGGCGTCTCGCACACTAGCCCCCCACTTTCTATTCCTGTGGCAGAGGATGCTCATGTCCAGTTGGGGCAGGACCTTGAAGCGGCCCCAGTTTAATGCAGGCTAACGTCAGCTGGCAATGACTGTTTACCCAGCTGAAACAGGGCTTGGGGACATGCCGCCATTGGAGGTGTCAATTGCCTCCTGGACATCGCTGGGCCCTTCCCGGGTGTTCTCTAACCCATGTTGCCCACGTAAGGAGTGTGCAAAGACGGACCGCCTGGTCACTCGCTCCTTGCATCGGCACAAGCAGCCCGCACAGGCAACGCTCTAGCTATGACACTGGCGGCTCTGCGTAGGATGCTTGACCCGGCGGGTGAAGATGCCATGGGCCTGGTCGAAGCTGCCCTATCGGCTCACTCCTAGCTTACACGTGACGAGGGAGATTCGATGGCTGCTGCAGTGTTGTGCCGTCGTCAGGTGTGGCTTGCGCAGACCTCTCTGCCAGAGGCCATCAGGACGGAGCTGCTCAATCTCCCTGTGGCGCCTGGCCATGCTTTTCATCCGGAGTCCCAGGCGGTGTTTGACCGCACTGAATGTGCTGCAGCGTCTAGGGAAGCGGTCCAGCGCGTATGTATTAGAACAGTGCTAACCGCTCACCAAACACCAAGGGGTAAGCCCAGGCTACAGCGGCCCAGCCGGCCTTCACGGACAGCTGGTAACTTTCGGGACCAGCCTGTTCAGGCGGAATACCGAGGCCCAGCCCGAGATCATTATTCCAGAGGGGGACAGAGACCGAGTAGGGGCAAGTACGCAGGCCGCCGCGGCGGTGCTGCCTAGCTGTCAGGGGCTGCCTGTCGGATGCCCTTCCCAGTTATCTCGGATCTCCTGGGAGGGGATCGTGCCAGACCCCTTGGGTTGTGGCAACAGTAGCCCGTGGGTATCGGCTACAAATTCGACGTACCGGCTACAAATTCAAAGTAACGCCTGTAATAGACCCAATTTTAAAGTCAGTGCTCGACAAGGAGGTCCAGGAGCTACTTTTAAAAGGTGCCATAGCAGAGGTACCACTCAGCGCACAGCAAGTTGGGTTTTATTCCAAATATTTTATTGTGCCCAAAAAGGACGGCGGTCAGCGACCTGTTCTCGATCTAAGGCCCCTGAATCAGTACCTCAAGGTGTTGCCATTCAAAAGGGTCCACACCCCAGTGGTGATAAGGTCAATACAGGGGGGGGAGTGGTTTACGTCTCTGGCCAAGTGGTCTCCGCCGCACTAATCCCACTACAGACACGTGGGTTGAAAATACTCCCGTACCTGGACGACTTGCGCCCCCTTTCGAGAGCAGGTAGTGCGCGACACCAATATGTTGCTGGCCCACATCCAGTTCTTAGGCTTCACAGTCAACTGGAAGAAGAGCAATGTGCAGCCCCGTTGACAGGCAGTGTTCCTGGGGATTCTCTTCGATTCAGCCAGTATGAAAGCGTCTCGCACTGGTCGGAGAGCGGACAGCTTGATCGAGACCCTGAGGCATTTTCGGCTGGGCAAGCTGGTTACAGCCAACAGATCCTAGAGACTGCTGGGCTTGATGGCTGCAGCAGCTGTAGTAGCTCCACTTGGTCTGCTGAGGTCTCGGCCCTTCCAGTGCTGGTTCAATGCTTTTCAACTCCACCAAAGAGACGACAGGCAGGTCAAGCTGCGTGTTTCTCGAGCTTGCATTCGGGCCCTGCGTCCTTGGAGGAACAGCAGTTCCTGCTCAGAGGTGTCCCCTTGGGGGTCTTCCACACAGGAGGCAGGTCATCTTGACAGATGCATCCCTAACAGGGTGAGGGGCTGTCTGGGAAAGACGTTCGGTAAGGGGCATTTGGCAACCTCCGTGGACGTCAGAGCATATAAATGTCCTCGAACTGAAGGCCATTCACCTCGCCCTTCAGCGATTCCTGCCAGCGATACAGCACAACGTTCATGTCAATCACCAGGGGGGGACAAAGTCTCAGAGATGCCTCCAGGTGGCGGAGGAACTACTGACGTGGGCATGGCCTCGACTTGCCTCAGTAAGGGCTGTGCACATTCCGGGCGTAGCAAACAGTGCGGCCGACATGCTCTCCAGGACGGGACCACTCCCGGGAGAGTGGAGACTGCACACAGACGTTGTCAAACAGATCTGGATTCGCTACGAGGTTGCGCAAGTGGATCTGTTTGCGTCAGCGGAAACAACCCACTGCCCAGAGTGGTATTCTCTCAGGGGGCAGGGGGGCAGTTTGGGCCTGGATGCTCTATCACAAGAGTGGCCGACAGGCTTATTGTACGCTTTTCTTCCGATCCCTCTCATCTCTCAGGTTCTGCAGAGGATCAGGGAGGGCCAACACACAGTCCTGCTGGTTGCCCCACGTTGGCCAGCGAGAACCTGGTTTTCAGATCTGCTCCATCTACTGCAGGGTCAGCCATGGCAGTTGCCGAGCAGGGCAGACCTGCTGGCACAAGCAGGTGGGCAGATATGGCATCCGAACCCGGTCGCCCTGCGCCTTTGGGTTTGGCCAGTACAGAGCCCGTGAGCGTTTAGATGCGTATGTTCGGGAAACAATCAACAACGCTACTAGAGACAGCTATGCGCACAGTTGGAGAATTTTTTTCAGGCTGGTGCCAGAATATGGATATTGAGCCAGCAGCGGCTTGCCCTGTGCCTCACGTGCTGCGTTTCTTGCAGTCCCAGCTGGACCAAGGCAAGGCGGTTAGTACGGTGAAAGTCTACGCTTCGGCAATTTCTGCTTTCCACCAGGGCACGAAAAACGGGCCTCTCGGGAGGCATCCCTTGGTGGGCCAGTTCTTGAAGGGAGCATGCTGTTTGCGTCCAGCCCGTACCCTACTCGATTACGATTATTAATCGCGATAAAACTCACGTAGATTACGACGATAAGCATTAGACATAAATGCTCGATATAAAAAAAAAAGTTAAAAAAGATCGCAGTTTTGCGGTTAATGTCTAAGTACACGCCCATTTCCTGGTGCGTGTTTGAGCTTCCGTTCCAGCACCGCGGTAAGGAAAGACGAGGGGAGAGGAGTGTTTTGCGACAGAATAAAAATGAGTGGAACAACGGAGGGTGAAGTAGTCGATAAAAAAGGTTACAAGACGTCCATTTTATGGAAGTGGTTTGGCTATCTCAAAACTGATGAAGCACAGGATAAGACCGACTGTAAATTATGCCGTCGGTCGGTGCCAGCACACTTGGGGAACACAACTAATTTATTTCAACATCTGAATACATACCCTCCCAGCGACTACACAGAGAGTATGAAAATGCGCAACAAGTTTTGCCCGCCATCCTACCGCAGATGTCAGCAGCGCGAGCGGGGCTGTTCCAAAACAGCAATCTATCGTGTCGTCATTTGCGGCAGTTGTACCGTATGATGAACAGAAGAGGTTTTCTGAAGCCCTAAATGTGATTAAATGTTCCCTGGCTTATCACAAATATGATAATAAACAAGTGTATGGTTTAACTAATGAAGACTTTGGTTTCTTCAGGCTTCAGCAGTATCAAATTATATATCACACACACACAGCCTATCAACAACAATGCAAAAATATGCAACGACTTCCTGTATTTTCTTTGTCTCGTCTGTCTGTCTTATACATGTCTGTGAACACTAACATTGTCATGTTCCTCACCTAAAGTGATATATGTCACCTGTCAAAAAAAATAAATATATAAATATATATTATTTAATATATAGTATATATCGTGATTAATATCTATCGATCCATTCCGAAAAAATAATGATCATATTTTTTGCAATATCACCCAGCCCTAGCTGGGACCTCACTGAAGCTCCGTACGAGCCCATTGCGGATGCCGATCTACGCTCTTTGTCACTTAAAACAGCATTCCTTTTAGCCCTCTGCTCAGCAAGACGGGTTGGGGAGCTGTGTGCCCTCTCTGTCAGTGACGATTGCCACAGGTGGAGGGAAGGTGGCACCAGTGTGTCACTGTGGCCAAATCCGACTTTTATGCCAGAAGTATGGCAACGTCCTGGGCTGCCCTCAGGGGAGTGCCAGCTGACGACATCTGTGCAGCGGCCTCATGGTCTACGCCATGCATGTTCACAAGGTTTTATAGGGTGGATGTAACTCGCCCGGCTTCGGCCCTCATGTCCATGACCGAGCGAGGTTTTAACAATTAATTTTTAACAATTTTAACAATACGTTCCTCGCGACCATTTTGGTATTAGTCATCCCTTTTTAGACCTCACTCTGACCCCGTAGTGAGGGTCAGAGTGAGGTCGATACAGATCGTAAGTTACGGACGTAACTATGGAACTATGGATCCTTGTCTTTTTGCCCTCCAAAATTCATCGTGAACGTGATATGTAGGCCTAGGTTGTATTTTGGAGACAGAGAGAGAGTGAGAGTGAGATTGAGAGAGAGAGGGAGAGGGAGCGAGCGAGGTATAAAACTATTTTTCCTATTCGGCATATTGAACCGTCGGCCTAATGCGCCTCCTTTTCGAAAAGTCGGACTAACGGACCTTCGGACCAATGGGTTTCGTTTTCGGAACATTGAACCGTCGGAATAGTGACATGTCGATCTAATGGGAAATATTTCGGAACATTGAGACGTCGGAACAATGAGGCGTCGGAATTACGGCATGGCACCGCGACTGAATGCTGTCGTCGGCCCAAATTTCAAGTAAACACTCGCCTTCACTATCGCACCAACGTAAACCCACTCGTGAACCGCTTGCCGCCATTGTTTAAAATTATTGTTGTGGGGAACGGCATGGACCTATAAAGAAAGAAGGGTCGCTTAAGGACTACGTCATCCAGCTCACGTTGCGTATCCGCGCGTGTCATCTCATTAGCATCTGTACTTTGGCCACGGCACACCTCTCCTAAGCAAGCAGATCTCCTGCAGGAGATCTACACGGTACCCAGAAACCTGACCCCCCCCCCCCCCCCCCCCCCGACCGGGCGGTCTGGGACCCGTCCCTGTAATACCCTGGTCCTGTTATAGCAGGCCTCACCACCCCTCTCTCTCTCGTCTGAAGGTGTGGGAAACATATGTTTCATAAGGTGTGGGACAAGGTCAACATCATCATCATTATTCCCCCCCCAGAGAGAGAGAGAGAGAGAGAGAGACAGAGAGAGAGAGACAGAGAGGACGAGAGAGAGAGAGAGAGAGAGAGAGAGAGAGAGAGAGAGAGAGAGAGAGAGAGAGAGAGAGAGAGAGAGAGAGAAAACGAGAGAGCGAGAATGGGAGAGAACGAGAGAGAGAGATTGAGAGAGAGAGAGAGATTGACTAACAAGACGATGCTAACAGGACGATAAAAAAAGCACATACAGTATCGCCACTGTATGGAAGGCAACACTTGCCCTTATCTAGAGCTGGTTTACCAGTAGCCTACACTACGTTTACAACTGAGCAAAGTCATGCCAACAGACGTTACAATGTCAATCAGTAGTAAAGCATGTGATATGATGGTTGATTATTTTATATTATTAAAACGTTCATGTTCCGCCATGTTCATGGGCGTCACTTGTAAACCATACGTCACCAACTGGGCAATTCTGTTTTCAAAATTTGGCCCGAGTTGCCGAACGGCAGTAGAATCAAAATAGGGACATTAGGTGTCGTTCACGCGAACTTTCCGACGGCGCGAAAATGTTTTCCCCATAATTTCCAGCGATGTGAACGCACCATTTGCCTCGCAGTAGCCAGGCTACGCTATTCATTTAATCAATTCATTCTAGTATTAGTTAAACTGTCTGTCTACTTATTTTCATAACCTCTAAAAACAGAACCATGCAGGTATTTGTAAGACACTGCTTATACCTTACTAATTAATGTCCACACAGGTTGGATTTCATGATAATTTTTTAACCACACCCACATCTATTACTGCACTGGGAATCTATTTTTTATTTGGGAAACCCCATGGACCCATGGGAATCTGCAGGTATCAGCAGTTCAAAGAAAGGCATTCAGATTGCCTACACTTGCCCTAATTCAAGATTAAAACTTTAGATACAAACTTGAGTGGATGTGATGGAAATAAAATAGAGACCATTATCTTGGATACCCAAAGTAGGCTACAACTGAAATGACCCCTACTTCCCTTTCTTGTATAGAAAGGGAAGTAGGTGTCCCTTTCTATACTAGAAAGGGACAGGCGTCATTTCAGTTGTAGCCTACTTTGGGAATCCAAGATAATGGTCAACTACTTCAACTACTGATTCATTCATTTAATTAAAGGGTAGTTAAGCTGTCAACATATGTTTTTATCATTTACATAAACAACTATGCACGCATTGGTAAGACAATATTTTTGTAACGATTATAACAAATCGAAGTACATATAGGTTATATTTCATGATATACCTAACCTATTTATAATTAATCCTTTATATAAGGACAATGAGAACAAAATCTGAAGGCTTAAGTACTATAAATCAAATGCAATTCCTCTTGGAGGACTTACACTTAAAGTAAAATTTATAAAAACACAATCATGCAGGTATTTGTAAGACACTGCTTACGTTACAAATTCAAGTCCACACAGGTTATATTTCATGATAATTTGTTTTGCCATACTTCCACACCCGCATTTATGATATCAGTTATCCGATGATCTCCTGATTAAAACAGGAATGGGCGTTGCAAGGAATGTGATATTTTTTTAGACATGTCCCCACAATTTAATTTCATAAGTGACTTGTTGTTCTTGCACATAACCGTGTTACTGTAGTTCCTCACACTGATGATGAAATTAAGTTATCAAATGTCTGGTCTCGATATATTTAGAAACTTAATCATAGGCCTATCAAAGCAAAATAATCAAAGCAGAAGCAAGTATCCAAATATCAGTATATTTGCTAGGTCTAGGCTACACAATGTTAACCGCGTGTGTTCATCCGTTTTGGCTGCTGCATTGGGATCACAAATACATTTGAGTAGTAGGCTATCTGCCCGTGTTAAGGGATGGTTATGCAACGAAATTGAATGCATGCTCATTTTTTTTCTTCTAATAGCGGCTATCATTAAATGAGGAAAGAACAGTGGAACAGGGAAGTTTCCTTTGAGCTCTTTAGACTGTGCAAGATTGGTGTATATGCCGACACATAAGTGCCATAAAGCACTAATGTGATAAAACATGCATTCGAGCGTATTCTATTATTTCACAAGCGTAGATATTGACTGCGCACGCGCACTCAGAGCGCTGCTCACCGAGCGAGGAAAACAGCTCCTCGAGTATGAAGGTATTATTGTAGCAAAACTGCAGAATTTGAATGCGTACACTAAATTCACAGTACGTTTGAAGTCGACTTCAAATTTACTGTGACTTTAGTGTACGCATTCAAATTCTGCAGTTACAGGTGCTGAAGACTTTTGCTACAATAATACCTTCATAGAGGAGCCAGCTCCCTGTGCACATACTGTAGCTGCTTGCCAGGCTGTTCATACTTGAATAAACGGTAACCTGAACGGCAGCCTCATACTTCCAAAGCTCACGCCACACACTGGTATCAAACATTTGGGCAAGATGTTCCTTGAAGTCTCGATAATTTTTCGACCATAGTAGGATAACAACCAAATTCCAGAATGCAGAAGTTATGTAAGGGGAAGGGCTTTGGTCGACTGTGTGTCTGCTGAACTAATAGACACACACACACGCACACACACACACACGCGCACATGTAACATTCTTATGTAATATTACATAAGAGTTTATTATTTTTCATAATGTTTGGTCGATGTTGGTCTAATGTTACGAGATAGGGGACACTCTCGCCGCAAGGCGTACTCTGGTCCGTCGGTCCTGGTGGAATTTATTAGCGACCAACTGCAGTAATCTGGACAGCTTCACGGGTACAGATGGATGTACGCTAAATGCAGGGAGCATGGACTGCGTGTGAGGAAAGAGAATGTGCGGTTGTTGTTGAAAGAGCTCGACCCAGTGGAGTGTCATGAAGGCTAGCGAGACGTCTCAGACGACGAAACTAACTACTAGTGTAGATAATAATAGTGTACATAATATACAACTAGTATTACTTTTCATACCCTGACATGTTTTGATTGTTAATGTTCCTGCAGTCTTCTTCTAAATGTCACATGATGTTGCTGTGGTGTCAAGACAGCTGATTTTATACAGGTTTCAGGTCATCCTACTTGAACCGGCAGGACGACCGCACCCCCTGCTGTATACAATCAGCTGTCTTGACACCACAGCAACATCATGTGACATCAAGAAGAAGACCGCAGGAACTTGTAATGGTATGAGAAGTAATACTAGTCTGATTACAAGAACAATTAAGTCAATTGTTCTTGAACCAGTACAATTATTAATTCATTGTTAAGTTTTTCATAATGTGGCCAGTGAAAAATATGGCCTGAAAATATCAGGAAACAGCACCAAACTTGTTTGGCAATTTTTTGTTTATTCAGAGTTCCACATACTGGATAGCAAGAATATAGTTACAGTAATAAAGATTTTTCCAGTCTCAACAAAAACATGAATAGCGTGTGTTGTCGTTTTTTAACCCCTCTCTCAGTACATGAAACTACAGGTTGTAAATGCACAGATAATTTCAAAATGCTTTTCTGTCTGTAACAAGTCAATATTTGTACTGATTGGCCATCAGAAGTTCAGAGTTCGATAGATACATCCATTTTTTTGGTCCCATCATTTGAAATCCAATGATATTCTATCATGAAAGACTCAGAATAAGTATTCACATTTAGTTACTGAAGCCAGTTAGATTTTTTGTTAAATACAATTCTAACTGAAAAAAGTGATACATTTGTTAAAGTAAAGTTCTGAAATTGATACACATTTGATTTACTTTTTACAGGCTTTGTCTATAAAACCCCCCCTCATTTCTGTGTTTCTAAACTATCGTTTAAAGTAGTGATGCACCGAATATTCGGCCACCGAACATGTTCGGCCGACAATGGCCCAAAACATAATGTTCGGTTTCGGCCGAAGGAGTAAAAAGGCCGAACATAATACACCAAACTTTTTTATTTATTTATTAAAAAAAAAAAAAAGTTTTACTCATTTATTTAAAGGTGGACTGTTCTTAAATTCTTGCTATAATGTCTACTGGAATGTTAGAAAACGTTCAGTATTAAATAAATATTTTTTATCAAATTTGTAATTGATTTTTTTTATTGAAAAGCAAGACAAAAAAGTTTACAAATGAAATTCAATTGTTTGATTTATGCAATGGGGAAAAATTAAAGCAAAATGAATGAAAAACGGTAAAAGCCACATTCGGTAATCAGTTTCGGCCTTCGGCCAAGTTTTTCAGTATATTCGGTTTCGGTTTTGGCCAAGAATTTTCATTTCGGTGCATCCCTAGTTTAAAGGAATATAACATTTGCCAAAAGCTAGAGACGTTGAGCTATGACTTTAAAGGAAACTTATAAAGGAAAAGGACAGCAAGGTGAATTACTTATGTTACCAAAAAATCCTGCCACTTCGAAGCTCAACACAAGACACAACTAAATACGTCTGACCTACACACATGCCCTGATGGCCTCTCTGAGGTGCCTGATATGGATCTGTTGCTAGAGTGAGATTAGAATCAGCCATAAAGATGTTGCATAGTTCATATAGATCTGGCGAAAGATACATTCATTTTTGCACAGTTGAAAACACCATCTTCAATTGGGGAAAGGAAGTCTCTTGTCCCATAGAGTTCAGGTAATGCAAACATCACGTTCGGCCGACCGCTGGGGACGTTAAGGTTTTTCGATGGCCTGATGGTGTGTGTGTTCCAGGCCTGTGCAGTGTCATCCAACTCATCCTGTTAAAAGCAAGAATATAAAAACAGTAAATACATTAAGGAAGAATTATAAATGCATATCCAGGGCTGTTCGCTTATTTTTTTTTAAGTGGTAGCACTGGTGCCAGCAAGCACAAAAATTCAGTAGCATAAAAATAAATTTTGTAGCACACAGTGTGATCGAAAACCTGCATAACCTTAACCCTTGCATTTCACTCTAATTACCTTTGAGCATGTCATCTTGGTCTCATTTGAGATTCACAATCAATATTATATCCTTGTGTGCAGTAATAATTGCAGAAAAAATGAATAGGGCTGCACTTATTTAGAAAAGAGCCTAACCAGCCAATAGCAACTTTTGCTGATTCAGAATTGTTTCCCCCCCATAGAACAATAATATTAATATCTATATCTGTATATTGTTTATCTATACACATATTTATTATAATAATGATAAACATTTTTAGAACATTTCCTTTTAATTAAAACCAAACTTCATACATTGAACACAGCCTATTCAATTAATTAGTATACAAATTTCTACAATTTAGGATAAATTAAATAGGTTGTTGTGAATGTTTTTGGAGTACTTCTTCCATGGCTTATTTCAAAATATGTCTATAGGCTACTGTTGACTGCTCTCAGCTCTCTGCAGCTGAAGGACAAGATGTGTCCAGCCAAAGTGGCGGGTGGACTCAATAACTTAAGACTACTTTACCCAGTTTGGCGAGTGTTAATTTTGAGCCCTCTAAGCAGTGTTGTGCATCACTTATGGAAGTAAATCTGTGCCATCGGATTTTGAATACAACAAACCCATTGAATTCTAAGCAATGAATATTTATGCATTGAAATAAAGTAACTCAAAAATAAAATGTTTGTATTATTGGATATTTTGAATAATTATGAGCTATTGCATATATAAACCCACACATGCATAATCCCATTCAGAAATATATACAAGTTTTAACAATACTTGCTACAATTTTGTAGTTGAAGTTATTTATTTAGTTTAATTGATTATTTATGTTTTTTCTTGAAGTGCTATTTTTTTTACATTACATACATTGCACAGACTGCACCCCTGAAATCTTCAATATATACGTTATAAAACAGCATAAACAATGTACATGGGGTGAGTAGTGGTGTAAAATAACGTGATTCTGCAGTGGGAGCACTATTTGATAGAGGCAATTGTTCTATCCACATACTGTGTAACGTGCGATGGTGTAGGACAGGGTTAGCATGAAGGAGGCAACATGCAAGATTCTCCTCACGGTACTTTTAGCATACTATAAGCTTTTGACCATTCCACGCCAGGTCTCTACGGCACTATATATATTTAACACACAGGTGGAAAGTCCGGGATTCCTGCCTACAACAAATCATTTACTAAATAACTCATATTAAAAAGGGAGACTTCGATCGTATACTGCTGTTTATTCTAGCCGAGCGGAAGAGCACGCACTTCTTCACTCCACCTTATCTCGTATAACCAAACAAAAGAGGGCTTACATATTATAAACCTGACTTTTGTCAGTACGCTGTCCTATACTGTCCTCAACATACTACACCCGTAATATAGTGCAATTTTGTTGATTAAGCCGATTGCTGGATTAATCCGATTGCAAAACTGAATATCCGGCGAATATCCAACCCGCTGCTAACTTTTACCCGCTGTCTCTAATGATAAAGAACACCAAGGCTAACTTGGGAATCAGGCCCTATGTCCAAAATTCCGAACTACCCTTATTTTTCAATTCGACGTCCTTCTTATATACAAGTGTCCGTTAGTATTGTCCATTGCTGAATCTATACAGAAACAACCCATACTAATGGCATATATATATCGAAAAATGTACTCACCGAAGCACTATTACTGCTGCTGTTGCCGTTGGACATGGCTAAATCTGTTTTGCCTTCCCGCGTGAGAGAGTCTCAGGTATCCAACGACGCGCCGCCCACTCTTTTGACCGCGATCTAGCATCTAGGATCGATTGCTCTTTCTTGGGTCCCCGGATGTTAACACTGAATTTCGTACATTGAATTTTGATGGTGACTTTGGCGGACTGAATTTTGGGACGTTGAAAATATTTGAGTTGAATATTTTAACGTTGAATATTTTAACATTGAAAAATAAAGGTGAATATGATTTATTGAAAATGTAAAGAGTTAAATTCAGAGGCAAAAAAATCAGATAGGTTATTTCAATGCACAAATATTCAGTGCTTATAATTTAATGTGTTTTTATTTTCAAAACCCGATGGCACAGATTTACTTCCATATACAGGTGCTGGTCATATTATTAGAATATCATGAAAAAGTTGATTTATTTCATTAATTCCATTTAGAAAGTCAAACCTGTAGAATGTATACATTCATTCCAAACAGACTGATACATTATAAGTGTTTTTTGCCAAAAAGAAGATGATTATAGCTGACAACCAATGAAAACCCTAAATTCAACATCTCAGAAAATTAGAATATGGTGAAAAGGTCAGATATTGAAGACACCTGGTGCCACACTCTAATTAGCTAACTAACTCAAAACACCTGGAAAAGCCTTTAAACGGTCTCTCGTTTTGATTCTGTATGACACACAATCATGGGGAAGACTGCTGACTTGACAACTGTCCAAAAGATGACCATTGATACTTTAAAGAAGGAGGGCAAGACACAAAAGGTCATTGCCAAAGAGGTTGGATGTTCCCAGAGCTCTGTGTCCAAGCACATTAATAGAGAGGCGAAGGGAAGAAAAAGATGTGGTAGAAAAGAGTGTACAAGCAAGAGGGATAAACGCGCCCTGGAGAGGATTGTCAAACAAAACCGATTCAAAAATGTGGGGGAGATCCACAAAGAGTGGACTGTAGCTGGAGTCAGTGCTTCAAGAAGCACCACACACCGACGTATGCAAGATATGGGCTTCAGCTGTCGCATTCCTCGTGTAAAGCCACTCTTGAATAAGAGACAACGTCAAAAGCGTCTCGCCTGGGCTCAAGACAAAAAGGACTGGACTGCTGCTGAGTGGTCCAAAGTTATGTTTTCAGATGAAAGTAAATTTTGTATCTCCTTTGGAAATCAAGGTCCCAGAGTCTGGAGGAAGACAGGAGAGGCACAGAATCCACGTTGCCTGAAGTCCAGTGTAAAATTTCCACAGTCAGTAATGGTCTGGGGTGCCATGTCATCTGCTGCTGTTGGTCCACTGTGTTTCCTGAGGTCCAGGGTCAATGCAGCAGTCTACCAGGAAGTTTTAGAACACTTTATGCTGTCTGCCGCGGACCAACTTTATGGAGGTGACGATTTCATTTTCCAACATGACTTGGCACCTGCACACAGTGCCAAATCTACCAGTACCTGGTTTAAGGACCATGGTATCCCTCTTCTTGATTGGCCTGCAAACTCACCTGACCTTAACCCCATAGAAAACCTATGGGGTATTGTGAAGCGGAAGATGCGAGATGCCAGACCCAACAATGCTGAAGAGCTGAAGGCCACTATTAAAGCAACCTGGGCTCTCATAACACCTGAGGAGTGCAACAGACTGGTCGACTCCATGCCACGCCGTATTGCTGCAGCAATTCAGGCAAAAGGAGCTGCAACTAAGTATTGATTGCCATACATGCTGAAACTTTCCATGTTCATACTTTTCAGTTGGCCCACATTTCTAAAAAATCATTTTTTGTACTAGTCGTAACTAATATTCTAATTTTCTGAGATACTGAATTTGGGATTTTCAGTAATTGTCAGTACTAATCATCCAAATTAAAAGAAATAAACATTTCAAATATATCACTCTGTGTGTAATGAATTGATATAATATGCAAGTTTCACGTTATGAATATAATTACTGAAATAAATCAACTTTTTCATGATATTCTAATAATTTGACCAGCACCTGTATATATATAATATCACGGCCAAAAGCTGTGTGAGCCTCCGGATGGCCGTAGGGCTTGGAGCTGTCTTTGATGGGTTTGTTTACCTGCGTTTGTTTACCGGCGTTGCTATGGTTACCATGGTTACCGGTCTTTTGTGTTCCAACGGTTTATTAGGAATCTAATAAATGGCTGTCTACTGTGCGTTCACACCAAACGCGACGGGGCGACAGGATCCCATACAAAGTGAACGTATAGACGCGTATGGGGCGAATTTTTCCCGAGAGAAAACCGGCGACAAGTTCTATTTCATGTAGGCTACGCCGTCTAGGCTTCGCCTTATGGGCGAAGCCTAGACGGCCTAGACGCTGATAGGTGCATAGTAAATTCAAACTATGCACCTATCAGCGTGGGCACCGCCCACATTTCCCCACGGTATCGTGTCTATATAACGCGGTGTATACCGTTGCTCATCCTCCCTTTTCTTTCAGCACTTGTGCTTATCAGCGAGAAATTTAGAACTACTATTAAGAAGATGAAAACTTCAACACGGATCTCCCAAGCCGTTGGCAGCGGCTCGGGAGAGGCCGCGGACAAACGGCCCTTTTCAGGGCCACCTGAGAGCGCTCCTGGAGCTAGGTCCTTTTCAGGACTCCTATGCGCCTCCTGTCCCGCCTCCCTGGCACCGGGTGACGGGCACTTGGCGTGCTTTCGGTGCCTCAGCGCCGACCACGCCGCGGCTGCTATGGCGGCCCCTGTCTCCTGTGTCGCCTGCCGGGAGCTGCCTGAAGAGGGGATCCTCTCCAGGCATCTCTTCTTTTCCCCTGCGGTGGAACTGGCTGACGCCATCGACCTGTTCAGGGCCGGCCCTGGCGACGACGATGGCATCATCGACGCCTCCATGGACGACGTCTTCGGCGACTCGGCGTCCGGTTTTTCCCGCTCTCGGGTTACAACCGCCACCGTCGTACAACACGAGGGTCCGCGCCGGATGACCGATCTCTTCCGGGAGATCATGGGTGAGGCGGCGGCCATCAAAGGGATTCCCATGCCGGCCCCGCCTCTCGCCCCTGTATCTGACGATATGCAGGGCGAGTGCTTTCGCACCCCATCTTCTTCCCGGCGGGTTACCCAGTGCCCCTTGTTCCCGCCTGTGCAGCACTTGTTTACTGCTGCAGGTGGGGACCCTTCGACCCTGAAGGCTCCGGTAAGATCCTACACGGATTTCACCAACGTGGAGGGGTGGGCCGATACTCAGGCGAGGGGGATCCCTCGCCTGGAGCCTCCCCTGGCAGCGCTTCTCTGTCCAGGCGCCGGATGGCGCCCTAACGAAAAGCCGCTGCCCCCCGACCGCCTCCAGAAGCAGATTGTCGGCCTAACGGACAGGGTGTTCGTTTGTGCCTTTCAATCCGCGGCGGCGGTCAACAACATCGCCCTGCTCTCCTCTGCCATGGTCTCCTTGTCGGCTGACAGGGAGGCCTACGGCCCGGAGGAAGCCGTGAGATGGCTGTCGGTTTCCCGCTTTTCCAGCGCCATCCTCCAGCTATGCCAGCCGATAGCCGCTTCGGCCGGCCGGCATATGGCGTGGGCTACCATGATTCAAAGGGTCATATGGCTCTCCCACACTGCGGTGCCGGAACGAAAGCGGGCCAGCCTCATCCAGGGTCCACTAGCGCCAGATGGCCTATTTGGTCCCCGGTTCTCCGAGGTGCTCGCGCACCAGCAGTCAGTCCGCAGGGACGCGGGAAGTCAGTCCGAGTGGGGGGTGCTGAGAGAGAGTCTATATAATGACGTCATAATAAATGCTGCGCAACATCCAATGTTTACAGAGACGAGATTAAGGGTGACGTCACATTCAGGGCTCCGCTCTGATAAACACTCTTCTGGTGTGTAAAAAGACTTACTCTGCCAACTAGCCACTGTTATTCACAAACATCAGCAAGTAAACAATGTGGAAATTAGAGTCAACTCGGCTGATACTGTGCTGAATTTCACACACTAACAACATGCCGACAAGCTGTTGCGGTCCGGGATTATACACAGCGTTATAACAAGGATTCAGGAGGTTATTTCTAAAGGTTTACAAAGGAAAGTGACAGTAAAAGAAAGTCTTCATTTTCATCCAGAGTTACGAGTTGTCTGATATGAGGAAAGTGACGATTTCTCCGTCAAGTGAACCGTCCGTCTTTGCTCTTTTTTTGCCAACCAGTTTACGTGCGGGATTCCAGAATCAAAACGATAACATTCAACGTGTCTATTAATATGGCCAGCAACATTTTCCGTTTCTCATTAAGGCTTCTGACGTCCTGGAGCAGAACTTATCGGCTCTTGAGCAGGAACCTTTAATTGAACTGTCCTGTGACGAGACGTTGAAGTCTGCCTTCAGCGGCCAGACATTGCTGGACTTTTGGATGCAGCGACGCTCCGAATATCCTGCGCTTTCAGACAAGGCTGTGCGCTTTCTCATTCCATTTGCGACCACGTATTTGTGCGAGAAAGGCTTCTCTTCCCTCTCCGTCATTAAGACTAAATATAGAAGCAGGTTGGATGCTGAACCAAGTCTGAGGCTAAAGCTAACCTCAATCGACCCAGACATCACAGAACTCTGTTCACAGAGCCACGCACACCCCTCTCACTAAGCATGATAGGCCCAGAGTCGCCATTACCAACTTCTTTTTTATTCTTAATTTTCAATGTGTGCCTGAGAACACTCTCCTTCAAACCTAAACATTGTTTATATTCTGACCTTATGGCACTTACTGCAGTAGTTTAAATACTGAATACGTTGTTTTTCTATAATACACTTGTTCTTACTAATGATAGTTTGATTACAGTGTTTTCGCTGTACACATGATTTCTCTCTTTGCTGTGCAGGATTAATGCTGCAATTGCTTACAACATGATTGTTTGACCAGGGTTACTAGAGGTGCGCTGGATTTAGCTAAAACAGATAGGTAAGCTTGGCAACTTCATAGTTATCACTAAAATATCATCAGTTAATCACAGAAGGCTGCAAGGCCTCATAGGCAGAAGCTTAAACAAGATACCCAGTCGCAGAAGATTACTGACTTTGTTAAACAGTCTCCAATTAAAAAGACATGCTCTGATGCTGAGAGTGGTGATGAATATCCATCAGATGATGCATTGGCAATTATTGAGGGGGACAGTAAGGTGATAACATTACAGTCCATCAACAAGAAACTTGACAAACTGGATATGTTGAATGCTATGATGGAGGAGATAAAGGGCCTAAAAGAAAGCTTAGAGTTCAGTCAAGAACTCATTTCAGATTTGGTCAAGGACAATGTAGAACTGAAGGGTAAGATGGAACTTATGGAAGCCAGAGTTGATACCATTGAAACAGTAAACATTGTGTTTACTGGGATACCAGAGGCAGAGGGTAAGAACTGTGAAATAGTCATTAGGGAGTTTATGTCAGACCAGCTTAACATGCCTAGTGAAACTGTTCAGGGTGTCACATTCTCCCGTGTGCACAGAGTGGGAAGACCCTCAAAGGACAGACCCCGTGCAATTGTGGCTTGTTTCGAACAATATCAGCAGAAGGAGCTTGTCAAGGGGAGGGGCAGAGAGCTGAGGAACACCTCCTTCGGCATGAATGACCAATTCCCTCCTGAGATACATGACAGGCGTAAAGTACTTTTCCCTATCATGAGAGAACATCGGAGCCATAACAGCCGCGTTACCCTGGTAGTCGACAAATTGTACATCAATAATCAACTGTTCAGAGACTCCAGCATCACTCCCTGGTTATTTTAATGTCACAATCCCAGTAGGCCTGTGTATTGGCATGCTGGACTTGTTTTATGGCTAGTTCAAGCATTGATGGGACTTTTTCCAAACCGGGTCTTCCTAAGGGCCTGGCATTAGCTCATTTAAACATCTGCAGCTTGAGGAATAAAACACATGAACTCTCAGCGAAATTGATGGACAATGGAATTCATGCAATGGCTATAACTGAAACACACTTGGATAGTACATTTGATGACTCATTGATATCAATTGAGGGTTTTTCCATGTTCAGAAAAGATAGAAATAGATTTGGCGGGGGCGTGGCAATCTACGTGAAACATCATATACCAGTAAAACTAAGACCTGATTTGATGAATGACAACATTGAGGCATTGTGGTTACAGGTGTATTTACCCCATACTAGCCCAATACTGATTAGTTGTTGCTATAGACCACCCAACTCTAGAATAGAATATCTCAATGGAATCTGTGATATGTTTGACAGAGTTGCAGATGAAAATAGAGAAATGTACTGTCTTGGTGATTTTAATGTGAACTGGTTTGAAGATGGCTGCTCTATGAAGAAAAGGTTGCTTGATATGACCAATACTTGTCATTTGAGTCAAATTGTTTCCATACCAACTAGGAATGCTCTGAACCGAGATGGAGCTCAATCATCCTCCTGTATAGATCATATTTATACAAATTTGCCTGACAGGTGTTCCAAGGTAATGTCATTGTTAGTTGGCTTCAGTGACCATGACCTGGTTGCTGTGTCCAGAAAGTCAAAGATTCCAAAAGCAAAGTCAAAGATATTCTGTGCTAGGTCATATAAGAATTTCAGCAACAATGCTTTTTTAGAAGATGTCAAGTATGCTCAATGGTCTAAAGTCTGTGTTGAACCTGATGCTGAAAAATCGTTAAATATTTTTATGGATTTGTTCGTACCCATTGTAAACAAACATGCACCACTTAGGAAATTCACTGTCAAGCCTAATGGAGCTCCCTGGATTGATGAGGAGTTAAAGAACTTAATGAAACAAAGAAATTAGCTAAAAAGATGCTTTATTGCCTCTGGTTCAGTCAATGATAAAAGTGCATATTGTAAAATACGGAATCTAGTTACGAAGGTGAACAGAGAAAAAAAGAGAGAATTGTATCGGCAAAGGATTGATAGAGCCCAACATGACAGTAAGAAATTATGGAAAGTGATGAATGATATTATGGGTCGGAGTACTAATGCTTCTGCATCCTTCATTGAAACTGATAATGGTGTATTTATCAGGCATGAAAACGGGTTAGGGGTGAAAAAGGTGAGAAGGATATTATCCCTCTAGGGGGGTCCGGGGTATCCTCCCCCGGTAGAATTTTTTTAATATTCTGTTCGAGCCTGCATGAGAGTTCAATGTTGTCATTAGCCGTTACGTCTTTCTGACCAAACGCAGTTCAAGGCCGACCTGGGCTGTACCACTTCGGGAGGGGGCGCTCAGTTACTCCCCTCTAGACAAAATCGAATTGGTTGCGACGTTGACCCGGCGCCCCCCAAAACGTTAACGGGCCACAGGGAATTCTCCCAACTCTCCCGATTACCACTCTGCGTGTGCGTGCGTGCGTGACTTTGTGTGTGTGCAGGCGTTATTCAACTGCCTGGTAAACATGTAGGCCTACGGTAATATTCATACTGGTTTAAATAATGCATTTGATAGTAGGCTATTTCCCATCGTTGCTAAGCAAGAGTTTTTACCCGAAAGTTCAATGATAGAAAACAAATAATAGCCCGGGCTATTGACGTTTTACGGTACCACTGTCATGCACCTACCCGATGTCAAGTGGACCGGGTTGAATTCACTGCGGGTCTCTCTTATATCCATCTTACCAAAGATATTTTGGTACTGTCCTTCTCAACACTCTCTGATCTCACTAAAAGGCTGGCAGCACAAAACAGCAATATCGACGAGATGCGCTATGCATAGAGAAGAAAGAATACCGACATTGAATTTGCAACATTTTGCAACAAATTATTCTAAATCTGCCCATACATGGACACGGCAGAATTTTGCGGTTTTCACTCGCTACAATGTTGCATCTGTGGCTGCTGGTAATTCAATCACAAAGAAGTAAACTCTACGGGGCTACTTTCAGCATTATGATGTTTTTTTTTACGGCACAGCGATCCGGGGCTATTCCCAAAAGATCCGGGGCTATAGCCTCGAATGCCCAGGTCTAACGAGGCGCCTGCTCGCGTATTCAAAGTTCTCCGTCCGTCTGTCAGAGACGCATTGCAATTCTCCGCCCGATCGATCTTATATGTTGACAACAAAATATTTGTAAATAGTTTTGTAAATAAACTTCCAAAGCTTTAAAAATCCTATTTGGTATTTTATTGGTCCTTTGCAAAGTAAACAACGTACAAAGTAAATAAGGTCCAAAGTCAAACCGAGTAGCGTTTCCGGAAAGGATTTTGTTAGAGGACCAATCACAGCCCTTACCGTCTCGTTTGCGTCGACTGATAGTTAAAAGATATTGGATGGGCACGTAAACTACGGAGAGGTTCTCCGACAGGCTCTCCATGTCTATTGCTGCGTTTTAATATCCATCCGTCTCGGAGGTCCGAGGACGTTGCCAAGCGAAACGTCCCTTTTCCTCGGACGGCGAACTCGCCATCTCGGTTGAACTCAGTGGTGACCGAGCAAAATTCCGAGACAGAATTCAAGATGGCTGCGCCCATTGTGACTTGAAGTATGAACTGTTTTCATTGTGCTTGGACCACTTTGGTGGTTAAAATGGTAATTTCAATCACTCGTATTACTGCAATACCTTACTGCGTCCTTATCTCTGCCTATGTACACAAATATATTGTATTCGTGTACAGCACTTTGGTCAACTACTGTTGTTTTAAATGTGCTATGTAAATAAACTTGACTTGACTTGACTATGGCCTATAGCCTACTTATTTTGGAGCGCCTGGTCCTCTGCCAATGCTACCGCGACAACAGCTTTTCGGGTGGCGTCCATGTTTTCCTGTGTGTGGGCGTGGCGTCAGATCCGAGATCCGAGTCGGTTCGCACTTCGCAGAGAATACTCGAACGCAGCATAAGTACAGCACTTTACGGAGGACTATAAACTGGCCGGCCTCTGAACCTACCCCCCCCCCCACCCCATAAATATTTTTTCATCGAATCTACACGATTCACGGAGGTCACCTATTTTGGTTTCAAAACGGCGAATTTCGCCGAAAGGTGAGTGATTTTCATTTTATTTCTAAGCCTAAGGATGTGTCAAATTACCTAAATAAGTATTTTGTGGAAAAAGTTGAAAATTTGAGGGGGGGCTTTTGTACAAATGTAAAGAACAAATCGTGTCTGCTCATTGATGATCTCATAATGAAAGGCAAACATTGTACTTTTGAGTTCAATTCGGTTGAAATCAAGGAGGTTGAAAAATTGTTACGATCCATTTCTAAAGACAACTCTGCTGGTACAGATTGTATTGAAGGTAAATTACTCAGAATAGCTGTTGATTATATAGCTCTTCCTGTATGTCACATATTTAATTCCTGTCTATCTAATGGAACCTGTCCTAAAATCTGGAAAGAAGGAAAAATTATTCCCATACCAAAAGATACCGAATCCACATTCAGTGGTCCTAACTGTAGACCTATAACAATCCTACCTGTTTTGAGTAAAATTTTAGAAAGGATTGTATATAACCAAATCCATGATTATATGTCTAAGAATGATTTGATAAGTAATGCACAACATGCCTACAGAGAGGGTCATTCCACCTGCACAGCCTTGGTAAAAATGACTGACGATTGGTTAAGGGGGATTGACAATTCATTGTTATCTGGTGCTGTCATGTTGGACTTCAGCGCTGCATTTGACCTAATTGACCATAAGTTGTTGATTGAAAAACTCACGCATTATGGTTTTGGACCTATGGCAATCTCTTGGTTTGAAAATTATTTATGTTTCAGAACTCAACAGGTTTTCTTGAATGGTACTCTGTCCAACAGCATTAACATAGACTGTGGTGTGCCGCAAGGAAGTTGTTTGGGTCCGCTCTTATTTTCAATTTTTACGAATGATCTCCCGCTTGTTATTCAAGAATCCACTTTGGTTTTATACGCTGACGATTCTACACTGTACTATTCTGCATCTTCATGCTGTAAACTTAAGTCCGTTCTGTCACAAGATCTGAAAGCAGTGGTCAATTGGGTTACTGCAAATAGACTTGTTTTAAATCTATCAAAAACTGTCAGCATTGTCTTTGGATCTCGGCATAATGTAGCCAGTCAGCCTATGCTTGATCTGCAGATTTCTAGTCAGCCAGTCAAGCAGGAGAGCAAGTTAAAGCTTCTGGGACTTTCTATTTGTAACACTCTGTCCTGGACTGATCATGTTAGGCAGATAGTTGCCAAGATGAGTAGGAGCATTGCTACGGTCCGGAAATGTGCCACCTACTTACCAGCTACTTTACGGAGACAGGTGGTTCAAATATTAGTATTATGCCATCTCGACTATTGTTCTGTTATTTGGGCCTCTGCCTCTAAGACTGACCTAAGCAAACTACAAACTGTACAAAACCGGGCTGCTAGACTTGATAGATCTTACAGATCAAATGTAGATCAGATGCATTCTGATCTCAAGTGGCCTAAAGCTCTTGATAGGTTATCCATTAGGTCCTTGATATTTATTAAGAATGTAATTTCCACTCATGTTCCTAGAGCTCTTTTTAATTAAATTGGTTTTTGCTCTGATGCTCATTCATACGGTACTAGATCTGCAACAGCAGGGCTAGTTGTGCTCCCACACTGTAGGAGTAATGCAATGAGGAGGACATCCTTCTATAGGTCAATTTCTTTGTGGAATATACTCCCTTCCCACATTCGTGTTATACCTGTGAAGAGGGAATTCAAGAGGCAAATTAAATCCTATTTTTATTTATGTTAAATATGAACTCCGGACTCTGACTTGGCTTGGCGCTCAATGAATTATATTTTGATGAAGGTGTTTGCGCTCTGAGGCGCCCAGATGCCCATTTATTTGTTTGTTTGACTATGTATTTGTAGTTTTGTCACTACTTTTACTGTATTTGAGTGATGATTAATTGTTTGTATGTTCAGATTTTAATTGGACCCCAGGAAGACTAGTCTGCCGCTTCTGCGACAACTAATGGGGATCCATAATAAACAATAAACAATAAACAATAAACAAAGACTCCAGTATTTAAATATTCATGTTCAATTCGTTGAATGTAGTTCATTCCACCAGCGGTCGACGTTACCGATTACCTATACGGTCGTCATGTAGCCGCCTAGCCGATTACGTCTGCCCGGCAGAATTAGTTTATCGAGTCCCATTATGCTTGACACCCACATTGCTGCTCACAGCTATATTTCAAGATTAAAACTTTATATACAAACTTAAGTGGATGTGATGAAAATAAAATAGAGGGACCTCTACTAGAAAGGGAAGTAGGTGTCTTTTCTGTTGTAACCAATTTGATTATACCGAACCTAATTATAACTAACCCTTTATATAATGACAATGAGAACAAAGTTGGAAGGCTACAAATTAAGTAATACAAATCAATTGCAATTCCTCTTGGAGTACTAACACTTCTAAAGAAGTGTATAATTAACTTTTAATAATGCTTCATAGAGTTTGCTCTTCAACTGGGTACAGAAGTTGAATAGTTAAGGCAGAATATACCGCAGTTCAAGGCACTGGAATCCATCCTAAAAGTCAAGCAGTGAAATGATTGGACCATAACGTATAGACTTGGATATGTGTTCTTGAGTGTGTGTTTGTGAAAGAAGAGCATCTGATCAATGTATTTTCCTCTCTGGGTTCTGAACCACGAACAAGGCCACAGTACCATTTTCCCTCAGCCATTGATACCTACAGCAGAAAAAAAAGACACACAGTTAGAAATATTTCATAAATCTCGATAAAAGATTATTAGCGCATCCTTCATGATTTCAGTACTAAAAGCACCCAGACACAGAAACATGAGTGCGTGCACGCACACACCAGCCAACACACACACACACACACATATATTTCATGTCCCACTCACTGGCTCTGCGCCAGAATAAGTAAACTGTCTCCAGAAAAAAGAGAAAATTCCTGATCGTCTATAGTTACTGTTGACGAGCCCTCCTGGGAAGAAACACACACAGAAGAGAAAGAGAGAGAAAAATTAACAAAGCAAGACAAAAGGGTTTACAGTTTGGGTCTTGCATAGAATGGTCATTGCTATATCCCTCTGGGATAAAACAACAGCGGCAAGCATGGTTGTTATCGGTGACCTTATACAGCAAGAGACGGAAACATGGATGTGATTCACGCACCTGCTGCCAAATCCAAGCATCATTTTGTTCCGTACACAGTTCTGTCTGCCCGGCTCCATACAGAATCACCTGCGGGGAACGTAGTTAAAGCATTTATACCGAGAACTTGGGGGGACTAGCTGGTAGTGGGTGAGGAAGATCCTGAGGAAGATCCTGATGATTGTTTTCTTAGGCTGGCTTTGTGAGGTTAATAAAGTGATGTATTAATGTATGAATCAAATTATAGAAAACAGAAGGGTTTAGTTGACCATGGTTGACCTCAGTCTCGAACTGCGCTCCGAACATGTCTATGTGGCCCCTGGCGGCCAGGGGGCCCCTCTGTTTATCAAGCCAGTCCTTGAAGCAGAATGGGGACATCACGTTCATGGTGTTCATGGGGAACGGAGGCTGCCGGAAGATTTCGTCTGATCGGCCACACACACAAACACTTGTGTTACAATGGATCCACTTTTGGATCAAGAGCAGATATAAGAGCAGATTAATATGATCAAATTTCAACTAGCTCACTTGGATCGGGTTTTCCTGTTATTTGCTGATTCGAGGCAAAGAACCTGAGGGAGTCAGGTACTATGTTAGATAGGTGCACTTCCTCTTTATTCTTAGGGATACTGTCAAAAACAAGGTGAACAGTCTAAGCTTACTCCTTTATGATAGGCACCAGTTGCGTTCCTAGGTTCTGACAGAAGAACCACCTCTCAAACAGAATGTCTGTGGAATTGTCAACATAGTACCTGAAACGACAAAATATGTCGTAACCACTTTAAATTCAAACATTCTAGTCATATTCGATGTAATATTATTGAATGTGATATTGGATTTCATATTTGACAGGTCAATTGGCAAACATATCGTAATAGTGATATTATTATGACATTCTGCTATTGTTATTGTTATTGTTGCTAAAAGATAGCAAATGCATGGTATTACCCAGTCTCAGATAGGGTCATGGTCTTTGCAGGTGGCTCACCTCAGGCAGTCCGTCTCAGTGGGTAGCCGCATCCTCTCCACCACCAGTCCTACAGTGTTGGCTTCTCTCTGGGGAGAATGGGGGATGCGGGCCGGCAGCAGGAACATCTAAATATGGGCATAAGAACAGCCCAGCAATCGATTGGATGATGGTACTAATGTGCTGAAGGGAATTAGGGAATATTTAATTTTGAGGTTGTAAATATGATAGTGTTTAGACTAAACTCTAATAATGGAGCTCTTAATGTCATCATAATATTGTTCGGAAACTTTTTGATTGAAGATTTAATTTGTGATGCATAATCAGGAGAAACACCGAAACCGAACCACACATGCACACACGCACGCACCCAACCACAAATGCATGACAGCCAACTAACCAAGCACGCTCCCAACCACAAAGCACAAACCCAACCACACGTGCATGCACCCAACCACACATGCACGCACACACCCACCTCTCCTTCTTTGATGTGCACATCCTTGTGTTTTCCATTTTCAACTACCTTCAGACACATATCTCCTTTCAGCTGGTAGAAGAACTGGTAAAACAGAATTAAAGAGAGACCAGAGATAAAAATACTTCTGCCCATTTTGGTTGAGACAAACAAGCTATTGTTTTCAGGGTCATTAATGTTGTTCAGATTTGTGCTGTGATATTGAACCCCCTCTAATGATTAGTGCATTAAATAGCTTGAGTAAATTCTTAAACCAACCATCTTAATCAGAGAAGAACTATTGGTCGGTAAAGAAAATCAACTGAATTGAAATTATACTGTCCTCAACACATCAGTGTGTCATCAACACATCAATGAATATTATGTCAGTGTGCAGGTAAAATATTTCAGAATTGCTGGTGTTTATTAACTGGATTGAAGTGGCCATTATACATTTATACAATAACAATCAGAACAAAATCTGAGGCACATCGTCCCACACTGATAGTAACCTATGCCTATTATATTATAGGCCTACAATCTGTGTACTTTACGTTTACAGTATATTATATATATACACTTATATATAATATAATATTTAGTTACTTAATAACAAATAAAATCAAAAATATATTTTTAGTTGCTTAATAACTTAAATAAAATGAAAAAATAATCAACAACTTAATATCTATACTTAATGACGAAATAATGACGAAATAATATTAGTTCTTATCACAGGTATCTGATGTTTTGAGATGCATTTTCCTGTCTACCTAGATGTCCATTAAAGTCATCCATAGTCATGATACTTTGGGCCCATCAGATTATAAGTACTGCTCGAGGGGACTGTTTGAACAGACTTAAGTCAACATTTGCAACATTCTGTTTCTGGGAAATCGTGAGATTTTTAATTAATTGAATACAGAAAGAACTGAGAAAAAATTTACAATCTGTGTGTACTTTACGTTTACAGTATATTATATATATACACTTATATATAATATAATATTTAGTTCCTTAATAACTTAAATAAAATCAAAAATATATTTTTAGTTACTTAATAACTTAAATAAAATCAAAAAAACAATCAACAACTTAATATCTATACTTAATGACGAAATAATGAGGAAATAATATTAGTTCTTATCACAGGTATCTGATGTTTTGAGATGCATTTTCCTGTCTACCTAGATGTCCATTAAATTCATCCATAGTCATGATACTTTGGGCCCATCAGATTATAAGTACTGCTCGAGGGGACTGTTTGAACAGACATAAGTCAACATTTGCAACATTCTGTTTCTGGGAAATCGTGAGATTTTTAATTAATTGAATACAGAAAGAACTGAGAAAAAAACAAGTAAGTTAGATTATTCAAAACTCTCCTGACCATAACCTCATTATCTTATATGATAGTAGGACATGTTTACTGTACACGTTTCTATTGGTACTATATTGTATTTCAGACAATTATATTATATATTTAAATGGTCAGACTTTTAATATCCCTTTTTATTTTATCTTTAGTTGGATCTTGTTTTAGAATGTTCTATGCTAATAACGCCCTCTGAATTGGGTGAGCGCCTTGACTGAGCTGAGAGGGTCTCTTGCGGAGGGGGGTTCTCGGGGCCCTTTCTCTCACCTCTTCTCCTTCCTCGATGTGATAGTCTTTTCTTGTGTTGGGTCCTCCAACGAACATGACTTTCAGCTGCTGTTCGTGCCTGGGGCACAGAGAGTTGAAATCATTACATTACACATTGAACGCTACCGTTGTACCCTGCTGTTAATTATTAGCGTTGAGATACAAAATTGACATGTTTCAACAGAACACAAAGTAAGCTAGGCCTAGAAGCCAACTTTTAATTTCATAAAATGATTGAGAAAGTGCCAGAAATTACATGTCATTGGATGTGTTACATGCTAGAGTTTATGAACAATGTGCTACTATCAGGTTTGGTCATCCGAATTAAGGGTGTGAAACATACTTTACTCACATTAGTTTGTTGCATACTGGTGGGAGAAACTCATTCTCATTCTCCAAGATCCATTTGTTCACGTTGACAAACAGAGGACCCTCCGACATGATTGTGACCCACAACAACGCATTGCAACAAAATACAAAAGCTAGAAAAGGACTAGGTTTGAAAGATAAAGGCTTCATTACCACTTGCATGAAGTAACAGCAACAACTGATTTGGTTTACAAATAAGTGCTTTATAGTCCTCTTGTGTGGCTTCCCCCAACATGCCAACAGGCCAATCGCAACGCTCTAAACTACGGGGTCACTCCCGTTCCTCATTATCTTCCCGCCCTGTATTCTCAGTATAACCTAGCGAAAAAACGTAAAAAACGAAACAAAAAACCTGATCTTAAACCGACATGACTTACCATATTGTACCAATATTTGTTTAAACAATAAAAAAATTAAAAATTTGCGGTTCTAGACATATTTTACTAGGGGGGCCAAGGAGGTGCCAGTGTTTAACCAGAGAGGCACAAAAAAGGCAAAATATGATATTCAAAGATTATAATTATCAACTTTATTTTACTTTAAAGGTCCCATGACATGCTATTTTATGTATTCTTTAATATAGGTATTAGTGGGCAACACAGTATTCAAAGACGTTCCCGAAATTCAGCTGTGGTGCAGAGTTACAGCCACTCCGAGCCAGTCGCACATTGAGCTTCCCCCAAATGCGCTGTTTTGGTGTCTGTAGCTATAATGCAAATGAGGAGGAGCGAGGCGGGTCAAGGAGGAGGGTGGGGGTGTGGCCCTGAGCAGCTTGCAGCCACGGTACCATGCGCTCTGTTTACAGTGGATGTATTGTAATGGCGAGGCGCACACAGCCTTTAGCCGTGTTCTGTAAATATTCTAGAAAACAGTCCTGGAGCTCTATATCTAAATATTATCATATAGCCTACATAGATATCTATATCATATAATATATATTATCACGGCCAAAAGCTGTGTGAGCCGATATTATGAATCTCAAACGACCGCGTTGGGTTCTCAGACGTTCCTGGTTCTTCCACTTCCACATCAATGTGAGGTAGACTGAACCGCGACAAGGAGGAGAAAGGGATTGTTGCCGGGCAGCGCTTAGGCACCTCCGCCTCCGGCGGTGGTCCCTCAGCGGGGCTCAAGCGGGAGACATTCGCCGCCAACAATCCCTTTCTCCTCCCTGTCGTTGTTCATGTTCTTGAGGGAGTCAAAGCCAAAGTTCCTTTCCCCCAATTCCTTCTCAACCATGGCTCAGATAACCCCCACTGCCTCGTTGTGGAAATACAAGAGACGTCAAAGAACCGACAAGAAACACTTGCGTTACAGTGTGTGTATTCACACACACACATGTGGCGCTCACACGGTCGTGTCTCATTGGCGGGCCAACGTCTCTGGGCGGGCCAGGCAGAGTAAGGGGAGGAGCTTAGATGCTTTATGAAGACATAAATAAAGACATTCCAAATCAGCGCGCTTGAGCCTCCGTTTTTTCAAAGGCGAGCAGAACAGCCAGTGCCCGTTTTACACCAAACGCAATTTTTAGCCACTGGGGGACCATAGGCAGGCTAGGGGAACTCATATTTATGTTAGAAAACCTCATAAAGTAAGATTTTCATGTCATGGGACCTTTAAAATCCTCAAACATTTCATTTGTACGAGTTTATAACTTCACCAGTCTGTCATTTTCTGTCTTACTATCTTATATAGATGGAGCTTATGCCCTAAATCCTCAAAATCATTTAAACATTTGTTTTGTACAAGCGTGCAAGAGAGGTATGACCATAAAAAATGATTAATAAAAAATATAGTACAGGGTACAATTACAGTGTGTCAATGTGAAAAAAAACTCCAGGGTACAACGAAGTGCAAAACAATGTGCCATTTCCCATTTATTTGATCAGTTTCAGTGTGGAGAAACTGTGTTCTTCCCTTTTAGAAAAGGTCCCTGTTCAGAAAATAATAAATCATAACAGTAAATGGTGATATTTCTGGACGACATAGTGGTACATGGATCAACACCTGCCGTCCACTACCAACGACTCACATGGGTGATCGACACACTGGCCTCTCGTCACCTCACAATGATTGGGGAGAAATGTATTTTCTCTGCGTCTGAAGTGGAGTTTGTGGGGTTTCGCCTGATCCCAGGCGGCCTCAGCCTACTTCATCCGCCATTCACCGGCTGCCCATCCCCTCCAGCCCTGCCCAAATTGCCTCTTTCCTGGGCATGACCGCCTACTGCTTGCGCTTTCTTCCCCAGTACTCCTCCACCACCGCCCTTCTCCGGCTGCTCCTCCGAAAAGACGCCCAATGGGCTTGGACTCCTGCCTGCGAAGCTGCGGTCGTACAGCTGAAGGCCCAGCTCATCGCGCCTCCAGTACTCGCCCATTTCGACCCATCCAGCCCGACGCTTCTCACCTGTGATGCCTCCAACTACGCAGTGGGGGCTGTAGTGTCTCAGCTCCACAACGGAATGGAGCGGCCTATTGCGTTTGACTCCCGAGCCCTTAATTCAGCAGAACAGAAGTACTCCGTGGGGGAGAGAGAGGCCCTGGCCTGCGTCTGGGCGTGTGAGCGGTGGCATATGTACGTGTATGGCCGTTCATTCACATTACTGACAATTAATGTCAGTAATGTCTACAATTCACACCGGGACGAGAGAATGTGGCTGTGGACCCGAATCCAGACACCAGCGACCTGGACCTCATCCAGCACCTCCACTCTCCTCTCGAGGCCAAAGTGTCACTTCAAGAGCTCCAACAGGCCTCTGAACAGGACCCAGTGCTCTCACGGCACCGCACTTTCATCCACTCTGGGTGGCCTCCAGCCTCCGGCCTACCAGACAGTCTGGGCCTTTCCGCCTCTTTAAGGATGAACTTTTTTGCTAGAACGACCACTGCATTGCAAGGGGCCATCCCACAGTCATACCCTCTGCCTTACAGACACATGTCCTGTCCATTGCTCATGAAGGCCACCTTGGCATTGTCAAGCAGCACTGCCGGGAAGTGGTCTGGTGGCAAGGCATAGATGGGGATGTGGAGGCTATGGGGAGAGACTTCACAGCCTGCCTGGTGAGTGGAAAGACCGGTCCCCCACCAGCTCCTCCCCTTCAGCCACTGCAGTGGCCAGCTGGGCCACTGCAGTGGACATTTGTGGGGAGCTCCGTGGCGTCCCACATCCCCAACGATTCCTCATTGTGGCCCATGACCTGTACTCTAATGCCGCTTTTCCACTGCATGGTACCAGCTCGACACGACTCGACTCGACTCAGCTCACATTTTTTGCGTTTCCACCGCGAAAACATGGTATCTGGTACCTGAAGTGGCTGCTTTTTCTAGTACTGCCTCGCTCTAGGTTCCAAGCGAGCTGAGCCGATGATAAAAGGTGACGTTGGCAGACGGCCGGCCACTGATTGGCCAGAGAGTGTGACGAAGTCACGAGAGCGACATGGCAACCACGCTGGTAACAGCCATAGCAGCGCCGCAGCCAACATATTCCACTTCTTCAACTTCTTCAACATGCCAGCTAATAATACGAACACGAATACCATCGCATCGATGTCCTTCATTGTTGTTATGTGGGTTCTGTCCATGTGTGGGTTGGGTAGGTGTTGTTTGCGTCGCGTACAAAAATACGTCACGGTCCTTTCGCGCAGCCGACCCCGCCCACGTCCAGGAGGTACTATTTGCGGTGGAAAAGGACCCGTGCTGCTACCGTGTCGAGTCGTGTCGAGTCGTGTCGTGTCGAGTCGTGTCGAGTCGAGCTACATGTGCGGTGGAAAAGCGGCATAAGTGGCCAGAGGCTGTCTCTACTGGGTCAGTCACCACACAGGCAGTCCTTGACTTTCTGGAGGTGCTTTTTGCTCGTTGGGGCATGCCGCAACAACCACAACAGACAATGGGCCGTAATTCATCTCCGCAGAGTTCACAACTTTTCTGAGTGAGCGGGGAATCAGACGGATACGCACGGCCTTCTACAACCCTCAGGCGAATGGGGGTGTGGAGCGTATGAATCAGACGCTGAAGAACGGTATCAGAGCTCATTTAGCAGAGGGATTTCAGTTCTCAGCAGCACTCCTGTGGACCCTACTACGAGCTACTCGACATACTACAACAGACAGCTCACCAGCACTCCTGATGTTAGGGCGTGAGCTATCATTGCCCCTGGATCGCCTGCGTGTTCCGGCTCACCTGACATCACAGGGGGCCTAGTGGGAAACAGCTGGCCGGCAGGCAACTAAACAACGTTTTGACCGGTCCCATAGGGCCAAACACCCAGCTTTCACCATTCTGGACTGGGTCGGGGTCCGGAAGTCCGGAGGTCTCCACGGGGCCATAAGCTCCTGTCATTCTGGTCGGCGCCTCTCCAGGTGACCTGGGGCCTGGGACGTGCCACCGCGTTCCGTCTGAAAGGCGAAAGGTGGCACGCCGCCTCCGCAAAGTGGTCCCAGTTGATCCGGCAGCACCACCAGTCAGTGCCCGCGCCAAACTGGGCTACCTCAGGGACTATGTTGTAGATTCCTAATCACACTACTGTTCATGCTACTGTTAATCGAATATGTGTTGCAGGTTCTAAGCTCATCCAGACTGTTCCAGTTACTGAGTCTGGTCAAGTTCAAAATAGTCTTGTGACGATTTGTTCAGGCTGGACTGAAGTTATTCACAAATGTAATCCGACGGATGCCTGCTACGAGTTTTCTAATTATTATTGTGTTTCACTCAAGGATGTGAGTTGTGGGAAATGTTATGTCTGCATGACATGGTGTTTTACGGCGTGCCCTTATTTTGATAGGACCGCTGGTTTCCGGTCTGTGTGTGTGTTCGAGGAAGTTTAAGCAAACAGTTAAACATGTCACAGCTCTCGTAATTCTTTCAGTGTTTTCACACAACAGACAGTCCCTTCAACGAGGCCAGATAATATGAACACAATGGTTAACGTTTATTAAACTTTATTTATTATTTTCTCGTTAATGACCGGCGACGTTCTATACATTATCACGCTTATTACACGGCTACTTGCCAAAACGAAAAAATAACTTCACACGTTGTTTCTTTTTACAATTAACATTCTTAGTGTTGATAAGCAGAGACAGTCTGCCAAAGACGTTTACGTCGCATAGCAACCGAATACGCTGGGGCTGTTAAGTTACCGGACTACTTGCGGAGTGATACCAAAGACGTGAATCCACTTTCCTTGACAGCGGTCATTATATGCTTAGCAACGATCAATTATCAAAAAATAATTCACCGCCGGAAGTCGGGAAGGCCCATTCAAGTTAACGAAGCGTTCCACGGCATTGAGAAGAGATGTTTAATGAAGAGGGATAACTGTCTCAGGCCACTTCCACACCTACAAAAAACATATTTTCCCCCCATTTTCCTTGGCAGCATGGCAGGAATTTCTCTGCGTTTTTACACAAAAATCGTAGCCGTGTGGACAGGGCCTTAATTAAGGTTCCACATTGACACAGCGCAATGACCACGCAGTCGCTTCGATGCAGTCGTGAACCGGTTGTGGTTCTGCATCGGGTTTAAGTCAGGTTTTAGTTAGCGGACCAATCACAGCCCTTGCTGCTGCGTCGCCTCGACACAAGGTTAACATTTTTAGGACACGCATAACAGGGCTTTGCATTTGACTCAATGAGGGTCTGCAAGGACGTAATGGGTCCGTAAACCTCCTTGCGTTGCTTCGACTAGGAACCATAACAAAGCCTTTACCGACTGTGAAACTACGCATCTGTAGTCATTTTTACACTGCCAAATATGCCCCTATTCCCTGCCCCCCCAGGAAGCTTATGCTTTTTGTCAGGCCATCACTGTAAATAAGAACATGTTCTTAATGATCTGCCTGGTTAAATAAAGATAAAATAAAATAAAAAAAACCTTTGTCCCGCTATGGTACGTGCGTTTACACTGACCGAGGTAATATAGCGGCTTCATTTCGCACCCCAATTTACCTTCTCGGATCCTACAAATATTGGGGGCTTCATTTTCATGTATATGCGATTAGACGGCATTGAGGTTCCAGGGGCAGACTTGGGTAGAGGTGTTGCAGCGTTGTCTCTACAACAGAGACAACGTTAGCCAGGAAAGTCCCGTTGAGATTAAAAAAGTATTTTTCGAGGGAGTCCTGGCCAAGAGGCAGCAACAAATAACATGTGTACACTCACAATATTACACTCACAACATATAGACAGAAATTAAAATGATAAAAAGCTGTTATCAATTAAAATAATAAAAAACAGTTACAAGTAAATTAAAATTGATCAAAAACATCGACAAGTAAAAGAGGTGGTCTGAAATGCTCTCAGCTTAGATTTAAAAGCATTTAAAAAAATCATTTTGGTTAATTTAAAATCTTTTTGCAGCCAGTTCCATGTGGTGGGAGCAGAGTGGAGTTTTTCCTAATTCAGTGCGGGCTAATGGAACTGACAGAAGCATCTGATTGTTTGAACGCAGACTGTAAGAAGCAACACTTTTCTGTGTGATTAAATTACAAATATATGAGGTCAGTAGCCCAAGCATGGCCATATAAATAAAAGTGCACCAGTGTCCCAGCCTCCTGGTGGACAAAGAGGGCCTACCCACTCGAGAATACCATTCACAGTGATGGTTCAGGGCTCCACAGTTAGTAATAAACCTCAGAGAAGCATGGTAAACAGCATCAATCTTGCATAGACATTAAGATGAGGCATTCATATAAATCAAATAATCCATAATCTAAACTGGATAAAAACGTTGCAGTGACAAGCCGCTTTTTCCCCCTCAAAAGAGAAACAAAATTTGTTCCTGAAGAAGCCCAATTTAAGTTTCACTTTCTTCACAAGATTGTCAATGTGGGATTTCAAAGAAAGGGAGTCGTCAATCGAGACACCAAGATAGTTATACATATGAACCACCTCTATGACATTTCCCTCAAGAGTGGACACTGTGGGGACAGTTTGAGGTACTTCCTTAGAGTTTGAAAACAACATTTATTTAGTTTTTTCAGTGTTGAAGACTAGTTTTAGTTGCAGGAGTGTGTGCTGGACTACATCAAAAGCTTTCTGCAGAGATTTAACAGCTCTAGTAAGAGTTGATCCAAAACAGTAAATAATTGCGTCATCTGCATCAAAATGCATGTTGGCATTTTTTCCCAAATCATTAATGTACATAATGAACAAGAGGGGTCCTAATATTGAACCCTGTGGCACCCCCCTTGAAAAGTTATGCGTATTCACACGGGAAGCCAGCTGTACCCTACATATAAACAATCAGTGGCTTGAAAAAGATTGTATGAGATTGCCGTTTCTCATTTTTCATATATAGCCTATTATTATATTATTGCAGAGTAGGCTATTGATATAAGAATTACGAACGAGCGAGAATAGAATCACACACACACACGATCAGATGGATCCGACCGGGAATTCCGTTGCGATGGGTTTCCTCCATTAGCGACTTATACAATATAAACAAATTATATAAAACAAAACCCCTCTTTCATTTAAAATAATAGTATGTAAATGTGTTGAAGAGGCCTCCATCTTTGTTATACTTTTAAAATGTTCCTATATAGCCTATTTTATAGCTTACACACTGATATTTTTGCGAAATGCGAAATGCATCCTGGGATATTTAACGGTCCCAAGTTCACACAAGTCACCATCGATGCAGGCTCGATATTTTGGCCAATTTAAGAACGCATCAAGAACACTTCCGGGTTTTGACAGTACTTCGCCTGATGCGTACTTTGAATTGGAACAGTACTTGGGCTACGACTGATGACGTTTCACAAGAACGCAAGCACACAAGTACAGAAAAGAACGCGAATTGAGAAACGGCCCTACTTTGGGTATCCAAGATAATGGTCAACTATTGATTCATTCATTTAATTAAAGTGTTAGTTAAGCTGTCAACATATGTTTTTATCATTTACATAATAAACACAACTATGCACACATTGGTAAGAAAATATTTATGTAACAAATCCAATTACATACAGGTTAAATTTCATGATCAATGAATGTGATTTTATCCCTGTTCAGAAGAACTGAATTGGGACCACAAACACATTTTTATTGCCCCGTTCACTTATTTGCTAATTTCTTTCAACATTAGGCTTGCTCTCACATTATTTGTGAAAGCAAATATAATAACAATTTGATTATACCTAACCTAATTATAACTAACCCTTTATATAAGGACAATAAGAACAAAGTCGGATGGCTACAAATTAAGTAATACAAATCAATTGCAATTCCTCTTGGAGTACTAACACTGAAAGTACTTCTAAAGAAGTGTATAATTAACTTTTAATAATACTTCATAGAGTTTGCTCTTCAACTTGGTACAGAAGTTGAATAGTTAAGGCAGAATATACCGCAGTTCAAGGCACTGGAATCCATCCTAAAAGTCGAGCAGTGAAATGATTAGACCATAACGTATAGAGTTGGATATGTGTTCTTGAGTGTTTGTTTGTGAAAGAAGAGCATCTGATCAATGTATTTTCCTCTCTGGGTCCTGAACCACGAACAAGGCCACAGTACCCTTTTCTCTCAGCCATTGATACCTACAGCAGAAAAAAAGACACACTGTAAGAAATATTTCATACATCTCAATAAAATATTATTAACGCATCCTTCATGATTTCAGTACTAAAAGCACCGAGGCAGAGAAACACGAGTGTGTGCACGCAGACGCCAGCCAACAAACACACACGCATATATTTCATGTCCCACTCACTGGCTCTGCGCCGGAATAAGTAGACTGTCTCCAGAAGAAAGAGAAAATTCCTGATCGTCTATTGTTACTGTAGACGAGCCCTCCTGGGAAGACACACACACAGAAGAGAAAGAGAGAGAATAATGAACAAAGCAAGACAAAAGGGTTTACAGTTTGGGTCTTGCATAGACTGGCCATTGCTATATCCCTCTGGGATAAAACAACAGCGGCAAGCAAGGTTGTTATCGGTGACCTTATACAGCAAGAGACGGAAACATGGATGTGATTCACGCACCTGCTGCCAAATCCAAGCATCACTTTGTTTCATACACAGCTCTGTCTGCCCGGCTCCATACAGAATCACCTGCGGGGAACGTAGTTAAAGCATTTATACCGAGAACTTGGGGGGACTAGCTGGTAGTGGGTGAGGAAGATCCTGAGGAAGATCCTGATGATTGTTTTCTTAGGCTGGCTTTGTGAGGTTAATAAAGAGATGTATGAATGTATGAATCAAATTATAGAAAACAGAAGGGTTTAGTTGACCATGGTTGACCTCAGTCTCGAACTGCGCTCCGAACACGTCTATGTGGCCCCCGGCGGCCAGGGGGCCCCTCTGTTTATCAAGCCAGTCCTTGAAGCAGAATGGTGACATCACGTTCATGGTGTTCATGGGGAACGGAGGCTGCCGGAAGATTTCGTCTGATCGGCCACACACACAAACACACATTCACAATCACACACACACACACACACATACACACGCGCACACACACATGCAAACAACACTTGTGATACAATGGAGCCTCTTTTGGATCAAGCGCAGATATAAGAGCAGATTAATATGATCAAATTTCAACTAACTCACTTGGATCGGGTTTTCCTGTTTTGTGCTGATTCGTGGCAAAGAACCTGAGGGAGTCAGTTACTATGTTAGATAGGTGCACTTTCTCTTTGTTCTTAGGGATACTGTCAAAAACAAGGTGAACAGTCTAAATTGAAATTGGCCTTACTCCTTTATTATAGGCACCAGTTGCGTTCCTAGGTTCTGACAGAAGAACCACCTCTCAAACAGAATTTCTGTTGAATTGTCAACATAGTACCTGAAACCACAAAATATGTCGTAACCACTTTAAATTCAAACATTCTAGTCATATTTGATGAAATACTAGTGAATGTGATATTGGATATCATATTTGACAGGTCAATTGGCAAACATATCGTAATAGTGATATTATTATGACATTTTGTTATTGTTATTGTTGCTAAAAGATAGCAAATGCATGGTATTACCTAGTCTCAGATAGGGTCATAGTCTTTGCAGGTGGCTCACCTCAGGCAGTCCGTCTCAGTGGGTAGCCGCATCCTCTCCACCACCAGTCCTACAGTGTTGGCTTCTCTTTGGGGGGAATGGGGGATACGGGCCGGCAGCAGGAACATCTAAATATGGGCATAAGAACAGCCCAGCAATCGATTGGATGCCGGTACTAATGTGCTGAAGGGAATCATGGAATATTTAATTTTTAGCCTGTAAATGCGATAGTGTTTAGACTAAACTCTAAAAATGGAGCTCTTAATGTCATCATAATATTGTTCGGAAACTTTTTGATTGAAGATTTAATTTGCGATGCATAATCAGGAGTAACACCGAAACCGAATTACACATGCATACACGCACGCACCCAACCACAAATGCACAACAGCCAACTAACCAAGCACTCTCCCAACCACAAAAGCACAAACCCAACCACACGTGCACGCACCCAACCACACATGCATGCACACACTCACCTCTCCTTCTTTGATGTGCACATCCTTGTGTTTTCCATTTTCAACTACCTTCAGACACATGTCTCCTTTCAGCTGGTAGAAGATCTGGTAAGACAGAAATAAGATGTGATAAGAGACCAGCGACCAAAATTCTTCTGCCTATTTTGGTTGAGACAAACAAGCTATTGTTTGAGGGTCATTAATGTTGTTCAGATTTGTGCAGTGATATTGAACCCCTCTAGTGATTAGTGCATTAAATATCTTGAGTAAATTCTTAAACCAACCATCTTAATGAGAGAAGAACTATCGGTCGGTAAAGAAAATCAACTGAATTGATATTATATTGTCAAGTGTCATCAACACATCAATGAATATTATGTCAGTGTGCAGGTGAAATATTTCAGAATTGCCGGTGTTTATTAACTGGATTGAAGTGGCCATTATATATTTATACGATAACTATCAGAAAAAAATCTGAGGCATATTGTCCCACACTGATAGTAACTTATGCTTATTATATTATAGGCCTACAATATGTGTACAGTGTATATATATAACCCTATATATACTTTTATATCATATTTAGTTACTTAATGACTTAAATAAAATCAAAAAACAATCAACAACTTAATATCTATACTAAATGACGAAATAACGACAAAATAATATTAGTTCTTATCACAGGTATCTAATGTTTTGAGATGCATTTTCCTGCCTACCTAGATGTCCATTAAAGTCATCCACAGTCATGATACTTTGGGCCCATCAGATTATAAGGAATGCTCGAGGGGACTGTTTGAACAGACTTAAGTCAATATTTGCAACATTCTGTTTCAGGGAAATCGTGAGATTTTTAATTGATTGAATACAGAAAGAACTGAGAAATAAACAAGCATTTCAGTTCCAGGAAATGTTTGATTATTCAAAATTCTCCTGACCATAACCTCATTATCTTATATTATAGTATGAAATGTTTACTGTACATTTACTGTACATTGGTACTATATTGTATTTCAGACAATTATATTATATATTTAAATGGTCAGACTTTTCATATCCCTTTTTATTTTATCTTTAGTTGGATCTTGTTTTAGAATGTTCTATGCTAATAACGCCCTCTGAATTGGGTGAGCGCCTTGACTGAGCTGAGAGGGTCTCTTGCGGAGGGGGGTTCTCGGGGCCCTTTCTCTCACCTCTTCTCCTTCCTCGATGTGATAGTCTTTTCTTGTGTTGGGTCCTCCAACGAACATGACGTTCAGCTGCTGTTGGTGCCTGGGGCACAGAGAGTTGAAATCATTACAATACACATTGAACGCAACCGTTGTACCCCGCTGTTAATTATTAGCGTTGAGATACAACATTGACATGTTTCAACAGAACAAAAAGTAAGCTAGGCCTAGAAGCCAACTTTTATTTTCATAAAATGATGGAGAAAGTGCCAGAAATTACATGTCATTGGATGTGTTACGTGAGTTTATAAACAATGTGCTTCTATCAGGTTTGGTCATCCATTACATTGAATTAAGGAAGTGAAACATACTTTACTCACATTAGTTTGTTGCATACTGGTGGTAGAAAATCATTCTCATTATCCAAGATCCATTTGTTCACGTTGACAAACAGAGGACCTGCCGACATGATTGTGACCCACAACAACGCGTTTGCAACAAAATACAAGAGCTAGAAAAGGACTATGTTTGAAAGATAAAGGCTTTCTTACCACTTGCATGAAGTAACACTAACAGCAACACCTGATTTGGTTAGCAAATAAGTGCTTTATAGTCCTCTTGTGTGGCTTCCCCCAACATGCCAACAGTCCAATCGCAACGCTCTAAACTACGGGGTCACTCCCGTTCCTCATTATCTTCCCGCCCTGTATTCTCAGTATCCACCTTATTCCGCCATTGGCTATTGTTTTTAATTCAATTCGTTTTTAGTATAATGTCAAAGCATTAACTCAATCATTAAAAGATTTAGCAAATGCCTCGTGTCAAGTTTATTTTATTGACCCTCTCTGACAAAGTCATCACGTTTGTGTATAAAAATACAGATATACAAGTTAAAGTTTGGTATAGATTTGTAAAAATGAACAATATAAACAACATTTGATCCATGTATAACCATAGCAGCTGTATAAATACTCTCACACACACGCGGCTCATTAGACATGTGGTTTGAATCTTCCTGTGCACATACTGTAGCTGCTTGCCAGACTGTTCATACTTGAATAAACGGTAATCTCAAATGCAGCCTCATCCTTCCAAAAATCACGCCACACACTGGCATCAAACATTTGGGCAAGATGTTCCTTGAAGTCTCGATAATTTTTCGACCATAGTAGGATAACAACCACATTCCAGAATGCAGAAGTTGTGTAAGGGGGAAGGGCTTTGGTTCACAGAGACCAAAGGTAAAGGTTACCCTGGACTGTTTACCGAGTGTATGTCGACTGTGTGTCTGCTGAACTAATCAACACACGCACACGCGCATACTTGCATACGCGAACACACGCACACGCACACATAAACACACGCACTTACTGATTTTAAGGACTACGAACCTACGCAAATCACATATTTATTTTCCCCAAACTTTCATGCCGAGTGTGCCTAGTGTAATTTTTAAATTATAATAGACGATAGGCATAATGATGTTTCGTCATCATCTGCAATCAACAGATTAAGTTAAATTCATGTTGTAGAAACTGTTAAATCTATAGCATTGGCGTCCAACACCAAGGCTATATTACGAAGTAGCTGGCAATAGTATCTTAAATTTAATATTGGTCTGATACTTCAATGTATAAATCATTCATAAAGCTAAATTTGACCGGCTTTCAGCGAAGCTCCAGTGGCGCAATCGGTTAGCGCGCGGTACTTATATGACAGTACAATGTAGAGCAATGCCGAGGTTGTGAGTTCGAGCCTCACCTGGAGCAGATTTTTTAGCAACATCGATAATCAACCTTTTATTCCATGCCATTTTAAATTATGTCTGTTAAATAGCTGACGCTAACAATCCAAACGCGTTATCTCACAAAATCGCAGGGAATAAATCTGAGTAATTGTACCCTGTTCTTTGCCATTTTTAGCGTTCTCTTTCAGCACCTATGTATTGATTGTGAAACATGATGACATGCCCGGATATTGTTAAATTGCTTGATTCATTGTTTAAGTCTGTAATGTTACGTTATTGTGTTTTGTAAAATAGGAGTCCATTCCATCTTCTGTTTAAAATACACACAATATTCAATATTGTAAATTGTTGTATGGATATATATTTCATTACCAAATAATTAAGCAACTATTAATTTGCTTGAAGCTATTCAAATAAAATATAAATCGTAAGATCGAGACGCTATGAATTAGGCTACTCGCTAAAATAGTAGTTTATTCTTACTATCGATAGGAGGCAGTATTTCTCCATCAATCTTTTTTGCTAAATTATTCCCCACATTTCTTTGAAAAAAACATTTGCATAACCAATAGTTATTTATTTTCTGAGAATTCATAATCTGTTTTTTATGTTTTTATTTACCAGACATACACACATATTTTTTGTCTAAATATATAAACAAAATGATAAATGTATATAAAACACATTATCATGTAAATAATAGGTTGGAGTCATAAGTTCAGCTTATTATAGCTGACTATCATTCGTTCTTCATTTTATACAATGCGACATAAGCCAGACAGAAATAGATTAAAATGTGTACCAAAAATTACTCAGCAATAAATTAAGGAAAATAAACAAATTGCTGTACTTTATCATTCCAATAGATGTCGCTGCTGTCAATGCTTCGGGTTGGTTGGGCTTCCTCCCATAATTTGAACATTGGAATATGATTGGCTCTGCCGGATGTTTGAATGATAATACAATGAGTATGTTAGTGTGTGTGTGTGTGTGTGTGTGTGTGTGTGTGTGTGTGTGTGTGTGTGTGTGTGTGTGTGTGTGTGTGTGTGTGTGTGTGTGTGTGTGTGCGTGTGCGTGCGTGCGTGCGTGCGTGCGTGCGTGCGTGTGTGTGTGTCAGAGATGGAAATTAACTATTTTGCCCACTGTGGCAGGTAGATTTAAAAATCGACCAGCCACTCATCTTTTTTACCAGCCACTTTATATGCTATATATTTTTTTAATATATGCGTACATTTTAAACAATATAATAGTAACAATAGATCAGAAAAGTGTTTTTCATACACATCATTTTCTCCATCAGAAGTGATTTTTACTGTAAGTAGGTGCTACCAAGGAACTGAGTTGAAAATGTTACACTCTTACTGCATATGATAAACAATACACAGGTATCTGCCATATTAAGTCATGTTTATTCCAAAGGTGTTACGATGACAAGTTTGGGGATAATTCATCTGCACAAAGTATTTTCGATAAAAAACAAATTGACATATTAACAATAAAACAACATGCATGGCTAGACCATCATAAGTCAATAGGAACATTTGTTTTTTTATATTTACATGTGACTGCATACAAATGTGTACACAGACATGGTAACTAACATATAATGATAAGCATTATTGTCCCTTAACCCTAATATTCAGAAAAAAAACTTTATACCCTGAACTTTTAAACGTTGCAAACATGCAAAAACATAATAATATATTTATGTGGCATTCAGTCCAATGCTAAAAATATACCTGTGGCATTCAGCAGGCCAATGCTGCGGTAAAGTGTGTAAAGTATGACCAAGTGTTTATTTCTGTTCAATAGATAGAACCCCCCCCCCCACACACACACACACACACACACACACACACACACACACACACACACACACACACACACACACACACACACACACACACACACACACACACACACACACACACACACACACACACACACACACACATTATTTACATCACCAACATCGTGTCAAAATTGCTGTCTAATAATCACATAATTGTCTGTCAGAGGGAACAGAAACAAGCTGATTAATAGGAGAGAGCGATGCGTGGGAGGACACATGGGAGAATGGGAGGCGGGGGGATGGGAGTGGGAGCCTGCTCTGGGTTCTCTCTGAGGAGCACTTGTGAGCCAGATGCAGTTAGCATGAGCTCACCAGAAAGCAACTGGAGACAAGCACCGAAGCTCAGAGAGGTTTCACCAAGCAGCACACTGTTTATATTAAAGCCTCCATAGAGAGGATTTCACCATGCAAAAGAAACAAACAGAACAGGACCTACTCTACCCATCATAACTTTGTATTCTTTTATGTAGCATGTGACATCTGGGAGAATAATAATGGGGAGAAGGGTGCTTGTGTCGGCCTCATTCTGTTGATTATAACATTTATGGTCAAGGCACTGTTAGACTGTTCAGAGTGCCATTATTATGAAATAATATATTATACACATTTTTTCCTATACGGATATTGTGCATCACTTCATAATCGTGGTACTCCTGGTAAACTTTATGCTATGCCATGGCCAAAGCAAGGATAGAGTTAACTGTGGTCTTTCCCAAAGATTGTATCAAGATATTCCACAAGCTATATGTGGCAAACCGGTTACAATGCTACATACTTGTTATTGAAGGCTTCCCAGATGATGCGCCTCTCAAAACTGAAATGTGTTAAAGAAAGCACTATTGGATTAAACTTGCAGAGAACCGTTGCAACTTTGATTATAATACAGTTGACTTTAGTAAAGGTACATTAAAAAGCACACCTTCAAATTGTATGCACCACTAGGGTCACCCCTCGGGAAGGGAATTTCATTACATTGGAACATCTACCAAGCACATGCATGCCCACCCAAAACACACCAACACACACACACACGCACGCACGCACGCACGCACGCACGCACGCACGCACGCACGCACGCACGCACGCACGCACACACACACACACACACACACACACACACACACACACACACACACACACACACACACACACACACACACACAATTCACAAACTTCACCAACACACACACACACACATAGGATACGGTGCCACACATGCATAAAGAACATGCACACATTTGTACACTAATACAATATAAAAATTCACACCATCACACCATCTTAATGGTGATATCCTCATAAACACATGATCCACCTTTCCTGACACGTCTAGAGGAGGAGAGAGCCTTCAGTCACTCCTACGATACTGTGAACTCTGACCCCCCTCTCTCCTTGTTCCCTCACTGCTCCGGCGCTGGAAGAATCAGGCAGATGTTCTGTTCCTAAGCTGTCAATGGACTACAGGATGTATTTTTCCTTCAGAGGTTTAGTGAATAAGCAACGTCTGATGTGAAAAATGCAAGAAACACATGAAATTCAGCAGGATCTTTTCATGGAGGTGAGAGACAAAAAATTATAGATAGATAGGCCAGAAACATAGATAGTTGTTACTTTGAAAACTATCCGTCCATTGGTGGTGGTTTACAGTGGTTGCTTGGTTACATAACCTAGTGGTCAAACTACCCCTAAAGGCTCATCATTACAAACAGACATATTAATGTGAGTGATAACACGCATATTGAATTAAAATCATGTGAGAACAAATGCACTTCACTTGTTGGACAAAGTCTTGAGTTCATATCCGCTGACACATTCCTTTGTCTGCACAGCTAAAAGTGTTTTGTGCATGTTTGGATGAACAAGACTGATGTTACGCAATTACTTGGATAAACAGTATGTTCAGCCATTTCATTCTTGGGTGATGGACTAATCTTGGGTGGAGTGAGTGTGACAAGAGAAGGGAAGAGAAGAGAAGAGAAGAGAAGAGAAGAGAAGAGAAGAGAAGAGAAGAGAAGAGAAGAGAGAGAGCGAGAGAGAGAGAGGGACGGACGGACGGACGGACGGACGGACGGACAGACAGACAGACAGACAGACAGAGAGAGAGATAAAGAGAGAGAGAGTGAGATATAAAGAGAGAGAGAGAGAGAGAGACAGAGAGAGAGAGTAAGAAAGAAAGAAAGAAAGAAAGAGAGAGTAAGAAAGAAAGAGAGGAAGAGAAAGTGTCAGAATGCAAAGACAGTTTATGATGAAAATGTGTGATGAACGAGGGATTGGTTAGCCATCGTGGTAAGTCCAATGCAGTCATTGGGTAACGCATGGATAAAGAGAGGTGGAGGGACCTGAGGCAAGAACAGGAGTTGACAACTTTGCAGTGATGAGTTTAGCTGAATGTTGTGGTTTCGGCCTGTTCTCCAATCCATGATGTAATCTGGCTTGAGGCCACAAGCGGTCATTCACAGGTACATCAATCACCTCCTCTGTTAACCAGCTATCAGTAGAACACACTACCAGACACACACATACACACATGCACACATGCACGCATCAAAGTTGAAACTACTACATATATTTTAACATTAATTCAAATATGTATAGGAAAATTAACTGTTACAGCCCTACAGACTCGTGGATCCACAAGTGCTGCTTTACAAGGTGCCCTTTTAGCACTACGGAAACACACACTCACACACACGATTCTGCTGCTTACCACAGAACTTTGCGACACAAGATATAATTCCCATCTGTCCCTGGTTAGTTAGAGTGTTAGCTCGCTAGCTAGCAGTCTGACAGGCTGGAGCGGTTATGTAGTGAGGCCCTTGGGCTTTATTCACAATGTGCGAAGGTATAATTATTATCATTATTGTCTTATTTTTTTTCTATTTTTTTCCCCCAGCCCTCAGCGGCATTGCTGCTGATGGAGTGCCTGTCAGGTTGCCAATGAGGAAGTGATGTCATTTGGCCCAGCAGCACACCAGCAGAAGCTGAGCCAGAAGTGGGTGCTGTCAGAGAGAGACACTGTTGTGTGTATGTTTTTTTGTGTACTTTTGCGTGGCAGTGTGTGTGTTTGTGTCTTTGTGTGTTTGCATGTGTTTTTGCAGGCGTGGGGATGTGTGTGTGTGTGTGTGTGTGTGTGTGTGTGTGTGTGTGTGTGTGTGTGTGTGTGTGTGTGTGTGTGTGTGTGTGTGTGTGTGTTTGGGTGTGTGTGTGCATGTGCCTTTACCGGTTTTAGGGCCAGGCCAGGAGAGTACGGAGGGCCCTAAGCCATGAGCCAGCATTTAGCTCACTACCTGGGAAACCTCTCTTTTGATGGGTTCCCAGATGTGCTATTTACATATTAACCCTTCCTTTTCCATAACCCCATCCCCCCCCATCCTTTGAGCTTCCAATGTTCTTAACACTTCATCTCCATCAGCATCTGAGGCAGGAGGATGAGGTGTGCATGTGTCCAAATATTTGCATGTGTGTGTGTGTTTGCGCATGTGTGTGTGCATGGGATGTATATGTATGATGGCTCTTGAATAAAATTTGACAGGCATCGCTATATTTCTATTGTTGCTTCAAATTACGACCCCTTATCCTATAAAGTAAAACCCTAAAGCTGCATTAATTAATTTCTGACCACTAGAGGGCAGAAAAGGACCAGGGCCAGATTGACAAGAGTATTTTAAGAATACCGTGTTTTTGGATTGGATTTA
>NC_044062.1:16640549-16643049 GCF_902167405.1 Gadus morhua | reverse complement strand
TGATCCACGCTAATCCTAGAGGGCAGAGGTTGGGATACCGACCCTTTGGATCTCGCTCGCCCCCGCAGTGAAGTCCTGGGGTGTGTGTGTGTGTGTGTGTGTGTGTGTGTGTGTGTGTCTCCTGCTTTAACCTGCACGCAATGTACCTCCCCCCCCGCCCAATGTAATGTCTGCCACATATCCATGTCTAGCTTAGTCAGCTGTATTCGTCGAGAAAAAGAGAGGAACACATATGGAATACGGGATATATATATATATATGAAAGAAAGAAAGAGAATCCCCTCTTGATGTCCCCCTTATATCCTGATATCTTGTCTGTCTGCCTCATCCCCAGACATAATTCTAGCCCATATGGTTTGTATTCCTTTTGCGGATCACTGCAATCCAGGGATCCATCATATACAATATGAGATGACTTGCGCCGAAGCGAAATCATGGCAAGCCCCCCCCCCCCCATATCACCTGAGCCAGCAGCGCAGGTTAAGAGTCAAGCTTTGAGTCCGAGTGCAATACACATGGACCTTACGAACCGACTCTAACCCAAACTAGGTGGGGGCAAGAAAACAGTCGGAATGCAGCAGCAAACGGTTTTGATTTATGAGAGCAGAACTACATTTGATATTCATTTCCGCAGCTGTGGCCAGCAAAAAAAAACATTCCTTAAATAGACTGGGACTCACAATGGTCTAGTGTAGTGTCTTTCCCTGTGTGTGTGTGTGTGTGTGTGTAGTGTAGTGTTTTTCCCTGTGTGTGTGTGTGTGTGTGTGTGTGTGTGTGTGTGTGTGTGTGTGTGTGTGTGTGTGTGTGTGTGTGTGTGTGTGTGTGTGTGTGTGTGTGTGTGTCTGTGTGTTCGTGTGTGTGTCTGTGTGTGTGTAAGTCTGTGTTTGTCTGTTAGTGTGTGTGTGTCCGAGCGTACGGGCGTCACTCCTATTTTGGGAATGTTATAGGCAGCTCTCGCTTAGCTTTGCTGCAGATGTTTCTGATTCCGAAAACACATATAATAAGTAATTATTAAAAACACCTTTCGCCTGCCCAGGGTTTGTAAGGCACTCATCTTGTGCAATCAAAGCTGTGGTTTTATGAGTGGTGAGGGATCCAACAGTTTATTAAAGTCAGAAAAACAGCCCCGTAGACACACTTTACTGAGGAAAACAAAAACAGAGTAAGAGAGAGCATGAGAACGAGAGGGAAGGGAGATGTGAAAAGCAGAGGGCTCACGTCGTCTGTCAGACCTCACTCGAGTCTATCTCAGAGAGAGAAACGGCAGGTCGGACGGGTAAGACCTGCAGAGAGAGAGAAGAATGATCGACGTTGACGAGGCTGAGTCACACGCAGGAAGATACCGGACATTTACTCTGGGAAGGAGAGGATCTGAGTTCATTGTTTCACACATTCTGTTGAATGCACACACACACACACACACACACGCACGCACACGCACGCACGCACGCACGCGCGCACACACACACACACACACACACACACACACACACACACACACACACACTCACACACACACACACACACACACACACACACACACACACACACACACACACACACACACACACACACACACACACACACACACACACACACACACAAATGGCTGGCCATCATCGTAACCCTAGCTCACAATTATGCTTATTTACATGAGTACTTACTACTCATGTTCCAAAAAACATTTAGGAGGATATATATTGTCAGTTGGCTTAAGACATCCCTTGTGTTTCCTCAATATTGTTTGCTAACATGAAATATTTCATACCATTTAAACCATTTTATTGTGAACTCTGCAAACATTTAAGTCCTCAGCCAAACCACTGTGGTAAAAACCTTTTGAACCAAAATCCATACTCAATTTTAGCTGTCGGGCCAGGGGAAAGGTATTCTTTTTGACTGAATGAACCAAGACAATATTTGGCCTGTGCATGCAAAAAATACAAAAGGACAGCCAGAAAATTTCCCCTTTTCTTAAACACAGAACTATCCATAAAAATAAATGTATCAAAAACTAGCAACCACCAAACACATCATAAGACACACTCTACAACTGTAATGGAATAAAAATGGATTCTATAACGGGTGTCTAATGGCAACAAAGAAAAAAGGAAGACGTATAAATGATTTGGAGTTGATTTACTGAGGCCTGGACTATTAGGATGTCCTTTCTCATTTCTGTGAGTTAATATGTGCGTGTGCTTTGGGAGGCTCTTTGCATGTAGGCGTTTGTGATCTGCTTGCTTGCTTTATTCCATAGATGGAAAGAGAATAACAAACACAGACAGAAAGAGATCACAGAGTAAAGGATACAGAGTGAGGAAGACTGAGTGAGATATATAAATAAATAGACCAATACAAATTGGAACTTTGAGCAAAAAGGGAGATGAAAGTGTGATTAACGCATTGCGAAAAGTATAAAACGAGAGAAAGACGGATAGATACCAGAGGGACATGGAGCCAGGGGGGGGGAGAGAGAGAGAGAGAGAGAGAGAGAGAG
>NC_044062.1:16618049-16625549 GCF_902167405.1 Gadus morhua | reverse complement strand
CGGCGTTGTGTTGATTATCTTTTGCCTCTCGTCGACAGACGGTTGACCTCCTTGGCAGACTCGACTTGCAGCCATTGTAAGCAGATCAACGGGCCCTAATTGAAGGAGGGCACATCCAGTCACGCATTAATGAAGGATCGTTGGAGCGGGTCTAGGCCTGCTTTGCTCTGGCCTGCGGGCAGAACAGAGCTCTTCACTAATGGTGTTTCCTTCTCCGTTATGACTAGCTGAGAGCTAAGGATTGGGTGTGGAACCAGTGCCTGTATTCCCCCCTTGGGCCCAGGGATTGATGTATTTATGTTGGTGTGTGTGTGTGTGCATGTGCACCTGATTGTGTGTGTATGTGAGTGTCTGTCTGTATGTGTGTGTTTGCGTCTGTGTGTGTTTGTGTATGTGTGTGTGTGTGTGTGTGTGTGTGTGTGTGTGTGTCTGTGTGTGTGTGTGTGTGTGTGTGTGTGTGTGTGTACGTGCGTGTGCATGCTATTTTGCTCACCCTCTGCTCGAAGGCAGAGGAGGCACAGGCGTCTGTGTGCGTGTGGAGACACACTTAGCCACCGGCGACAAGATCAGTCAGCACTAGCCGAGCCCAGAGCAAGCCAGACCGGAGGAGGTAGAAAGAGACTGACGATCGTCATGTTACGGTTGGAAGTTGGCACCCGTCGAGACACCTGGTAGAGTGTTCAGGGTATGAATAAGTCCATCCCATTGTAACATTGTACGCTGTTGGGGTGGAAGGACAAAGGGTTGCGGCGTGTGGAGGTTTGGCATACTGTGGACCATCCCATGCGTGTGCACGTGCACGCACACGCACGCGCACCTGCACAAGTCCGAACAGAGCCGGGGGCGAGTGGTGGTGTGGCTCGCGGCCCAGGCCGTGAGAGGCGGTATGACATCAGAGGACAAACTGTACTCATAACAATGGCGGTTTCCACGGAAACCGGGCAGCTAAGCCTGTGTCTCTCGTCATTGGCCCTTCGCCTCCAATCAACACGGGGTGGCCCTCGGGGGATGCCCAATCAGATTGTCCCATTAGTCTCAACCTCCTCACTGGCACCAGTGTATCCATTTCACATACTAGTTGCTTTCCTGCCACCCTGTCTCTCTCTCTCTCTCTCTCTCTCTCTCTCTCTCTCTCTCTCTCTCTCTCTCTCTCTCTCTCTCTCTCTCTCTCTCTCTCTCTCTCTCTCTCTCCTCTGCTTCCCCCCTCCCTACATTTCTGTCCCTACACAACCTCTGTCTTTCCCTCTCTTTTCTCTCTCTTTGTTTTCCTTGGTTCATTCCTCTTGGCAATTGGACTGGTCTGATGGTGTGGTCTCACTGACCACTGCACTCACCAAACTTCATCTCTCTGCTCCACCCCGCTCCCCTCCCTCCCTCCCTCCCTCCCTCCCCTCCCTCCCCTCCCCACTCCCTCTCCCTTTCCCCCCTCTCCCCACTGGTCATCTCCTCCTGCTGGCCCGTGGCCCCGTGTTCTCAGAGGCAGAGGCGTAGGCGTCGGGCTAATTGTTTGTTCCATTTCCCCTCCGCTACATCACTGCAGCTGTGTGTGAGGTTGATTGGTGGGATGAGAGAGAGAGAGAGAGAGAGAGAGAGAGAGAGAGAGAGAGAGAGAGAGAGAGAGAGAGAGAGAGAGAGAGAGAGAGAGAGAGAGAGAGAAAGAGAGAAAGGATAGAGGGAGAGGGATACAGAGAGAGAGAGAGAGAGAGAGAGAGAGAGAGGGAGAGAGAGAGAGAGAGAGAGAGAGAGAGAAACCCAAACACACATATGCGTGCACGCAAACACAGACAGACTTGACTATGTGTGTGTGCGTGTGTGACCTATCACTCTGTTCTATCTTTGTGTTGGAAAGCTCGACATCCATACTAATGTTCTGTAATAAGTCCGGCCAAAGTCATGTCATTATGTCTGCTATAAGTTAAAGATATTCCAGATGTATGTTTGTGTGTTGTTTGTTTAATGCATAAAAATGTAAATGTGTGCGCATGCATTTCTATGTGTGTGCACATGCCTGTGTGTCTTTGTGTGTGTGCATGTGTGTTGATGTGGTGTTTGGAACTGTGCTTGAGTGTATGTTTGTGTAAGCGATTGGGTTTTTCAACTTTATAGAATCTGTTTTGTATTATATTGTAATGGCTGTCAGACAGTTGAAAACACTTCCTCAACTGGCCCTGTGGGGGCGCTAGAGATGTACAGATAAATAGTAATGGACTTCTCTTACAATACACTACAAACAGGTTCGAAATAACTCTTGGAAGATGTTATTTTAAAGATATTTGGATTAACTCTTGTGGATGGGTGGCCTCAAGGGTCAATTTGTCAGATAGATTTCATAGCCGAGAACTGAATTATTTAGAATTATTTTATTATTGTAAACCTTCCACCCTATCTGGTAGACCAATTTGAGCCAAGTCAGCTTTTGTTTGCCCTCTGCCTTCCTCGGCCTTGTTTCCCTCGTATCTCTCTCTCTCTCTCTCTCTCTGTCTCTGTCTCTGTCTCTGTCTCTGTCTCTGTCTCTCTCTCTCTCTCTCTCTCTCTCTCTCTCTCTCTCTCTCTCTCTCTCTCTCTCTCTCACTCTCTCACTCTCTCTCTCTCTCTCTCTCTCTCTCTCTCTCTCTCTCTCTCTCTCTTACTCTCTCTCTCTCTCTCTCTCTCTCTCTCTCTCTCTCTCTCTCTCTCTCTCTCTCTCTCTCTCTCTCTCCCTCTTTCTCTCCCTCTCTCTCTCCCTCTCTCTCTCTGTCTCCAGGTACCTTGACCAAAGTGTTCTAGTCCGGTGTCTACTCCTGGCTGAGGGAGTTGTTTACCTCTCACCTCCCATTCAGCCATTCATCCATCGATCCATAAATGTATCTATCCATCCCACACACAGACACACACACAGACACACACACACACACACACACACACGCACGCACGCACGCACGCACGCACGCACGCACGCACGCACGCACGCACGCACGCACACACACACACACACACACACACACACACACATGACCACAAACATATGCAAGCAGATCAGTCTTGATGAATAATTAGGACAATTAATTCCTGGAAAAAGCAAGCAACCATAAAAGAACACCTCAGCAACAAATCAAAGCTACAAAACAAAATAAGAGATACGTCGCAATGGACATGAAGAGGGAGGTGAGGTGATACATGTCTTCAGCATGTAATCAATCTCCCCAAAAAGGAGGAAACCAGGTAAAATCTCTACCAGATGCAAAGTTCACTGCGCAGAATCAACAGGCTCCTGCAGCGGCCCGATTGTCACCGAGGCTTAACCCTACCGAGCATCGGCCGATGGGGTGTGCCTCGCTTTTTGCATCACATCCTCGGTTTTCCAGATGTTCTTCCCCACTTAATGCTGCGTGCTTTTCAGGCTCCTCGCTTTTTTACACTCCATTTATCCTGCCGGACAGCAGGAAGTGAGGGCCTGTTCGGGGAATACCAGGACATGAATATGTCCCCCAGCACGGCGGATCCGCCAATTGGAAATAAAATGGAAACACAAGGATCTCTTTCTGTTCCCCCCACCTAGCACAGATAAAATAGCCACCTGGCCAACTAAATCAGAGCTAGGGCTTATGGGGGCCTTCTCATTGGGGTTGTTAATTTGTTTGGTTTTAGTCGGGCTCTGTTTGCATTAGGTCATTCTATTTCTCTTCTTTACTGCTGGTAATTTACATTTGGCAACTTGTTCTGTTTTCCGAGTACTCTCATTTTCTTTTCGAAACGCACAGCCCAGTTGTTAGGCTGTTGGACTCTGAGCCCATAGGAACTAGGTTCTCCGGATCCTCAATGTCCACCACCTATCCCCGCCTAACGCCCCCTGGTAATGGCACGTCCCCTCTGGACGGAAGCATCTGCCACATGATTAAACGCTAATGAGAATCTGTGGATAAGCTCAACAAAACGTTGACACATTTGTTCGGAGAGCCAGGTAGAGATTACGCCTTCACGGCCAACACACCTTGTCCCTTTCCCGAAAGTCTTTGCTTGCAACTTTCCATGCAATGGGATTCACACGTTCTCCGTGCGCTCATTAGATATTGGGAAGCTTCCTTTCGGGATCGAAGGAGAGCGGCCGTTTGGCTGAAGTCACTGCGGTGCGACTCCAGACTACCTCGAGACCTTCAGAACTGGAACTGTGAAAACAATACCGTTCATGGAGCGGGGGAGCGTTTGAAATGCCACACCGTTTATAGAGGAGCAGGGCTCTCCAAGGAGCCCGTCATGCAGCTTTACGGCTGACCCGCCGGAGAACTTCTGAGAAACGTTTAAGAGTGAGGGTTGTGTGTGTCTGAGTGTGTGTGTGTGTGCGTGTTGACCTGTGTGCACATGTGTTTGCCTCTGACGGATGCTTCTTGGTTGTTTTACCTTTATTTACCCAGAGTTAGCTCACTGGGCATCAGTCGCTGTTTTTCATATATCATATCTATGCATCAGATATCATGCATGTTGTTGGCGAAGCTGCTTTTTGTCAAGATAATAATTCATGTGGGGGCTTTTTTTCATAAAGATGTGAAACTGGCAATTCACATCATGTCGTGTCTGCGTGGAGTTTTCGAGAAAACATCTTTAAATGTTATTCAATAGAAACAGAGAATTGTGAATGGACCTGTCCATCAAGGCAAAACAGCCATCTTGGATGGAACCTCTAACAGCCCTTTGATGGAGGTCCACCCTAAGTGGCTTTAGATGAGCCTTCAGCTCATCCAGCCATGGCGGGTTCCACTTGCTGTAGCTTGTTGGCACTCTCTGTTCATCCACTCATTCCAATGGATGTGCCTGGAAGCAAAAGTTTGCGGTGTTGCTCAGCGGTCAACAGAGAAAATACACCCACATTTTCAACGCATAGTTTTGTGCAGTTCACGCTCAGCGAAAAGTAAAAGGCCCTTGTGGAACAGAGTACTGAATGAATAAAAAAATGAATAAAAGAGGACAAGAGAAGGGGTGTAGGTGGAAGCATTACCGTAACCTAAGGCATTTGGAGATACATAATACACTGGACCGGTGCCAAGAACATTAGAGAGAGAGGGGAAGATAATGGGGAAGAGAAAGAGAGAGAGAGTGAGGGAAATGTACAGGGCGGAAGGAAGGGGTTGAACAGTCAGCAATTAACCGAGTTTAAAGGGAAAAAGTTGGGGAAAGCACGTTCCATGCTGCTCTGCTTCACAGTACGTCTTTCCATCTCTCTCCCTCTCTCTCTGCCTCTCTCTCTCTCTCTCTCCCTCTGACACACACCCAATCATAAATGTAATGACAGAAGTGGTTTGTGAAGAGTACAGGAGGAGACAAGTGTGAAGACACATCTTCCTCTGACAAATGGCTTGCCACCCAGTCTTTCATAACATTGACCCCTGAAGAAAAGAAAAAGAGAATCTGGAGGAGGGGGGATGCTGCCCACAATGGGCCCGTTGCCTACAATGCAACAGGCCTGTCTCTGATTAATGAGTTGGGGGCCTTCTCCCTTCCTTTGTGCTGTGTGGTGGTTGGAAACTGCAGATCCTCCACGGGCAGAGCATGAAGTAAACTGGTGGAGTGTTTAGAAGGGCTTCATGGTGGAACTCAAACAGGGATTAGGTGGGATTTCCAAAGGATTGGTCTGGTTAATAAATGCAGGCTCGTTGAGTGCCTCAGTGGAGCGACAGAGAGTCTGGGAACACTGGGGCTGTCGGTTTGATGACTGGTCGGTTATGGGTTTGGTCAGTCGGTTGAGCGGTTGAGCGGCGGGTTGGCTTTTTGACTAGTGGGTTGGTTAGTTGGGTCATTGGTTTCCTGACTGGCTGGCTGGCTGTTTAATTGTTTGTCGGCTGGGTCCGCTGGTGGGTCGGGGGGCTGGTTTGTCGGTCTGCCAGTGGGTCGGAACACACATAGTTTTGGCGGCGGAAAGCGCCAGCCGCGCACCCACACAAGCAAACACATCACACACACATCTGCTAAATATCATCACCCCATCCCCCCCATCCACACGGGGAGAGGTCTGGCCGCTTGAAAAACAGACAGTAATCAGCATCTGAGAGAATTGAGGGCAGCAGGGCCTGGGTGGGGGAGGTGGTGGTGTTGGGTTTGGTGGTGGTGGGGGTGGGGGGTGGGTGGTGCTGGCGGTGGTAGAGGGGCATGAGAACAGGGAAGGAATCGTGCCTTTCAACTGGGTCAGTGGTGGATTCATCATCCACAACCGACTCCACTTTCAGATCCTCGCTTTAATTTAGATTCGATTTAACAATTTGTTGCATTTGCAGGGCTGGCAAACACGTAAAGGAACGTTTGACTGCAAAACAACTTTCAAGTAATTGATCAGATTATGGGTAAAGCTGTTAAAAGCGGGATGAAACAGACTGAGAACAGACTGGGCCCCCCTGCATCCATTTGAAAGATGCAAATCATGGAGGTGGTGAAGGGATGGCAGTGAAGGAAGGCCAAGGAGGGAGCTGGTGCCAGCCTGCTGACGTAGGAAGAGTCTGTGGTACACTATGACGTCATTCTCACCAACTGCTTGGCAACCTCTAACTGGCTACAATCCCAAGGCATTTGCTTGATACCACAAAAGCAAGGATGCATGAGTTGAATTAATTAATTTAATTATTAAATTTGAGGTTAATGTCCATATACAGTTTAAAAGAAAGTACATATATGCTTTCAAAAGATAATAATAAATCCATCTTTATCGCTTGCTTGGTCAGCCCTTGCTTTAACTATAACAGTATTTGTTAAGTGATATGGCTATAGGTGTATCTACCATCGTTTTTGTTAAGTTGTAGTTTTCATAGTTTTCCATAATCTAACATATCTAACATGAGGAAAACGTGATTCTTTAAAATAACACATCACTTAAAAACAACAAATAGGTATTTTTATATATGAACCATAACACTAATCCACTGAAGACAAAACAGAACATGAGTTTGATTGTGTTACGGTGGTTTCTGCCTATGCGACAAGCAATGCAGTGCACAACAGCACTTCATGCACTGGTGGATAATGATACCTTGTGACTCACTGGTAGCACGTCCGTGCCTGCGTGTGTCTTTGTGTTTCCTGTGTGTTTAGATTTTGCGGTCAGCCGTGTAAACATAACTCAAAATATAAAAAAAAGGCAGTTTATCCCTGTGAAATCCCCATGAAGAGAGGTGCATGAGAGAAGGGATGGACGAGGAACAGAGAGAGAGAGAGAGAGAGAAAGAGAGAGAGAGAGAGAGACAGACAGAGAGACAGAGAGAGAGATAGAGAGAGAGAGAGAGAGAGAGAGAGAGAGAGAGAGAGAGAGAGAGAGAGAGAGAGAGAAAGAGAGAGAGAGAGAGAGACAGACAGAGAGACAGAGAGAGAGATAGAGAGAGAGAGAGAGAGAGAGAGAGAGAGAGAGAGAAAGAGAGAGAGAGAGAGACAGACAGAGAGACAGAGAGAGAGAGAGAGAGAGAGAGAGAGAGAGAGAGAGAGAGAGAGAGAGAGAGAGAGAGAGAGAGAGAGAGAGAGAGAGAGAGAGAGAGAGAGAGAGAG
>NC_044062.1:16608049-16613049 GCF_902167405.1 Gadus morhua | reverse complement strand
GCGATTACACTGAAGTCACATTATACCATTGAAATCAGATTAGAGGAAAACTTTTTGGAAGATGTTCAATGTGGTTCTTTGATCCAAGGCCATCCCCAATTGGGTCACAATCATCTATTGATTTTGGTACAAAAGTCAGTTGTAATATGCCTTTAACCAGATCCTTTGCCAGCCACAGATACTTAAGCCACTGAACGATCCATGCTGCATTCACATGGGCACGCTTGTTCACACAAATGGAAAATATTATCTATAAACTGAACCACATACTAGTTTAGACTGGTTGGTTTGTGGCGTCAAGAGCAAATGGAGCTCAGGAGGCCATGCCCTGCGCTTTACCTGCATAATGTACATAGAAGCTGGTATAGGAAATACAGGGGAGTGTGGACTATGCCCTAATCATTGCAGCACTTCACTGTGGAGCCTTAATGGTGATGCATGGCCTGCTGCACACACATGCATGTACACATGCACATATGCACACGCATACACATGAGCACACATGTTCTCTTCCCTCGCCCCCCCCCCCCCAAAAAATGCATAAATGGACAAAAAACAGAGACATGCATGCCCCACGGACCAACATACATTGACAATCACGCACAGGTATCGTCTTACCCAAGTCTTAATGATTGTGAATGTATGTGTGTGAGTGTGTGTGTGGAGGAGGGAGGGGGGAGGGGGGAGGGGAGGAAGGGGGGCATCTTCCCAGGGTCTGTAGGTTCCCAGGACTAAACCTTACCCCCCACCCCCACCCCCTCCCCATACACCAGTCCTGACAGCAGCTGCCCTGGGGTGCAAAGCCTGTGAATGATCCGTGCATTACCCCCCTCTTGTAATGCTCCTCCTACAGTTACCACGGAAACACCATCACCAACACCCTCAGCGACACCACGGCTTCAGCCCAGCACTGAAGCATTGGGTCCAGCTTAATGTGCAGAGAGGGCATAGGTCGAGACCCACACTCCCTACAAATCAGGTCATCACACATGACTCCCCCAATATTAAAACTTAAAGATTTACAAAAGACAATATTCAACTGTCTGCTAAACTGTAGCTTAATATCTAGCTTGTGTGTATGCTTGGGACTGGTTGGGCTGTGAAAATATGGGCCATCATTTCCTAACTCCTCCACTTTGGCTGGAAGGCCGAATACCTGAAACACTATACTGCTGTGGTAATGTCCTATCCCCAAGCGCTGGTCCATCGGTTCGATGTTGTACGGCCCCTGGCGACCCCTGACGACCCCGAAGACATCCGGTCTTGTTGATATTGGGAGAGGAAGGCCTGGGCCTGGGCCCGAGCCACGTAGTAGGGTTTTTTTTCCCGGCAAATGAGACGACTGCCGTGATTTACTTCTTGGCGTGCTTTGCAAAAAATAAGCGGAATAAGAGTTAAACTTGTCCTTGGCATGGAACACCGAGTCTGATTCGTGATTGTGTCCCCGCCAAGAATATCCCTCCACTGCCTCCAGTGTACACAAATATATGTGAACTGATACACACACACACAGACACAGACACAAACACAGACATACGCTTGCACACACACACACGTGCATGCACACACTAACGCAAACACACACACACACACACTTTCACTCACAGACACTGATTGCTGATTTTGTGTGTGTGTGTGTGTGTGTGTGTGTGTGTGTGTGTGTGTGTGTGTGTGTGTGTGTGTGTGTGTGTGTGTGTGTGTGTGTGTGTGTGTGTGTGTGTGTGTGTGTGTGTGTGGAGGGGCGCGTGGGTGCATGTTCATTGTTTGTATAAGCATGTACTCAAACCCAACATGTGTGGAAGCTCATCAGGACACGGAAACTGTGAGTGGCTACAGATGTTCAGAGCGTAAGGGGGAGGAGGGGTTTGTATCCCCTTTGTCCAGTTTATTGCTGCACGCTTTGCAGGCTACTTCTTCACAAATGTTCTCAGACACCTCGGAAGCCTCTCTGGTCCAGCCTAGATCTGCCCAACTTGACCTTTTGTGTTTTCACATCCCTCCCGGATTACTGGATGTCATCTCTACCCACATGCACGGATGACGCACACACACGCACCCAAGCATGCACACGCACACACAGAAACGTACGTGTGCACGCAAGCATGCACACACACACCCACACATACACACACACACACACACACATACACGCATGCATGCATGACACACACACATACACACTCATACACACATGCATGCATGACGCACACACACATACACACAGATACACAGACACACACACACACACACACACACACACACACACACACACACACACACACACACACACACTCAAGCATGACACACACACACACATACACTCACACAGACTCACATGCACGCAAGTATGCACGCACACACACACACACACACACACACACACACACACACACACACACACACACACACACACACACACACACACACACACGCACACACACACACACACACACACACACACGCACGCACGCACACACACACACACACACACACACACACACACACACACACACACACACACACACACACACACACACACACACACACACACACCTTCCCGTACCTGCCACAATCTGGAAAGGGGCAGGTGTTATAATGCCGGAAGGTAAGTGTGTCCATTGAACAAGGCAGTGTGCTGCTGTGGTACTATTGAAGAGCACTCAGCCATTGAACAAGGCAGTGTGCTGCTGTGGTACTATTGAAGAGCACTCAGCCATTGGAGTGGGTGTGGATTCATTCCTTGGTAAATGTGTAGAAAGGTTTCGGACTGTTCGCATGAACACAAACATGTCTGCTCACCGATTTAATTATTGCTCTAAATCAGGGTTGTGGTGAGAGAATTGCTGTGCAATAAATGGGTTCCGATTTTGAAAAAAACCAAAGGCAATTCCCAAACATAAGGAATTATTATTCTGTTTAAGGTGAAACATAAAACATTTCTTCTAATGGACTGTAATCAAAACAATCTTTCAGTCAAAACGTTAAAAAGATAAAACTCAAACTATCAGTGAAATATTTCTTATCAAGATTCTGTGGATTATTATTTTTAGCAAGCACCGTGGTTCTACTGTATAAGCAGATGTAGGACCTTTTAACTCATGTTCTCTCTGTATGACGTTGATTTTATGTTTATTCATAAAAAAAAATGGTGAGGCAGGTGGGAAGAGAGGGTCGAACGGCAGACAATACTGTCCATTGATAATATATCACCCAGGCAGTTTCACACCTAATCCCATCGCTGCCACACCAGTTGCTGCGAGATCCCACTCGGAACTCGAACACCATGATAATTGCGCCGGATGGACAGAAGGTACCATGTCTGGGGGTCCCAGACACAGATCCCTGGTAAACAAGAGGGGGGATTTTCAGTAGCATCAGACTGAATGTGTGGGAGTGGGACCTGGGCTCTGGGAAACCATATACGTTAAGCCTTGGGTGTCCCACCCATCTCTCACCATCAAACCATGACAAGCTGGCTGAGGGGAACTTTCTCACACTCACACACTCACGCACACACACAGACACACACACAGACACACACACAAACGCACACGCACGCACACACACACACACATATGCAGACATACACACACACACACACACTGACACATATATATGCGGACACATTTACACACACACACGCACACACGCACACACAGACACACACACACAGACACACACATATGTGGACAATCGCAGGCAAACACTCACACACACACACACGTACACACACACACACACACGCACACACCTGTTTGTATGTGTTAAGAGCTTGGTCACACCGTCTGAGACGGCGTTGGTGACAGTATGTTTTGAGGGGCGCGGGGGGGGGGGGGGGAGGGTTGAGGGTGGGGGTCAATAGGTCGTTCTGTGGGAAAATATGTCTTAGTCATTTTAACGACCAAACAGTTGTTGAGTCTGATGCTCGAAGCGGTTCCATTGTGAAGAAGCTGACTAAATGAATCAGTACAATAAAGTTGGGGTATTTTGTTTTCCTCTCCCGCCCACCCCTTCACCGTAGCTGAGAATTTATCTTGGACGTAGCGAGAGCCGGGGTTTAACGGCCAGAAATCTGCTGAATTATTCAGCTGCTGTTCGCTGGTCATGGGAAGGCTCGGTGAAAAGGCTCTCGTTTCTGTCATTTCCTGTGTGAGACTGGCCCTGAGAAGCAGCCATTTGCGGTCTCACTTTATACAATGTGCAAAATATTCCAAAGTGATTGTATTTTAGTACTGTGCATCAAACTTTGATCACAATTCAATGAATGGAGCTGATGTTTCCCTCATCACCTCACCCTGACCCCCGTCATACCGCCACAGTGACGAGCATCCCTGTTCTCCCCTGCTTTTGTCAACCTTTCCACCCCCTAAACGGCCCTTCAGCCCCGAGGCTCTGTGCTGTCACTCCGCCCGGCCCCCGGGGTCCTTATGCAACCCAATCAGGGGCCCTGTTTCAGGGGAAGATCTGGTTAAATAAACTGCGTCATGAAGCGAATCCGAACGGGGACTGTTATATAAGAGCAGGGCTGCGCTGCAGATGAATTGGCCTCGGTAAGGGAGCGTTGTTCCCAAGGACTCTATTTATTTTACTTTCACTGCTCCTTCGCAATTGCGTTTGCCAAAGGTGCTCGCAAATGGGAGGAAGGAGAATTGAAAGAAAATGGTGGTGCGTGTCTAATGTGTGTGTGTGTGTGTGTGTGTGTGTGTTTGTTCTTGTGTGTTTGTGTGTGTGTGTGTGACTGTGTGTGTGTGTGGGTGTCAGCGCACATGTGTGTGTGTGTGTGTGTATGTATTTGCGTGTGTGTGTTTGCTTGAAGAGAAGACACATCCATTCTAAATTATTATTTAATCTTAAAGTGTCATTAAAAAGCACCAAGGGGTGGATTTTTCAGCACTTTTTTTTTCACATACATAAAACTCAAACTCATTCCTCCATTTTCTGCGCATGATAATATGCAATGAATTGAAACAATAAAACCATGTCCCTGTTGTTGACTCTAG
>NC_044062.1:16598049-16600549 GCF_902167405.1 Gadus morhua | reverse complement strand
GAGAGAGAGGAACATTATAAAACACAGTTTTTCTCCAATAGATGTTGCTATCTGTGTGCGTGTGTCTGTGTGTGTGTGTGTGTGTGTGTGTCTGTGTGCATTCACTGGCTACGCTTTGTTTGCTTAGCATGTGTGTGTGTGTGTGTGTGTGTATGTGTGTTTGTGTGTGTTTAAAAGAATGTGTCTTTGCTTGCAGTTTCACTTGCACGTATAAAAGTCATTCGTTATATATGTGACAATGAGGTAATACAGAGACTTTTGTGTGGATCTCGTCAATGCAGATGTCATTATGAGTTATCGGGAAAGTAGAATGTAGGATCACGGTAGGAGGCACGATCCCACACATTCTCCTGCCGTTACAGACAACCCTCTCCCTCACTCAACGCCCCTGTCATAGCGGTAGAGGGAAAAGATTGAGGGCGGGGGCTGTATGAATGGAAGGTGGTGAGTTGACACAGCAGAATCCAAGGGTGAGGAACGCAGTTAGCCTTTTCTTTTCCCTTTCTTACCCTTTTCCTGCGTCTGAGTTTGTTTCCATCCTCTCCGTCTACCCCCCTCTCTCTCTCTCTCTCTCTCTCTCTCTCTCTCTCTCTCTCTCTCTCTCTCTCTCTCTCTCTCTCTCTCTCTCTCTCTCTCTCTCTCTCTCTCTCTCTCTCTCTCTCTTCCTCTGTCTGTCTGGCTCTCTATCTCTTTTTTTAGCAGAGTACTCAATTTCAGCAAAAAAAGTACAGCTTCAAAAAGGAGACAAATATAAGACTAAGCATCATTTAGGAGGTTTCGAAACATTACATTTTCATTGAATGCACTTTACGATCCTGGAACTAATTCAATGAAATGCGTCCAATGTGTGCTTTCACGTGAAGTGACGGTTGAAATGTTTGTCGTCCCCACTTTTTCAATATGGCTCGTAGGGATAAATAAGGTTTTGTTCAAAGCAAAATGAATCAGAATAGAGTGCTGCACTTAAGTTCAGACCATGTAAACAGCAACATCTGGTGTGGCATCTCCTTCCCCGAACAGAGGCGCTTAGATATATGATACACGATAACGGAGATTCAGTTTAAACATATAGATATAAAGATAGAGCCAGTTATGTTACCGTTGTACAGCGCTGCAATTTGATGTTATATTTTTATCGAGCGATCAGATAATTAAAGAGCCATTCATATGATCCACTGCCATTTATTGTAGCTTTAGCATGAACAATTTGCATGAACCCCACCATTTACCACAACAGAGAGCTAAATAGTCATGGAATAGAGAGAGAGAAAGAGAGAGAGAGAGAGAGAGAGAGAGAGAGAGAGAGAGAGAGAGAGAGAGAGAGAGAGAGAGAGAGAGAGAGAGAGAGGCCTGATGAGTGCTAGAGCTAGGGGGAGAGGAAAGTGGATCTTCTTCAAATCCAACACAATCACACACGGAGACGTGTCCCGCCAACAGATGCACACACACGTAATTATTCCCGTCAGCGGAAAATCCCCACTTCCCGCTACGCCTGGGATTGCTGTCCAACATTACCATGGCAACGTTAGCAAACCAGTATCATCAGAGAGTGAAACGCACCGCTAAAAACCTCAACAGCCAACAAGCTTTCCAAAAGATTCTGTATATATTAGCCATCGACCATTTTCATTACCGAATGACTTCAACTAGTACTCCCCCGAGCAGTTTCCCATGGGTAGCTGATGTGCTGCTGGACGTGTGCTTGTGCTACTCTGGCTGAGACGGAGAGCTCTGCTTATGGCGTACAGAGTAGGCCCAAATTAAACAGAACTTTGACCACGTCTGTTCCGCCCTCAGCGTTCACCTCTGGGAGGATGTGATCTATCTCTAATAATGTGCGTTTAGGGCTGTGTGTGCCGATGTGTGTATAAGCCTTTTTTCGCGTATCTCTGCATGTATCTTTGTCAGCGTTTGTGTGTGTATGTATATATATTTATATATATGTACATTTCCTGTGTTCACAGGATGGGCATTGGCTTAGATCTCCAGACTAGGAGCTGAAAGAGAGCTAACCAAATCTAACACTAGCTTCAGCAACCAGCCTTGGATGTTACTGCCTGAATGATCACAAAAGCATTTATTTTTCTCTGTGCTGCCGTACCCCATGATGCCTGTTATATTTCTTTCTCCATTGGCGAATGGTGATTGGAGAAGGGTCGTGTGGTTGATTGGTGTGTTTTTTCTGTGTTTTCTGTGTGCAGAAGAACTGCACACAGACATGGCAAGGCTGCTGTTACTGTTGTTTCAGGGCAGATTAAGGGTTTGATCGCGACCCTGAGGAAACGGTGTAATACTTTGTCTAGACCGCTGATGGCTCTCTCCAACCACCACTGTGTAGCGGCTGGGCCGTGGGGCGGGAGACACAACAGAGCATTCCCGGTGGCTCGTTATTTCCAGATCCGTTTAATTTCCTCATGCTAAATACAGTGCACCTTTGTCTGGTTACCGAGGATATGGTTGCAGTGTTTTTGGCTGCATGTGCGTGTGCACGTGCGGCCAG
>NC_044062.1:16590549-16593049 GCF_902167405.1 Gadus morhua | reverse complement strand
CGTAGATATATATGCCGATACAGGTAATTGCCTATGAAATGCAATGAGCTCCTTTGTCCAATCTCGTGCGATTGGGAGTCCTTTCAAGGTTCTAATTTTTCCATGGCGATGTCAGTGATAGAATTGTAACCCTAGAAGAGGAACTAGGCTCTGGTGGAGTTGGAGTAGGGGGGAAGGGGGGTGTGGTTGTGGAGAGTTTTTCAGGCTAAATGCTCGTATTGAAATGGAGAGAAGCCTGTGAAATGTCTGTGGTTGTACTTTTTCTTTGCCGACAAAAGACGCCTAAGAGACCAGCTGTATGCTGGTGCGGTGGTTATTCTTTCTCTTTTCCAGTCACCGCACTGGTTTAATGTGTTGTCCGGTGTGGGAGAATGAATATCATGTGTGCGGTGGCTCCCTACGACGTCTTCCAACACAGTGTGGTAATGTTTGCTGTACCGCTGTTCGCTTTTAGCAAATTCTAGAGGCATTTTCACCTTGACCTTCAAATGTTTCGTTGTTTCTGTCTGTCGCTTGAATAGCTTCACGTCTGAATAAATTAACATTAGGGTTTCTTTGTGCGAGTGTGGGTTTTGACTAATGTCAGAGGGAGACGGTCGGTGAGTCTGTATTCAACAACAGTCCTATGAATAATGTTGAGCCACTCTCTGTCTCTCTGTGAGTCTGGAAACGAGTGGGTCAATATTTGCCTTTAACTTTTGACCCGTGTGTTTAGTTGCTTTGCTACCCGCACCGCCACTGAACCATTTCATTTCTCGAAGAGGAGAGGTTGGAGCGAAAATACAGATGTGTTTGCAAGAACATGACCTGGTCACACACATCTACATCTACTATGATTGTTTTTAGTGGTAGTGATGTTGATTTCAACCCCCAGACTTATTCACATAAAAATGCTCAGTTGTAAGATCACTGGATATGCACACACACACACACACATACAGACACACACACGCACACACACACACACACACACACACACACACACACACACACACACACACACACACACACACACACACACACACACACACACACACACACACACACACACACACACTCACACACCCACACACAAACACAGACACATACACACACACACACACTCCACAAACAGACACAAATCGTGTGCAGTGCAGAATTCATCAAAACGTAATGTGCGCGTTGAAATGCAAATTGAAATGCTATCTTTCAATCTGTATGTTTGTCTTTCTGTATCTGTCTGCCTTGTCTGTCTGTATCTATATCTATATAACTACTACTAGCTATGTATCCATTCATCTACGGAAACCTGTTGCTCCTTTCTTCCTTTCCTGCGTCCTTATGCTTTTCTTTCTCCTTCTCATCATTCCTTCCTTCCTTCCAGCTGGCCTCAGTGGTTTGTGAAATAAGATGTGAAACCACATCCTCATTGATTGAATCTTTCTGGAGAAGAAGTCTGGACAAACAAACTGAGCTGGCCCCTAGGAGTCTGGCTACATTTAGGTAGGGACACCGACACACACACACCGACACACACACACACACACACACACACACACACACACACACACACACACACACACACACACACACACACACACACACACACACACACACACACACACACACACATACACACACAGATGGAGAGTCGTAGAAATACACACAAAGGCTCATTTAAGTGGGACTGGGTGGGGCAAAGAAATCCAACACCTTAACCTTAATTCACAACTGATAGGATCTAGGCCTGTGGAGCCGTAACACACACACACACACACACACACACACACACACACACACACACACACACACACACACACACACACACACACACACACACACACTCACACTCACACTCACACACACACACACACACACACACACACACACACACACACACACACACACACACACACACACACACACACACACCAACCACACACACCAACAATCCCTACATAGCTTCACGCCATGTTTAAAAGGGGGCCACCATTGCTTCAGGGAGTGTTGCTGTGAACTATTTTAATTGGCTTAATTTAATTGAATTCAACTGAATTGAATATCCTCCATCTGGTCTGCAGTTAAACAACGCTTAGCACACAGTAAGCAGTTTTTACAGGTTTTCTGGAGTTGCTGCGCATTCACATGAATACACAGTAGAGTTCAACTAGCCAAATGATCATTTAAGAATGCTCGTATTAATGTAATTTTATTGACGTACATATTAAGGCTTTTTTTGCAGTAGGTAAAGTCAATAATAAGGACACCTGGGGAAGTTGAAAAGTCTGTAGGGTGGTGTGGTCCGATTTTACTGGGGTGGTGTGCAAAACCCTTTGGGGTCTCAGATCCGACCATAACAATGTTCAATTCTCCCATCAGGTGGCATGCATCATCCCGGGTATGAAGACAGATAAATTAGCATTGACCTGGATATTTATATACTTCTCATGGTCACATCAATAAACATGCTATCACCTCAGCCCGCCTTTCATCAGATTGTGTGACCTTTAACCTTCCAAAA
>NC_044062.1:16573049-16580549 GCF_902167405.1 Gadus morhua | reverse complement strand
TATACACCACATACACAAAAACTACTCAGCTGACGTATTATTTGTGTGTGTGTGACTGTGTAATTGTAATTGTGTGTTTGTCTGAAGGTCTATGATTTGTGGCCTTGTTATGCTTAAAGACCTTGAAGGAGCCCCTGATTCCATATTCCATGTACCCAGAGCAAATATTATTACGCTGATAGCCGAACAATGCCGGGAATATGCTGCTCCAGTTCCTTCTGCAGGCGAACCATAATACACCCCAATGGTCCGATAACATTTCACTATTTACACGATTGGCAGGATAATAAATGGATGGGACCATATTTGTGTGGGTAAGACGTCAGGGTGAGCCACTCCTCTGCTGTTTACAGGACCCAGCCTATAGCGGTTTACAACAAAAGGCTCAGTCGCGTTTAATGTTCAAGGAACTATTTTGAGCGTCAGCCATGTCGGCCCAAAGTCCAAAGTCCAAATTCTGGCTCCAAATCAAATTCAATGTACTTTCTGTTTTTGGTTTCCGCAGATATCCCATGATTCATATTTAAGGAGCAGGCATGGATGCTAGAAAGTTAAAATGACCCTTGACGCTCTTTGAAGACCAATTCAATTTTCATAAATTAAACTATCCAGTATCAAATGCAGACTAAATGCTGATTAAGAATCTACGAAGAGTGATCTAATCTAACTGCACCGACGTTTATCTAGACACGAAGTGACGCTGAATACGTTCGCGCATACTTCCTTCAATCACTCATCAAATCATTTTATAGCTAATTAGGATTATATGATGAAATGATATGCCTTAGCCCTGGCTGAGTCTCTGTGGGGCTGATCCCCCCTAAGCCTTGCTGTATATCCCCCAATGAAAGGTTTGTTTGGAAAAGCAGAAAACGCTGTGGCTACCAGTAGGATTTGGATGGGCTGCGCCTTTTGTTGTCTCTACCTACTTATGCTCCGGGGGCCTGTTGAAACACAGTAGTGTGTGCATGTGTGTGTGTGTGTGTGTGGGTGTGGGGTGTGTGTGTGTGTGTGTGGGTGGGTGGGTGTGGGTGGGTGTGTGGGTGTGTGTGATGCTGGGTGATAGCACGTCTCTGGGAGTATCCCATCATAAATACCGAGATGCTGCAGCGATGATAGATAAAGACATTCTTGTGCGTGTCAGTGTGCACGGAGGTTTCTGTGTGTGTCGGTGTGTGCATGCATGCGTGTGTGTGTGTGTGTCTTGGCGCATGTGTGTGCAGGCATTTGTCTTTATGTGTGTGTGTGTGTGTGTGTTTGTGTGTGTGTTTGTGTGTGTGTGTGTGTGTGTGTGTGTGTGTGTGTGTGTTTGTGTGTGTGTGTGTGTGTGTGTGTGTGTGTGTGTGTGTGTGTGTGTGTGTGTGTGTGTGTATGTGTGTGCATAATAATAATTGCAGTAAAAATATCTTAAATCAACATCCGTCTATCCGTGCATCCATGCACATCATTGTGCACACACACACCGACAAACACACAAACACAAATACATCCTGTGTTTGTTTGTTTATGCAGACACAGCCTGAGGGTTGAGCGTGTCTCCTGTGTGTTCCTCTATGTGGGTTTTGGGTATATGAGACATAACCAGGGGAAGATAATACCCTGATGGACTCGGTGATAAGGTTCCCTAGTCATAGCTCACCTGGCACAGGCTGGCACGCCAGTCACTGTCTGCCTCCCTTCTCCGAGAACACACTCTGTCCACAGCTGCCCGTCTGTCTTCGACCGCCATTGTTTGTCTTGGGAACTAGTATCTTTACACTGGGTTCTGTGAGTTAGAAAAACATTCCCGATAGCGTGTGCCTTTCAGAGACAAAAGGTGGATTACATTTTTTACAGCGCTGTACAGCATTTTTTACTGTTGAGGTTGAGGTTTATCGGGGCTCCTTCTCTCTGCTCTCCTCTTCTCTCCATTCCTCTCCTCTGCTCTCAATTTCTCCCAGCTCCTTTCCTCTCTAGTCTCACACCCTCTTCTCTCCTATCCTCTCCTCTCCTTTCGTTCCCCCCTCCTCTGCTTTACTCTTTTAATCTCCTCTCTTTTCCTCCTCTCCTCCTCTCCTCCCCTATCCCCTCCTCTCCTCCCTCCTGTCCTCTCCCCTCCTCTCTCCTTTCCGAACTAGCAACCATCCGGTTACAAGTCAACCCACTCTATGTCCTGAGCTACTACTGCCCCTCTCCTCTTTTTTACTCCTCTCCTTCCCTCCCCTCCCCTCCGCTCTCCTCCTCTCATCCCATCTCCCCCTCTCCTCCCCCTTTTACTCTCCTCCTCTCCCCCTCTCCTCATCTCCTCTCCTCCCCTCTCCCCTCTCCTCCCCCCTCCCTCTACTCCTCTCATCCCTCTCTTCTTCTCCCCTCTCCTCTCCTCCTCCACTCCCCTCTCCTCTCTCCTCCTCCCCTCTCCTCTTCTCCCCTCCCCCCCCTCCTCTCCTCCTCTCCTCCCCTCCCCCCTCTTCTCTCCCCCCCTCTCCTCTCCTCCCCCTCTCCTCTCCTCCCCCCCTCTCCCCCTCTCTTCCCTCTCCTCCCCCATCCCTCTACTCCTCTCATCCCCTCTCCTCTTCTCCCCTCTCCCCCTCTCCTCCCCTCTCCCCCTCTCCTCCCCCCTCCCTCTACTCCTCTCCTCCCCTCTCCCCTCTCCTCTCCTCTCCTCTCCTCTCCTCTCCTCTCCTCTACTCCTCTCATACCCTCTCCTCCTCTCCTCTCTTCCCCTCCCCCCTCTCCTCTCCTCCCCCCCCTTTTACTCTCCTCCTCTCCTCCTCTCCCCCCTCTCCTCATCTCCTCCCCTCCCCTTCTCCTCCTCTCATCCCGACTCCCCTCTCCTCTTCTCCCCTCCCCCCTCTCCTCTCCTCCCCTCCCCCCTCTCCTCTCCCCCCCTCTCCTCTCCTCCCCACCGACTCCCCTCTCCTCTTCTCCCCTCCCCCCTCTCCTCTCCTCCCCTCCCCCCTCTCCTCTCCCCCCCTCTCCTCTCCTCCCCACCGACTCCCCTCTCCTCTTCTCCCCTCCCCCCTCTCCTCTCCTCCCCTCCCCCCTCTCCTCTCCCCCCCTCTCCTCCCCTCCCCACCGACTCCCCTCTCCTCCTCTCATCTGCTCTCCTCCTCTCCTCCTCTCCTCTCAGACCTAATTAGTCCTGACAACACTTTGATAGCATGAAACAAGGAGTATGTGTTCCTCCAGGATGGCGGTCAGCAGTCCATATGGAAGAGCTTGAAGCGTCATTCAAGCAACCATCCTTAGTCTGTCAACTTCTTTAAAGAGAAATGATCTGGTTTACATAAGCCCTTGGAGATAATATAGGTTGTTGCAATCAATCTCAGAGTTGGTGTTTCTGAGTGTGCATCTGTGTGTATTTGTATGTGTGTGTGTGTGTGTGTGTGTGTGTGTGTGTGTGTGTGTGTGTGTGTGTGTGTGTGTGTGTGTGTGTGTGTGTGTGTGTGTGTGTGGGTGTGTGTGTGTGTGTGTGTGTGAGTGCGTTTGAAATATGAACATGCCACATCATCTCCATTGATCCATCTTCAAAGATTCCAAAATGGAGGAAGTTAGTGAAAGTAAGACCGCGAGAAAGATCAACTGAATTCCAGGAAAACAAAGACAGGAGAAATGTGGGAATAAATAAGGCATAAATAACATTACGTGACACCCAGGTAATCACCCAGGTAAGACACACACACACACACACACACACACACACACACACACACACACACACACACACACACACACACACACACACACACACACACACACACACACACACACACACACACACACACACATGCACACACACACAAGAGACCAACTTGTGGCCCACCTAGAGTCAATAAGTCAGTGCACTGGCTATGCATGTCAGACCCGCGCAGGCTGTAAGTATGCACTTTAGATTGCTGTATTTGCATGTACTTTTCTCGTAGTATAAATATGTGACTGTCTTCTACCGAGAGCATATATATAATACCGTCACTCAGATGATGTTTGATGAAATGCTCTACTCTAGATGTTCGCTTATTCATTCACTCATTAAAAATCACTGAGTTCAACCAGTTCTTCATGTAATTTTTGAGAATTACATGAAATTGTCTTGTCGTTGCATTGTCCTATTACTATTATTTGGGCATTTAGCAGACGCTTTTATCCAATGCGACTTACATCGGTTAATGCACACATTGAAATGCCGACCGCAGAGTCATCCATGCAAGGTGACAGCCAGCTCGTCAGAAGCAGTTAGGGTTAAGTGTCTTGCTCAGGGACACATCAACACTCTAGGAGCTAAGAGGAGCTGGCGAACAAACTAGCAACCATTCAGTTACAACACAACTGCTCTACCTCCTGAGCTAAGCCGACCCACTACACTACACTACTACTCTATCCACACACACACACAAACACCCATGCACACACAAACACGCACAAACAAACAATCACACACAAACACACACACACACAAACACACACACAAGCACTCGATACTCCAGACACAAATTTAAATTTAAAGCTATTTTCAACGTGATGACATTTCTGTATCAGGTAAACAGTAAGTTGTGAACAAACTGTCATCATCTATATTTCCCACTAACTCTGATTCCGTGTAAGGTGTGTAAAGTGCGGCTTGTGTAAATGACTGATGCAATAGTGCATGAATGACTGGTGAGTGATTCAGAGTGAGCAGACCCATCAGGTGTACTGCTGCTGACCTGTGTGATGGTCTCCATCTGAGGTGCAAGTGTTTCACCCTGCCCTCAAGTGAACACTTGAGACGGGGAAAAAAAAGTCCCCGTCTGGTCCAAGCCAAATAACTCTGCAGCCTTTAATGGTTAAGTCAACATTAAGTAAATGGCAACATATTACAGCTGGTACCGTATGCAGGATCAGGGCGGCAGCTTTCAATGAGAGAGAGAGAGAGAGAGAGAGAGAGAGAGAGAGAGAGAGAGAGAGAGAGAGAGAGAGAGAGAGAGAGAGAGAGAGAGAGAGAGAGAGAGAGAGAGCGAGAGAGAGAGAGAGAGAGAGAGAGAGAGAGAGAGAGAGAGAGAAGGAGGAAACGGCTGGATACCTCTAACACTGCGGCCCTTGTGTTTGCGCACACGCGTGTGTTTTCTGCGGGCGCGTTCATGCACGGGTGGGTTTGGGCTGTTTTTGCAGGGGTAAGACTCACGCAATTACTTCAATGGAGCTTCACCCTGCCGTTTCAAAGGCTGCAGTGGGGCTGTGCACTGTTTGTCTTGGATTCCACCTGTGATTTAAACAAACTTAATGTTTTGCCCTACCAGTCGGAGATTACCGGAGAACAAGTCTTGGCGATGAGCGGGAATACCAGGGAACTTCTACTGATGTTTCACTTTGAAGAACTCATTATTTAATGAATATGTGTGGTTTTTCTTCGGTTTTATGAAGTCCTTCATCTGGAATTAGCCTCACTGGAGGAAAATATACAGTTGGATAAATGATGTTTATATTGTGCAAAATATTGATTGAATTTTGCTGTAGTTAAACCTTGGCATGTGCTTTGGAAATCTTCCATTGGAAGTGGTAATTAAATTTGTTGATGAAAAAGATGCATACTCCAATTCATATTTTTCCTCCACAAATGTTGCTCTTCATTACTATTTAAAAGAGTTGAGAACCATAACATTTGTCCTTTAGTTCTACGCTGAGAAAAATGGAAACAGCCAACAGAAAACTGAGCCTGCATCGTTAATTTTGGTTTCATACCTCGTACCTTCATACATCGTAACTGTTAATAATAAAATATATATTTTAATACATTTCCTTCTTCTGTTGACTCTATGACTAATAAAACAAAAAACTGAAATGAAAGTTGCGACTCCATGTCGGCTGACAACCAGCATTTCTCGCTGTGCGACAAACAAAACGTCTTTGTGGATTCAAGGTGGACTTCTCGGAGCGGCCTGAATATATACGCTGTGATCATGTTTTTTTATACCAAAGCACACATAGCTCATATTCCCTTTATAGCTCTGTCGCTGTACCGGAATGCATATTTCTCTGTCATCATGGCTTTTCCACACACCCCCCACTAATAACTTGCAGAGCCTGTGGCTTATGCACGCCAGCTAAACTAGCGATGGAAACACGCGTTGTTGTTGCGTTTCCAGCAGTATTTGGGCAGCCATTTGGTGAGGCTTAAGAAGTGGTGTTCATGGCAGTTGAAGGCCCAGGGCTACTTCTATTGCTTCTCATAATGTTTCTTAAACAAAGACCCATTCTTGTTGGGTCATGCTCACGCACACCAACCAATACGCACATGGTGGACCTGCGTTTGGACATGCGCTTGTGAGCGCACACAAAACATTGAGGATGGCACACATGGGTCAGGTTTGACTATTTCAGAAGGTGCTGTCCATGTCTGTGAGTGTGTGTGTGTGTGTGTGTGTGTGTGTGTGTGTGTGTGTGTGTGTGTGTGTGTGTGTGTGTGTGTGTGTGTGTGTGTGTGTGTGTGTGTGTGTGTGTGTGTGTGTGTGTGGGGATGTTTATTTATGAGTTTGCGTTTGTGAGTGTGTATTCTGTGTGTGTGCATGTGTCTCAGTGCGCATGAACAGTTTGCTTAGCGGTGTTCTTTTGTATACCTTTGTACGGTCGTAAAAGTTTGTGTGCTTTGTGTTAATCTCAGCGTGCTGTTTGTGTATGGGTATGTATGAGCATATGTGTGTGTGTGTATGTATGAGTGTGTGTGTGTGTGTGTATGCGTGATGTGTGCGTGTATGTGTGTGTGTGCATGAGTGTGTGTGTATGTGTGTGTATGTGTGTGTGTGTCTGTGTATGTGTGTGCATGTGTTTGTGTGAGTGTGTTTGCATGTGCCATATGATCGTGCATGTTTGTGTGTGTGTGTGTTTGTTAGGGTGAGTGTGTGTATGTGTGTGTTTGCATGTGCTACAGTGCTTGTGCATGTGTGTGCTTGCGTGGCTGTCTGAATGTGTGGAAAGCAGGATCAGGGGCTGTTTGATTGATCTACTTGCATTCCTGGGTTAGAGCTGGATCTGACGCCAGAGATGGGATTCTCTTGTACTGTACAGAGTTTCTCTACTGACAGACAGACAGGCAGACAGACAGGAAGACAGACAGACAGACAGACATACAGACTGGCAGGCAGGGGAACAAGATCACAAAACCCACATGAAAGCCAGCAAAATAGAGCAGCACAGATAGAGTGTCATGGAGGCATGTAGACAAGCAGGCAGGTAGACAAGGGGTTATTGATATGTTCATCTGACAGACCGACGGATGGACAGAGAGACAGAGGGACAGAGAGACAGAGCGAGAGAGTAAGAGGGAGTGGGAGAGGGACAGAGAGAGAGAGAGAGAGAGAGAGAGAGAGAGAGAGAGAGAGAGAGAGAGAGAGAGAGAGAGAGAGAGGGAGAGAGAGAGGGAAGGAATGAGAGATAGAGAGGGAGGAATGAGAAATAGAGAGGGAGAGAGAGTGCAAGAGAGAGAGAGAGAGAGAGCGCGAGAGACAGGGACGCAGGCGGTTGGACAGAAAGACAGGTAGGTAGGCG
>NC_044062.1:16555549-16563049 GCF_902167405.1 Gadus morhua | reverse complement strand
TGTGCAAGCGACCTAGAGGAAACTCATATGAAATACTCAGAAGACACATGGTCACGAGGAAAATATTGAACACGCGTGGTGCTGAATTGGCACCATCCTTATTATCATTCATTTAGCTTAAATGACTTAATAACAATCCGGTTCACTCATTAAATGGTGCTCAGGTCAATTCTGCAAATGAGACATATTACTCGACATAGCATTTTGTAAGTGAACTGACATGAATAGTTTTTACATCATGTATTGGGGCCCCTCAGTACAGTAAACATGGGGGGGGGGGGGGGGCAGACTCTGTTGGATTTCAACCTTGGCCCATGGCTCTGGCCTCACCTGTCCCACAGGATTAGCTCCAGTAGGGAGGATTGGGGGGGCAGATGGTGGGGTGGTAGGTGGAGGTGAGGGCGGTTGCGTGGGGGGCAGTGCCTGCCCTGTGTTCCTGGTGTTCGTGTAGGGGGCGTCAAGAAAGATCAAAGTCAACTGAACACCTTTGTGGCTCCCAAGGGTCGAGTAACACACAAACACACCCTCCCCATCAAAGTGGCCATCAATTGCCATGGAAAAACTGGGAAAGAGAGCAGCTGTGTGAGTGTGTGTGTTTGTGTTTGTTTGTGTATGTGTGTGTGTGAGTGTGTGTGTGTGTGTGTGTGTGTGTGTGTGTGTGTGTGTGTGTGTGTGTGTGTGTGTGTGTGTGTGTGTGTATGTGTGTGTGTGTGTGTGTGTGTGCGTGTGTGTGTGTGTGTGTGAGAGTGTGTGTGTGTGTGTGTGTGTGTGTGTGTGTGTGTGTGTGCCCAACGGTGATGCATCTGTTGGGCCTGTCTCTCAGCACCACAGCTGGGTGACTATCTCTCGCCGGCTGCCCACCATCAAATGGTAAAAAACACTTCCTATTATTCAACCCACTTCCTCTGTGAAACCAAAATGCCCTTTCTCATCCCCTTCCCACACACACAGACACACACACACACACACACACACACACACACACACACACACACACACACACAATTACGCTAACCATGATCATAACATCCAAGTCCAAACAAACACCTAAAAGTAGGTTATTAATACGCTGTATTGATTTGCAGTCCAACAACAACGTGTCAACATTACAAGGCTGACATGGCGGCACGGCCATATTCCATCACAGGAAGCAACCAGAGCTCAAAGAGGAAATGATAAGGCCTTCCAGGAAGTACACCAGTTGATGGAAAGGGCACTGAGCCACATTGCAAGTGAGCTCTTTCCGGCAGTAGGAGAGACCTGTCCGTCCCTCTGTGTGCCGCTGCCTGCCATCCTGCCTGTTGTCAGTGTTACCTCCTTTTCCCCTTTGAAAATTACAGCCTGCCGACCCCCACCAATCTTGACGCTCTCCTTTCGCCACCCACCAATCACAGGACTCCAGGGGTGCTGTCGCCATGCAGGGCGGTCTGGGAGGGATCAAGGTGGTGATTTTCTACCAAAGCCTGTAGTTAAGTCCATGGGAACAGAAAGCTGTATTCTACAGGTCCTTTACCAAACTGGTAGGAGAGTACTTTTTAAAAGATCAAATCCAATTTGTACGCAACTCTGCGGAACACAAGCCTGGAAACACCTATGTTTGCTGGCTAAGGCTCAATAGTTTTTAATAGCAATTAATTACTATTCTTTTAATGAGCTACTCTGAGTAACCCCACATCAAGTGTTGATGTTGCTCTGATGACTCATCCCTATTGTTTGTACTTTACCTGGCACCATTTGTCAAACCTTACCACGCAACCTCTGCTATACAATGAATCGTAAGCTTAGCCTCGAGTGAGATTGTTGGTTGCGTCATTTGCGATTATATCATTCGATGGGCTCATATTGATGTGCACACACCAGCGCTCATGCAAACTGTCCTTGTGTTATAATTACACCCAAGCGGATGTTAGACGATGCATTTAAGCATTACCGGTCTAAAGGCTCAGTGTTAGGAGGTAGCGTCACATCTGATTCAAACACACTCTTTGAGCCTGTAATTGGGATCAACGGCTATATAGTTAAAGTTGACTTGACAATCATTCTCTCGTTCTCGCGTCCCCAGTGCAAAGTCGGACGGTCCGACAGTGCCTTGTACATGGGATCTGCCGCCTGTGAGCGGAGTCCATGTCCTAGTCATAATCACTGTGTTCGAGAAGAACAATGTGCTCACAGGCCTGCCTCCTTGGAGGACGACAAGCCAAACCAGTCACCGACAAATACACCATTGATGGCGCTCACTCCTACGCAATTGCACACATGTGTACACGCATAACACACACGCACACTCAACCACAAGTGTGCATATACCCACAACCATGCATATACACAAACATGCATAAACACATGATGACGATGACCTATGTGCACAGTATCATATTAACACACTCATGCATGCACACACACTGATCCAGATTCTAGCCTCTACTACAATCTGAATCTATTTCGGTGGCAAACAGGTTTACACATATTTACATGCAGACACGATCCGATGGCCACCCACTACAGTGACGGCCACAGAGCTCCAAACAACGGACGCAGGAGAATGGAGGAACAGCCTCATGATGTCTGCCGGGGAGTCCAGCTCCAGGGAAATTAGTGACCTTGAAATGATGGTAATTTCAGTGTGTCTTGCTACTGTTGACAAGCGGTCCACTCACTGACACAATGACAGACTCAAGATAACGTTGGGTGTCTCACGATTGACATGTTATGATATGGATGCAGTGTGTGTATGTGTGTGTGTGTGTGTGTGTGTCTGTGTGTGTGTGTGTGTGTGTGTGTGTGTGTGTGTGTGTGTGTGTGTGTGTGTGTGTGTGTGTGTTTGTGCGTGTGTGTTTCTGTGTGTTTCTGTGAGTGTGAGTGCGTGTGTGCGTGGAAACACCTGTGTGCAATGTTTGTACTGTGTAATGTACCGTATATATATATATATATATATATATATATATGCTTTCCCAGGAGGCCTTAGCTAAACCCTGGCCTTGCTCTATCCCTGTGAATATCACAGTTCTACTTTTCCTAAAACTTTCCGACTCCCCAGCAATTGGTTGCAAGATGCGTGTAACGGATGTGTTCTTCATTTCCATTTATAACGCAGGATGATTGATTTGATTTGTAGCAGATGTTGTTTAATCCTGTTGTAGTTTAGCAGTTCTTAGCGGTGTCCTAATGACAACATTCCAAAAGTAAATGAAAGCACAAGCAAAAGGCCATTGTGCCACAGTATTCCAAAAAAATGTTTTCCCATTCGCAAAATCAAGCTAATTCTACTTCAGATTAATGGGAAGGCAAACGTTCCACCAGCGTAAACAGGAACGCGGTGGTTTGCTAAGTTAACTTGATAAGTGTCTCTCAAAGAGCTGGTCCCGTATTCTGTCTCAATAGTGCATCACTCATCACACAGACGTGGGTTTGCATGACACAGTGAGGAATCAGAGAAGCAAAGGCTAGCCACTGGCCTCACAATCGCACTAACTGGCCAATAAATAGCGATACGACCATTGTTATATGGTGCTTGGGGCCGGGGTCGGAGTTCAGGGGTGATGTTCTGGGGAGTGTTTGTGCAAGTGGGAGGAGTTTGGACTGGGTCAGAGGGAAAATGACTCAGGTCAAAGGGAGTGGGTGCAGGCAGAGTGAGGTTGAAAGTTCATGATGTATAGTGGTGGTGGGGACGGTGATGGGGGTGGTGATTGCGCAAAAGGATATCAGTGTTTTTAGAGAGACAGTGTCTTTGTGTGACCAACACCCGTCAAACATTTCTAAGGTTCAATATTGTCAACGGTTGGTTAGTGCCAACACATCGTTCCTTGTTTAAAATGACGATGATTATGCCATGGACATGCCAGGCCAGAATAGATGAGCCTGAGATCAATGCTCTGTGTCAAACAAAGGTTAGATGAGAGAAGAGCGGCTGTTTGTGATAGGAAGGTGGACGGACAGGGAGCCTGTAATCCATTAAATACAAATTGTTAGTTCAACAAACTTAGACATACCAAAGGAAAAACTTTGTCCAGAAGAACAAAGGCAGTATTTCATCTTTCAAGCAATAAAGTATGTGAGTTTTATTGTGATTTTCGATGTTTAATTGGACTCCTTTTCCTCTGCAAATACGTATTTGCCTCTCACTGCTGCGTTTGTTAGTGTGCACACAGGTGTATGTGATTAGCAAGGATTACTATTTGTGAGGTGGAATTAGCTTCTCATTGGCTGGTTCTTGTATGGCTTATAATGAAATCTTAAAGACAAAGACTCTTTCTAAAACTTTAAACATCATGGCCCAAATAATACTACTGAGTTACACTACCATGATCTTTAAAAAACATTTTAAAAGTTCTTTGAGACAATTATAAGGATCCAAACTCGTTCTTTGCCCCTTTCCTACGCCCACACTGTCCCTAGAGGCTGTTCTATCCGTTTGATCATCCAATCCGCAGAATACCACAAGCCAAATTTGAATGTGGATGAATTCCCATTCAAATTCAATTCCCCATTTCCAATTCTTTATCGTTCTCAGCTGTGGCCGGCTGTGTTTCTGATCAGATCGTATGCTTCTTCTTTGACGTCAGTCTGGCTATTACCGCGGTATGGAAGGGGGAAGTGGGGGGTTCCATTCAAATGCATGCACATACATGCACACCTGGTTGCAGTCACACAGTACAATTCTTTGCCGCTAATAAAATAGTTTATGCGTCAACACTTGAACAGAATAATAATAATCGGAATCCCTTTATTGTGTATTGTGCGGCATCAAACGTCCCGCTCACAAGCATGGTTTAGCTTATTTGCACGCACATGCAGACATACATACAGCTAGAAGCAGACGTGCAAACACACGCTCATCAGACATGAGATCAGACGCACACAAACAGAGGCACACACACACACACGCACATGCACACGCACGTACATGCACACAAACGTATACACATGCGCACAATCTGGCGCCCAAGCGCAAACACACACATACACACACACACACACACACACACACACACACACACACACACACACACACACACACACACACACACAAGCACATCTGCGGCAGTGTGTTTTTGATCTGATTCTAGTCTCTTCCTTGACGTCAGCCTGGCTGCTTCCCTGCCCGGCTGTTTATTTTCATCCAGATCCTGGAGCGATGGGGCTCCATATGAGTGTGATATGGAACAAATGACTCCACAGGATCTCCACAGACCCAGGAAGGGAAACCAGAGATGGGTGCACTCATTTCAGATACCTGTGTTAAAGTGGGTGCGTGGGGGCATACTCATATTTGTATACGCGTAATGCCTCTAAAATAGACCTGCGGTGCATGGGGCTGACAAATCCCTGTAATTCAGGCCCTGTTTTGATTATAATCACCTTTTTCCATTTCCCCCACGTTGAAATGTTTACGGAGATTTACGAGGGGTGTGTTATTTTTGGCCGTTTGTATACATCTTTGTATCAGAGCTTTTTTTTGTAGACCCTTGAATTTACCATTTCAAATGCCGGAACCCCCCTCCCCGACCCCCCACCTCACACCCCTGCTCCACATACACACGTAGACACACACACACATACACATAGAAATACACTCAGTCACACACACATACACATACACACACACATACACACACACACACACACACACACACACACACACACACACACACACACACACACACACACACACACACACACACACACACACACATACACACATGCAAACACACACACCGTTCATACTGTACAGCCTGTATCAAATTCGCTGTGTTATCTGTGTTATTTGCCCCGTTGTCCTTTTCATTGTGCTAACAACACAGCTGGGAATGTGGCACTGGGATTAAGCTATCGCTTTTAGAACATACCTGAGCATCCACAGGCAACATAGCGGGCTATACTTACCTATCCGTTCCAGATATAGACAGTAAATAAGCTCTGCAACCAAGTCGACCACGGGTATGTTAATGTTCCTGGACATGTCTGTGGAACCAGTATGGGGGATGGGTAAGGCCGATTTCAAGGTCTTCAGGTGGAAAAATGTTGCGACTGTGACTCCTGGGAGATGTGACAACCTGACATATCAAATCATAAGACCTTCTAGTGGAATCTTTGTGACGGTGATCACTGGAGAATGTGACTAACCTGCCAGGTCCAATCTCTTCTTTGATCCTTTCCACCTTTTGTATGACTGGTCCTCTGGCGGGCAACTACCGTACAAAATGTTGATAACACTAAAGATAACGATCAATCGATCACGTGGTGGTTTGTAACACACGTTGTGCAACATGTGGAATAACACAGGTGAGCACATATGATCATACATTATGCATGTGAAGACTGGTCTGCAGGCCATGAGGGGGAAGCAATGGCCTGTATTCCACATGCCCCCCCCCCGGTCCGGCCCTCCTGTCTCTTTCACATGGGCCGTTTTGATCCCATGGAGGTTAGGCTGATGTGGTTGGCTAATAAGGACCTTTTGAAACGAGGCCAGTGTTACCTGGTGTTTGTGGAGCACTTAGAGCCTGGGGCGGCTGGGGACCGTTTGCTTATCTTTGGGGTGAGTAATGTGTGTTTGTGCGGCTCTGTGGTCACGGACGGGCCCTGGCTGAAGTCATCAATCACCGCAACCCTGGGGCTGCTTGACTCACTATTTTACAAGTGGCTTTAAGTCCCTAGATAAGCTGTATCAATGTGTGTGTGTGTGTGTGTGTGTGTGTGTGTGTGTGTGTGTGTGTGTGTGTGTGTGTGTGTGTGTGTGTGTGTGTGTGTGTGTGTGTGTGTGTGCGTGCGTGCGTGTGTGTGTGTGTGTGTGTGTATTTGTGTGTGTGTGTCTGTGTGTGTGTGTGCGTGTAGCTTAGTGAACTCTTAAGACACAATGTAAGTGATGGAAAAAGGACAAAGCAAGTCTATGTGTATTCACGGTTATTTGTGGTCAAGTTGCAATGTGTAACATCCAACTATCGTCGCTTAAGACCCCTGTGTGTATCTGAAGTCCGACTGATCGATGGGGATTTCAATAGTATTATCAGTATAATCACATCCTATTGCTGAGATATTCTACGAATTAAAAAAAATGCTGGCAAGCCCGTACCTTTCTTTGTTTAAATGAATCGTACCTCGACACTCCCAAAACTCCTCCCACTCCCAAAACTCCTCCCACTCACGCCACCTAGCCAAGCTACGCTACTTCTGTTCCCACCGAGGCCCGGCCTGTGACAGTGTGTACAGAACGCTGTTATCAAGGTTCTCTTATTCTTAAAGTCTCAGGCCTACTAAGTAGGCGGGGCTCAGTCGAACACATTGAGACTTTAGGTCAAGGTATTGGAACGTGTTGTGATATATAACAATGCATTTGTTGTTTGCATGAAATGTAACGGCAGACGAGAGCAACCATGGTGAACAAAGTACAACACTGCAGTTGAACACTCCACTGATAAACCCATGTTCTCTCCAAAGTGGAGCCAATGGGTTCCTCTCTGACTGCTCATCATCACTGTTGGTTCCTGAAATACCACACAG
>NC_044062.1:16545549-16550549 GCF_902167405.1 Gadus morhua | reverse complement strand
ATCAGATCAACCATTGTGTCCTGTAGTGAACTTGACATCAGAGCAGTACGTTAGTTAAGGTGTGCATTGGTGGGGGTGACTTTGAGAAGAAAGAGGTCTTTTAGTCTCATAGCACTGGCACTCAGTCCCCCAACAGAGTGCTGGAAAGAAGCAGAGGAGAAAAGTAAGAATGGTAGATAGGAGAAAGAAAGTAGGAAAGAAAGTAAGAAAGATTCTCTCTCTCTCTCTCTCTCACTCTCTCTCTCTCTCTCTCTCTCTCTCTGCAACCCCCCCCCCCCTCTCTCTCTCTACCTCTACCTCCCTCCCCCCCCCCTTTGAGTATTAAAACAAAATGGGGCGGGAGGGGAGAGGGGGGAGGGGGTAGGGGTAGAGGGGAAAGGGCTGGTCTGGTGAGGGTTAAGCAGGCCCTGCCCTGCAGGCCCTAAACGAGGCTTAATAAGCTTGATTAAGGGCTGATTAGGAGTCAGGGATAAGGAGAGGGCGGTTCCACTAGTGAGGACCTTTCACCTCCGCTACCTCACCCCGACTGTGTATGTTTAGGTGTGTGTGTGTGTGTGTGTGTGTGTGTGTGTGTGTGTGTGTGTGTGTGTGTGTGTGTGTGTGTGTGTGTGTGTGTGTGTGTGTGTGTGTTTGTGTGTGTGTGTGTGTGTGCATGTATATATGAGAGATTGTTTGTGTAGGCAGTAAAGGAACATACCTATCCTGATCCACCAATGAAAAGTAACTTCCTCGCAATACAACACAAAACCTAGCCCTAATAAAAAATGTACTTGAGTTAATATGTGAGTTATTTCAACTTATAACATCATGGATGGTCTCAGCTTCTCTTGGCACACACACACACACACACAAAGTGGCCACCACACACATTTCCTCATCCAAACGTCCAGGAGAGCGCTCTACTTTAAACATAGATGAGTCTGGCTGGGTACTACTGTTTAAAAGTCAGCACAGAGACAGCGAAGCTCTCACACCCTTCCCTAATGCTTACTTAGACATGCTCTGGGTCACGTCTGCTCCGCCCGTGATCCAGGCCACATGTTGCAGAGGAGAGTGTTTAAAAGGCAAGACGACATCCCTAAGAGCTTCCATATGCTGTGATGCTGCGATGCAGGCTGAGTCCAGTCCAATATCGGGAAGAGTTTGGAGAATCAGGCCAATAGCTCGTCATGTCTCCTGCAATCAAGGACCTCGAAAGAGAGCACAAAAAGGATCGAGAAGATTGAGGATGATGTAGGTGTTAGTGCAAGACTCGACCCCGCTGTCTTGTAGTCGGCGAGACACACCAGCTGATTGGCTATCAGCTGTCAGCTCCTCTGTCATCAATTGGCTTGTGTCAATATACAATCTGACAAGACTTTACTTTGGGTCAGTTTGTATAAACGGATGTGCACTCTCAACAGTTTTCGGCTCTCATTCTCCCCAGTGGCTGTGAGGAGTCATTCAACACGTTATTCAACACAATCTTTAATTCTCCATTGTCAGAGAGAGAGAGAGAAAGAGAAAGAACCCAGCCAACATCACCACAAATAAACATTATTTCTAGATACGATTGCCCTACAACATAAAAATGTATACCTAAACATCAGCACCACAGGACATTCAATTAAAATCTGGTTAAAAATATTAGACTCCGTCATAAAACCCATTTTCCAAGGCCCTCTTGCCAACTAAGATTTAACAAGGGACAACCACTTCATTGCGACTCGTTATGCACTGCAAATCCATTATACGATACACCAAATAATGCATGCAGAGCAGAATAAGGACACTATCCAGTAATACCTAAGACTGAAAAGCGAGCATTCCCAATTTATAATCAACTAAAGCACATCTCCATTACAAAGCCCTCATCTACAGATAGACTCATGGGGGAGACTCTGTTCCCAAACACAAGCAGAGCCAAATGAAAGAAACCTGATTAGACTAAACCAAATGATCTATAAAAAAAAAAAACTATTCGACATATTGGAAAGATTCCAGTATTGTGAGTATTGTGACGGATCCAAAACGAAGGGAATCCTTGACTACGTACAGACATAGTCAGGAAAACCTCCCCATGGAAAGAGGCTGACACAGGCAGACCATCGACCGACTTTGCCAAGACACCAGAGACACATACTTCCCACAGATTACAAAGATTTTGCAAACATGACTTACAAATACATACAAAACCCCTTTTTGCATGTATTCTCTGTCAGCCATGTCTGCCGGGGGAAGTACAGCAATGTGCAAACACTGCAGCAAGATGTGTGAGGTGTTGTGTGAGCAAAAGAGCCTCAAATGGAATGCAACCACAGTAAAGACTGTCAATCATCGGTGTTCTTGCACTATCTGCACCGGGCTGGCCTCTGTACATGGACCATGAACAGAGCAGATACCAATATGTGATTATCACATTTCTACTGTATTTATTTTGTTGATTTTTATCACAGTGTTTGCAGTTTTTTATTCAAAGTTTCACAGTTGTATTTATATTACTTCACTGCAGTGTTTACATTTTACAATCTCTTATATCTGATTGCAATATCTTTAATTTAATGTAAATTCATTATTTTTATTTTAGAATTTGTTATAAAAATGTGTTTAAATTACATTGGGTGTGCATGCGTGGGTGCGTGGGTGCATGGTGGCGTGTGATTGTGTGTTTGTTTGTGTGTGTGCGTGCATGTATGTGTGTGTGTGTGTGTGTGTGTGTGTGTGTGTCTGCGTGTGTTTATGTGTGTGAGTGGGAGAGACCCAGCTCCGGATCATGTTTGTGTCTGGGTCCGTCTAAGTGTGTGTTTTACAGCCTGTGAAATGAAGACGGGGTGGTGCTGAGGGTGGGGTCGGGTGGGTGGGGGGGCGGGGTGGGGGGGGGGGGAAGGGGGAGTGAGGAGGTATTGGGGAGGGAATAAAGGCGGGCGAGGGGAAAATGGGGGTCGTGAGACACTGAACCCTGAACTCCCCCCCCCTCCCCCTCTCTCTCCTCGCTCGTTCTCCCCTACACACACACACACACACACACACACACACACACACACACACACACACACACACACACACACACACACACACACACACACACACACACACACACACACACACACACCCACACACAAACAAAAACCCCTGAGCATTAGATAACCGGGTCATGGCCTGCTGCATGGGGTCAGAGGTCACGGCCCCAGGCTCAGAGGGAACACATGGAAGGGATAAAGAAGATCTGCAGTTCATAAAGCCAGAGCAAGGCATGCCTTATTTATGGCTTCCATGGACACACACACACACACACACACACACACACACACACACACACACACACACACACACACACACACACACACACACACACACACACACACACACACGCACACACACACACACACACACACACACACACACACACACACACACACACACACACACACACACACACAAATGCACCCCACTGTGCTCTACTCTGAAGGGAGGAGAGAGTTTGTGGAAGATTTGTGAAGGGAGGGGATGAAATGATGAGAGGGGCAGAGAGGACAGCGAGGAGATAAAAGAGGAACATGCACTTGTTGAGCATGAAGATAAATTGGGTGTCAAGCTCCAAAGCAGACAGCTGAAAAATACTGTAAACTACTGTGAAGTATTCTAAACTACTCCAAATTAATACTTTAAACGACTGGGAATTATTGGAAACCACTGCTAACAAATACTGTAAGCTACTGTGGACTATTGAAAACCACTGCTCACTTATACTATAAACTACTGTGAACTATTATATACCATTGCCAACTACTTTTAACAAAAGTGAACTACTGCCTGAACAAGCTTTCCATTGAGGCTAGGAGATTGGCCTATGGGTATACATTACGTGCAAACGGTCCTGCATTACAGGGCATCCTCTGCACACACATGCATATATGTATCCGGTGTGAGACCTGCACATTAAAAAGACATCCACAGCGAAGGCTTTAATGAGTTGACCTCAATGAAGAAAACGGCGTGATCTAGTTGTGGTTGTTTGTGTGCTTGTGTGTGGTTGGGGGGAGGGGGGGAGAGGAGGCTGAAAGAGATAGATATAGAGAAGCCAAGGAGTGACTGAAACCGGTTGAAGTAAACAGATCAAGAACTTAAATGAAGAGAAAGCATTGCAGCAGAGGAAGAATGACTCGACAGTGGCCATCTGCTCTGCTGTCAATACTTTAGGCCAGCTCTAGAAACACTGGACACACACTGACACACTATACACTCACAAAAGAATCCACACAAACACACACTTGAACTGAAACAAAAGCCTCCATGGTCATTACCATGACCATTTCGTTTTACGCTCCATACTCTATGACTGTGCATGTGTGTGTCTATGTGTGTGTGTGCACGTGCGTGCATGTGGGTGCCTTTGTGAATGTTTGTGTGTGTCATCAGATCGCTGTGTTGATCACCTAGACTTCCTGAAGACAATGATGGGGAGATAATGGTGACCAGGGGGGGGGGGGGGGGGGGGGGGGATAGCTGACTGCGGTGTCTTCAGAGGAACAAAGCACCGTGGAGTGCTGCTGTGATGCTGATGGCTGACGGCCTGCTGTTCGTCTCATCAAGACCCTGCGGACCCCTTAAGAAGACTCTCAGCCCAGACAGCTCTTCCTTCCTCTACCACACTCTATCAACACCACGCAGGACGGGAGACAACCGTGCATACAGGACCTGTGTACACACACACACACACACACACACACACACACACACACACACACACACACACACACACACACACACACACACACACACACACACACCACACACACACACAGACACGAAAATATCCAAATACATTCAGAAACACACACACATACTCAAACACACATACTCAAACACACACACACACACACACACACACACACACACACACACACACACACACACACACACACACACACACACACACACACGCAAATACTCAACCACACGCACACACACACATACACCTCGACATACAGATAAAAAAATGCATATTCATAGACATTAAT
>NC_044062.1:16533049-16535549 GCF_902167405.1 Gadus morhua | reverse complement strand
ACACACACACACACACACACACACACACACTCAAAGTAGTTCTTGCCAGTAAAAGTCAGAGTAATGATCATAGTTCTTGTCTTTCTTCTATCTTCTTATTCATTATACTTTATCTTTGGACTATTGGTGTATTATTCAGAAGTAAGTGAAATGTGAAAGCAAGCTTGCTAACAACTCAAAACCAATTATCCAATTCTAGAGAAACAGACAGTTATCATCCATCCTCCAGGGTCCATAAGTTTAAATGAGTGGAAAACCAACCAGTGGAGTGTTTCCTATACTATGTAACCCTGACGTTTTCTTCCCTGGCAAATGGTCAAATCAATGGAAGGTGTAAGGTGTTTTGGACCCTACAGGAAAGAAATATAGAAAGAATATAAGATAGAAAGAATATAAGATAGAAAGACCGAAAGAAAGAAAGAAAGAAAGAAAGAAAGAAAGAAAGAAAGAAAGAAAGAAAGAAAGAAAGGAAAGAACCAATCAAATAAAAAAGGCCCATGCAGAGTTAACACCCCCCCCCCCCCCCCCCCCCCCCCCCCCCCCCAACCCCCTCTCGCCAGGCCTGACCTCAGCACTCCACGGTGATTGACAGGGAACTCTCTGGCCTGAATATTCATAACAGCGTTCCAACGGAGCGTTCTCACACTCTGAAGAGAGCTCAGCTCACCAGAGGGAGAATACCGCTGCCGGTCAGGCGCTTCATGTGGAAATGTGGGCTTCCATTCAACACCCTGCCGACTTCTATCCAGAGAAACACAAGGGGGGTGCTGGGGTGCTAAGGGGTGGGGGGGCGAGGGAGGGTGTTTGGTGGTTGTGGGTGGTTGTGGGTGGTAGCGGTGGCAATGGAGGTGGTGGTGATGGTGGTGCTGGTTGTGTTGTTGATTGTGATCATGGTGGTGGTGGTGGTGGTGTGGGGGTTAGGTGGTGGAGATTGTGCTGGCGGCGGTGCTGGTAGTTATGATGGAGACGGAGGTGGTGGTGGGTAGGTGGTGCTGATGGTGGTAGTGGGTAGATGGGGGTTGTCCCTTCATTGGAAATTGACAAGATTTAGGGATTAGCTCGGCTAAGTCTATTGTCTTGGTGCTCATTTAAGAGTGAATAAGTGCGATTAAACAGCTTTCTGTGCACGTGAATGTGCACTGGAACTAAAGGAGTGGGTTTAGAGAGGGAGTTTTGAACAATTCATTCATTCTGAGGGGATATTTTGATAGATCTTGTGCCATTACCCACTGACTGAATCGCAGGTGAAGGAACGGTTCAGTTTCCCCTAGAGCTGTGTTTCCACGCTTAAAAAGACCATTACTTTAAAGCCTCTACTTAAATGCTTGGCCATCTTTCTTCCAAAGTGCTGAACAAACTTTTTCCAAGTCTGGAAGTGACTGTGATTAACATTATGGTTCTCAGTCCCCTCTCGACCACTGCTTCTACCCCTTATCTTAGGGTGCTCTGTGTTTAGGCCACTACTTAAAGACCACGTTGGGATCCAGAAGTATTCATAGACCCATTACTGACCACTGATGACCAGAAAGGATTGCACCTCAGCTGATTATTCCACAAGGGGGCTTGGAGCCTGCGTAATGCTGGAGATCTTATGGATAATATCTGGCGTTTCTTACCCTACATCCAAATATCATTATGATTTTGTTTTGTCACACAGACTAGATGCTACATGCTTCCAATCTGCAGTACTTTGGAGAAACTTTGAGTGTCGAGCTTGTTAAGCATAAGGGTTGGATTATGGCACTGAGATTGTACTGCAATTTATAAAATAGTCGGGCCAAGACTGGCCAAGACTAGGTGACGCTAAAAGGATGGACCAACTCCTTCTTCAAGCACACAGTTAAATATCTGTTCGTGTTGATAGAGTCACATGCCTTTCAAAAACTATTTTACCCCTGCTGCTAATCTGGCCTTGAACCAGAAGGTATAAAAATTAAGCCTGCTTTACTTTTTCCACTGATTATACCAACGCTCTTTCTGATATTCTCGTTTTTAATCCATACATGTCCGCCTTATGGAAAATAAAAAATCTATCCATCTATCTCTTTCTAAGCTCTCTGCTTAGGTCAGCTGCTGTGCACTTATTTTCCAGCAATTTTTCTCAGTCTTTCTTGGGGGAGCCTGTCGAAATGAAAGAGATGGTTGTCTTACGTCATCCTTTAAGACTGTAACCGTGATAATAAAGAGTTATGTGTACATAATTGTTCTGACTTGACTTGATTTGACTTGAGGGAGCGAAAAACACAAGGAGACTGCACAGCCATGTGCTGAGCCTCTCCCTGCTTGCTAATCACACAAAAATAACAAATACTCACACACAAGTATGCACACATACTCACACACACAGAGACACGCACACACACACGCGCACACACACACACCCACACACACACAAACACACACACACACACACACACACACACACACACACACACACACACACACACACACACACACACACACACACACACAAATACACACAAAACCATACACACACAAA
>NC_044062.1:16520549-16525549 GCF_902167405.1 Gadus morhua | reverse complement strand
GGGACAGGCTCCGCTCTCATTTAGTCTCATTAGTCCTGTGCTCCTGGCTGGAGGAGAGGCCCCCACTGCCCACAGCTCCCTAGGGGACCCGCCGAGGCCGGGAGGGAGGGAGTGTGTGTGTGAGTGTGTTTGTGTGTGTGTGTGTGTGTGTGTGTGTGTGTGTGTGTGTGTGTGTGTGTGTGTGTGTGTGTGTGTGTGTGTGTGTGTGTGTGTGCATGATGCATGAGAAGTACTGGAGTCGGAACCCGGAGTGCCTTGTCTGTCGTCAAGGCACAGATGTCCAGCAGATTACATCACAGTGACCGCACCCGATTACCTCTCTTTTCTACTCCTTGTCTCTACTCTCCTCTCCACTGCTTTCTTCTCCTTCTTTGCCTCCTCGTCTCTCCTCTTTCCCCTTCTCTTCTCTCCTGTTCTTCCCTGTTCCCTCTCTTCTCCTCTTCTCTCCTTTCCTCGCCGCTCCTCTCTTCAGCTCTCATCTCTCATGTCCTCTCCACTCATCTTCTCTATTCTCCTTCTTTCTTCATCCTATCTCCTCTTTCCTCCCCTCCCCTCTCCTCTGCTCTCTTCTCCTCATCTCTCGTCTATCTTCTCCTTCTATCCTCCTCATCCCACTTCTGTCCTCCCCTCCCCTCTCCTCTGTTCTACTTCTTCTCCTCCTCCTCCTCTCCTCTCTTATTCTGTCTTATCTGCTCTTCTTCTTCTTCTTCTTCTTCTTCTTCTTCTTCTTCTTCTTCTTCTTCTTCTTCTTCTTCTTCTTCTTCTTCTTCTTCTTCTTCTTCTTCTTCTTCTTCTTCTTCTCTCCCCCCGTCTAGTCTCCCTGTCCTCCTTTGAAGTCCTGCTCTCTGCCCTGCTTGGCCTACCCATCCAGCCCCCCCTCTCCCCTGCTCTGTCACTTAAAAACTTCCACCACCCTGAACTCTTTGTCCCTTGATTTTGCCCCTTGAGACACACACACACACACACACACACACACACACACACACACACACACACACACACACACACACACACACACACACACACACACACACACACACACACACACACACAATTGACAAAACATCTACATGCCAGGAAAATGAATTATGTAAACACACATGCACATGTATAAACACACAGAATCCCACATTCATACAAACTCTAATGTCAACCCAATGAGAAGTTGATCCTCTCCCCATCAGTCCAGCTGTTGCCTAAATTGAATAATCAGTGACCTCCACGAATCCATCATGAAACACAATTCCCACAGTGGTGTCCATACCACCAGCGACTTATTTTCCTACACTTTAGTCACTTTACAGCGCTTTTATTTTGTTTCCACTTATCGTGGAGTTCAGACACCAGCCATGAGGTACGAAATATGCAACCCTCTCCAGGACGCCTGATTGCCCCATCAATGGTCCTTCATCCATTTGAACCATTCCAGAGGTTTTCTGAACGGTAATGGACTGTGTGTCAGAATGTCCCCCACCAACACCACCACCACACATTCATTGACCTTATCAACTCCTGCCTCCGGGCCATCATCCACTCACACTCCACATCGACCGTGTCTCCATACATCATCTCTCTCTCTTTGTCTCTGCCTCTGTCTCTCTCTCTCTCTTTATCCCTCTGTCTCTCTGTTTCCTCTCTATTCTCACATTCATCTTCTGTTCTAACCAAATTTGCGCATTCTGACGGAGTACAGTCACATCCGCTGGATGAATCCGGGGCTCTGTTCCAGGGGAGGCTGTGAATGGACAGAGCGAGAGAGAGAGGGGGAGAGAGAGAGAGAGAGGAAGGCTCTGAGAAAGCAACGAGGGGAGAATCTCAGCAAAGAGCGCTTCATGCCTTCGAGAGTCGAGAGAGCCGAGGAGGAGAAACAAGAATCGGGGCCATTGATGAGATCGTGTGCGTGTGTGTGTGTGTGTGTGTGTGAATGGAATGACAGTATTGAGGCCGAACAGAGCTGCAGAGAAAAGAGATTAAGAGCGGCCCAAAGTTCCCCCGAACCTCCGACCCCCCCCCCGACCCGGGCCCTGGGAGGCTTCCCAGAGGTCAAAGGTCACCCTGCTTGAGGGTGATTCATATCTGACGTCCCCGCGACGCTCCTTAAACCCTGGACGCTGCAGAGAGCCTTTACTGCTGCCTCTCGCCATCCTCTTGTAACTCTGTCACTCGTAACTCCTGCCCCTCGCTCCTCTTCCCAGCACCCAATTTCCTTCTCTTTGTGGAACTATTCTCCCCCGAGCAGTGTGTGTGTGTGTGTGTGTGTGCGTGCGTGTGTGTGCGTTGCGTATGTATTTAGGGGGACGTTGTAAATATATACTGGTCCTTTGAGTGTGTGTGTTTTAAAAAAAGAAACACCTTTGAGTACATGTGGGGTGGCACTCAATCAGTCCATTACTCATGAGTACTGTATGTTGTGGCCTGTGTGTGCGTGAGGCTGTGTGTGTACGAGTGTGCGTGCATGTGCCAGTGTGTGTGCGTGCCTACGTGTGCGTATGTGTCTGCATGTGCATGCATGTCAAACAGTGTATGTTGTACACGTGCGCGTGCACCAGTGTGCACGTGTGTACCAGTGTGTGTGCTTGTGTGTAACAGTGTATGTGCGTGTGTGTACCAGTGTGTGTGCATGTGTGTACCAGTGTGTGTGCTTGTGTGTACCAGTGTATGTGCATGTGTGGACCAGTGTGTGTGCTTTTGTGTGCACGCAGGGTGTGTTATACATATGCGTGTGCACTAGTGTGTGTGTGTGTACCAGTGCGTGTGCCTGTGAGTGCGTGCAGGGTGTGTTGCACACGTGCGTGTGCCTAATGCGGTTCTGTTTCTGTAACCAGCCTCCCTTCCACTTCCCTGCAGGTTTATATTGCCCGTGGGGCCGGGGCCCCCCCAGACACAGCGCCGGTTCCTACAGCGTGCCAAGACAGGCGGAACAGGGCCGGCCATGAGAGGGACGAGGGCCTGGTGCTGGCCACTGAGGGGGGGACTGAAGGCCCTTTGAAACCCCAGACCCCCCCTAAGGGAGCTCTGATTGTAGCCTGTTAGCTGTAAGGTTGATTAGCCACAGACCTTATCTCACTGCTCTGTCTTCTAATAGGTGGATGAAGGCCTCATAAATGACGGGATGAATTCCGATCCCCTCACGTTACGCAAGAGACAACACAGAGGCACCCCGGTTGTTTGCCAACAACACGCTCTGCATGTTTGCGTCCTCTCTCTGAGTGAAAGGGCGCCCCGAGGCGAACACTACAGGTGGCCATGGCCTAGACAGTGACCCCGCCTGACCCCTTGTCACCGAGGCCCGGCACGATCCGTCGGTCAAAGCGGCTGTCTGAGAGAGACTGGCAGCTGCTGTCCTGCCAATCAGAGAGCAGAGCAAAGACAAATGTCATTTTGTGCTTCAGATGGAGAGAGAGACATACAGAGAGAGAGAGAGAGAGAGAGAGAGAGAGAGAGAGAGAGAGAGAGAGAGAGAGAGAGAGAGAGAGAGAGAGAGAGAGAGAGAGAGAGAGAGAGAGAGAGAGAGAGAGAGAGAGAGAGAGAGGGGGACGGACGGACGGACGGACGGACGAACGGAGAGACAGAGGGAGACATAGGATGAACCAAGCATCTAACAGATGAGAATGTGAAGCTAGATAGATTGATAGATAGATAGATAGATAGATAGATAGATAGATAGATAGATAGATAGATAGATAGATAGATAGATAGATAGATAGATAGATAGATAGATAGATAGATAGATAGATAGATAGATAGATAGATGGATTGTGCCGTCCTTGCCTTTGTATGAATGTTATGTCAAAATGTAGGACAGCATGTATGATATGTATGTATGTATGTATGTATGTATGTATGTATGTATGTATGTATGTATGTATGTATGTATGTATGTATGTATGTATGTATGTATGTATGTATGTATGTATGTATGTATGTATGTATGTATGTATGTATTTCAGTTTGCATTTATGTACAGTATGTATGTATGCAAGCACATACATGCATGGTTGTCAGGATGAGGCTATTCAGCAGGCGTACTGTCTCTGCACATATACATTACATGACATGGTATATCTTGCTTATGCATCTGATTGTAACAACACATGTTTAACACCTCTAGATGCTTGCATATATGTGTGTGTGTGTGTGTGTGTGTGTGTGTGTGTGTGTGTGTGTGTGTGTGTGTGTGTGTGTGTGTGTGTGTGTGTGTGTGTGTGTGTGTGTGTGTGTGTGTGTGTGTGTGTGTGTGCGTGCGTGCGTGTGTGTGTATGTTTGTGTGGGTGTACGTAAAAGAAAGAGACCTAATATCCCAGGGGTCACAGACAGCTTATCACCCATGATGCACTGCACACGCTGCGTATATATTTAGCCGTGTCACTGGGTATTCCGGAGGCTGCGGGTGTTCCGACATGCGTACATCGGAGCGTTTGATCCCATGTCCGCGGCAGGGAGCTGGTGTGGGGGGGTTATAGAGTGAAAGACGAGTAAGTGCGTCTAGACCGAATACATTCCCACCCCGCACTAGCTCTTATCTCACTGTTGTCGTTGCCGCTAACAATTATCCCCCCCCACATGCCCACCAGTCGCTACAGTCATCCATTGTTTGGTTTCTCCGTGGATGACCAAATGAGTAAGGGCGCCTTAAGATTGCAGACAAATTCACAACCACTAAGCTCAGATTATAACAATTACAGCTATAACAATATTTCAATTACATTCACGGAAAGCAACATCATGGAAGGGACTTTTTCTTTGCACAACGACGTAAACGTGATAACACCACACGCCAACGAGCCATGGTGATGCATAAGGACACACACACCATAAATAAAAGCCCAGGCTTTTCGAGCGGCCTTAAGTGCAAATGAAGGAATCGGGGTGCGGTTAGACCAACACACTTACTGGCAGCCAGAAGCGCATTCCGGAGAAAATATCAAATGCGTCCGACACCAAGCATTGAAACATACACAAACGTGTAAACTCAACACCAAACCTAGAGGCAAGGACAA
>NC_044062.1:16362671-16453741 GCF_902167405.1 Gadus morhua | reverse complement strand
TCTCGGACAGAATCACTTCCCCGAATGTAAAAGCACTGAGTATGTCCCAGATCAGGCTGTGAAAAACAGGCTGGTGGAGGGTTGGTAGTTGGAGTCTTCCTACCCTCCCTCTCTCTCTATTCTCCAATGTTTTACTGCCAAACATTTTTGCAGATGTAATGCCCTGGTTTTAATAGACTCCGCTCAAACTCTCACCACAGTATGTATGCTTTCATGCCCATGGCAGTCAGAATGGTATTTCCGACAGAATATTGGTAAAACTAACAATAATAACAGTACAAGTGATTTTTGCAAATGATAAGGAATTTGGGAAGGCTTGGTAAGTGCTCCCTTGTGGGCTGCAAGCCAACCCCCCCACCCATCATCATCCATCACTCACTAACACACAGACACAGACACACACACACACCCCCGCTCACTCACACTCACACACACACACTCACACACACACACACACACACACACACACACACACACACACACACACACACACACACAAACACACTCACACATAGTTCTCTAACATGGCATCCTTCTGGATGAAATATGCTTTGAAAAGAAAGTTCCCCCGTCACGGCCGGACTCTGGCCTGTGACGACAGCACAGCAAAACAATACCAGGACGAGCCGGGCTTCCCAGGGCAGGCCAGCAGAACACAAATAGCAGCATGTAGGAGCGTCCGCAACACAACACAACACAACAAGCTCCTCCGCCTCAATAAAAACAGAGGGGAGGGTAAAGCTGGAAGAGGAAGAGGAGAGGGAGAAAAATAGCAGGACCGAGGTGGAAATGGGTAGTGGCCAGGAACTGCGGCACTTCCTGCGCTAATCACAACGCAAAGTACTTCCTCTGATTGTAGGAGCTGCCGAGCCATTCACCAGACCAGCCTCCTGAACACACACACATGCACGTAAAGAAAAACACACACACATGCATGCACGCACACATCCATGCACACAGACACACACACACACACACACACACACACACACACACACACACACACACACACACACACAAGCCACTTCTTAGACATAACAGTGTTTTTCATATGCTCCAACCACCTAATAAGGAACACTAATCAGAGCAAAACGTTTCTTCTCACACACGGCCGCAGATATGCGTTGCCTCTTCTTCTCACTGAGCCGCTTTGGCTTGGGCCTGATAAACATCTTATTAGGTAATCCTTACGGCACAGTGAATGTTTGCCAGGGGCCCTTATCGGCGGGCCCTTATCTCGCTGTGAACTCCTGGCACCGCTTGCTTTCTGGACTTTTATTTTCGTAATGACTTTGCAATCCCTGATACCTCTTGGGAAAAAGAACCGACAAGCTAAGAAACTGGAGTGTAAAGAGGTTCCCAGAAAACAAAATAAAAGGGAGTCAATGCCCCACACGTCTATTTCACATTTCACCCCCACAGATGTTTACTGCAGCTGGTTGTGTTCAGAGTTAGTAATGTAACATTTTAGCAAGAAGGACACGGGATGAGCTTCTCCCGTCGTCATCACCTCGTGTCTTTAAGTCTTGGTCCCTTAATCTCTTCTGGACTCGCTGAAACCACAGCATGCTGGCATAGGGCCCTCTTCCGCATTGGCAGAATACTATATCTCTCCCAGCGACGTTTGAAGTGAGGAATAAAGGAATTGTACAATCTGCCAGGCAATGCTATGGAAACCGTTCACACACAAAACACACTACCACAATCTTGATAGTATGGTCAGTCTCTTACAGAGCAGATCTGCTTTAGTCCACAGACTATGAGAGACAAAAAGACCACCTCATTGAATCTAAGGTTGTTGGGTGTGTGAGTTCCTCCACCCTACGGCATAATGGCAATAGCTTTCTGTTTTTTTTTCTAAATAGATGCCATTGTTCACTAGGTCAGAGGATGGGGAAGGCAGGAGCAACCCAGACAAAAAAATCACTTATCCCCAAACTTTTGCCTGGATACACTGAGACATGGACCTGAGGCTATTGCAATTGCCCTATGGTATGGGATTCATTTGTTATTGTGTTGAGACTCATTCAATTGCACTTGCTATGCTGTTGCACAAGCTTTCCATGTGTGATGATGAAGCCTGGCATGCTGTTTCATACTTTGGATGGGCTCATTAGGAGTTGTTCAATAAAGATGACCACATCCATTGCGGTTTCCCTTCTGAAGCGAGCAGCGCAGGGAGTGTGTTTCTTGTTCGGGGAAACGACCCAGGACATTGACAGGCCGTGACATAGCACCAACCAGTGGGGTTGGTAATCCTAACAGCCCGCTGGCCGAAGCTACGCCAGCCACAGCAAACCTCCAGTCTCATGTTTGAAGATCATCGTTTTGATCGTTTGGATGTTCATTAGTGGTGAGAATATATAGTATGATCAGAAGGACAGTTTCAGAAACATAATATTCCATTTGTGAATAAACAGCATGATGAAACCCCAAAAGCAAGCTTTAAAGAATATGGAGATGGGTGTTAACTTTCAAATGATTTTATTGGGACAAAACTACAAAATAAATGTACAGCACAAAGAGTCTCAAGCTCAGTTTGTAGTGAATCGCCCCCGTCCCGAATAGAACTTGTGTTGTCATTTGTCCGTTTCGTCACATTCAAAAAGCTTTACTTCTGATAAAGTAGTCAAAAGTAGATAGTGCGCATCGCCATGTACCTACTATGTACAAACCAAACATGTCTTAAACCCCCGCCGATCCTGTAGCAAAAAAACTCAAGACTACATTTCATGTCAAACAAAACTAAAAGATAAGTGTTGAGGAATGGGGAGAAAAGTTTACTGTTGTCACTCCAGAGTTTCTTTGAGTGGTAACAACCTTCAAATAAATGACAAAAAATATGCCCAAAGTAATCTACATTCAATACAACTTGTGTAAAAATAAGGATTTCATATATAGGAAAATACTTTATTTGGTTAATCTTAAGGCAGGTCAAGATGGTGAACCCCAGGCACTGGAAAAAAAACAATAATACTTGGGCACAAGGGATTGCTACATTCTTCAGCACATGGCTAGAATCACAGTGTCACCCCCGTACAAAAACGAGAAATTATTATTATTTTAAATACATTTTGGTTGATTTATTGAATTGGGTTCTTGGTTATTGAAGTCTGGTCTAAACGCAAGAAGAAAAAAAAAATGGTAAAGATGGTAGGGTTTGGACGGTCTGTACAAACACACTGTTTACATTCTACAGAAGAGAAAAATGTCTTTAGGAAAAAAAATGGATCCTCCAACAGCACTATCATGCAACCTCCAGAGTAAACAGCAATCACCAAAAACTTTAACGTAAACAAGGAAACATAATGAAATAAATATCACATACGTTCTCTTAAATTAAGATCTTTTTTTTTTACTCATTTACAATAAAAAATAACTAAGTGAAGTTACAAAAAAAAAAAAAAAGAGGAAAAACAACCAAAATATATATATATATATTACTGTGAAAGAAACATACACTCCACTTTATGCAGATTAATAATGGCGATCATAATTTAAACATAAAAGAATATAGATCTATTGCTTCATCATACTTGATAAATACAGTATGGTCACAAATTACCAATGTAGCCTATACTTTTTCACAAGATAATAAATAAGTTAAATAGTCCATAGCAAGTCAGCACCGCTATGTAATCACTCGAACAGCTAAAAAAAAAATATATATAGATCCAACCATCAGCAGTGATTTCCCCCAAACCGACCAAACTCGAGTGCTTTTTAAACCAAGCAACAAATTAGACTAACCAAACAAACCACTGGGTGGCGCTATGAGACAATTCAGTTCTGGAATGGAAATTGAAGCTTTCAGGTAAAAAAAAAAAGTTTTTTTTTTTTTTTTACTTTGAGTCAAGGCATATTCTTGGCAGGATGGAAGAAATCTGAAACCGCTTACAGTCTCAACTTGTCAAGTCATTTTACACATCTATCCAAGGAAAAGTGTGTCTTGCCTGATAGAGCAAGGGGGCTGTTTCTAAATCACAGCCCTTAGGCAAGGCACTGGTGGAATGCCTTCTGTTGCTATCTACTTTATACAGCTATCATGTTACATAGAAAACAAAACTAATGCCAGAATATGGATAGTTCTCATCCGTTGCCGATAGCACGAACAAAAGATAGAATGATTTAGTCATCGGAAATCGACAGCCTGCTGAAGATTGGCAACCGTCTCCCAGCGTCCAAACTCGGTGACTCGGAGCCACTGAGACTCCCAGAGGAGCTGAGGGACCCGCTCGCATAGCTCTCCCGGTCGGAGAGGGAGTCGGGCGGGCTGGAGGGAGGCTCGAACACCGGCGACTCGTTCAGGCGGCGCATGGACTGCAAGTGGCTCATGTTGAAGGTGGGTGAAGGCGGGCACATGTTGCTCTGGAGGTTCCCATAGAAGGCGCCGTTGGAGTGGTTGGCAAAGGCGTTTGGGTTGTGCACGGTCAAAGGGGCCAGTAGGGCTTTTAAGTCCTGTCCCTGGAAGTTGAAGGCACTGTTGACGCAGGACATGGAGTTGGGCGACAGCGCGTCCTCGTAGAAGCTCGGAGAGCACGAGGACGTAGATGAAGGCGGTGGTGGGGTGCGCGACATGGGGCCATCGAGCATTTGAGAGTCGAGGCCATGGTGGGATGAGAATCCAGAGAAGCTGAGGCTGTGGTGGAGCTTTGGTCTTTCCCTCTGGTTATAGCTGGACTGGTGTGACATGGTGTCCCGCTGGCCGTAGCCGCACAGCTCCCGGGCAGACTTATTGTTGGGCTCCCCTTGCACGTTGGCGTTGGCCGGGGCCGGTCTACGCTCGTCGGCGTTGTGGATAAAATGGCACCGGGGCCCGTACGGACAGAAGCCAATTGTGTGGAAGGTGCGGCAGGGCTCGGTTTTGTACTTGGGGTGGCGAGACAAGCTCCGTAGCTCGTGGTAGCCGTGGGCGAACTGGCACTTTCGCCGTATTTGCAGGCGCCGTTCTCCTCGAAGGGCCTGCATAGCTCGGTCTTGTAGCGGGTCGAGTTGATCTGCGAGCCCGACTTCTGCTGTTGCAGATTGTGCAGCGCCTGACTGCGGTCCAAGCTGCGATCCACGCTCTCCTCGCTGAAAGCGCGGTCACGGAACTTGTTTTCCTTGTTCATGAGGGCCGTGGCACAGTTGCTGCCTGCCATATTCTCCTTTAGGCTGTTGTACGCGCTCACGGGGAACTTGTTGCCGTTGTTCATCAAGTCCATGTTGCTCATCGAGTTTCTGCGGAAAAATCCCGGCGAAAAGGAGTGACTGGAGTTCGAGGTGGGGACCGGAGCGCCCACCGCCTTCTTGTCCAGGAGGCTGTTGATGTGGATGGCGTTCATGTTCAAGCCCTTTTCCTGTTGCTGGAGAGAAAGAAGAAAACGTGGAAGTCAGTTACAATATTTGCCACCTTCCCCTGAAATAAACTAGTGTGGGCTAAGCCTCACGTGACATTGCAAAAATCCACAGGTTAGCTGAATTTAATGATCAGCACAAGGGCTGCGATGCAAGAAAATAGGCATGCATTCCAAGTTACGACTGTTAACCAGCACCGCGATTTGAAGTGGTGGAATGAATGGTTTGTAATGCATACCTTGTAAAGCATCTCAATGTCGTAGAACGTGGACAAAATAGAAGACATCTCCAAAAGTTTACTGTCGTGTTCTCTCGTTCATGGAGGATCGACCAGGATCCTTAAACGCGACTGGCGCAGAATGTGCCACGACTGGTGTATTTGAAGTCTTAAATATTGATGTGCAAGTCCAGTACTGGCAGCGAGTGAAAAAAAAAAGGACAGACGGGGAGAAGTAGTTTCAGGTTGTTATGATCGAGTCGCTTGTCCCCTTTGAGAAGCGCTGAACCAGAGTGCTTCACTGACCGCTCTCCGCCTGCACATGTATATAAACACAAGGTGGGAGGGGCCTTGTGGAGTTGTAGTTAAACTTTATGTGGGGCTCTTTTCTGAACACGCCACCTCCCCGAAGTCTTCCATTCACTGGTGGCGGGCCGCCTATTTTTACACCACGCCTTTGTGGAAACCCTATGCCAGCTCTCCCTTTTTCAGTTGTTTTTTCCCCCGTCATATCACCCAACGGATTGGAAGTTGGGTTTGATTTCGAGTAAGCGGTGAAATGAGTCACTCAAATAAAGTATGTTGTTAAATTGAATGGACTCTCATTTCAGAAGAAAAACATTTATTGTGGACGAAGAGTTTGTGCTCCCTCTCACCCGTTCGCCACCACACACACACAAACCCCCCGCCAGTGGATTCTGCGAGACCACAAGTATGAAGGGTAAAGTGTACAGACAGAGTGCAGGAGAATATTTAGAAGTCCGTGGTTGCGTAATCAACTCTCGGACTCAGTAACCACTTCGGCCAACTATGCACGGACCAATACGTTTCTCGACTCACATTACCTATTTTTGTAGGTTTTTATAAGGTCAAACTTTCAAATATTGAGGAAATAGATAAATTATATAGACTTCATGTATCAACATGTATTGTGAACAGATTTATTAAATGGCCTTATTAAGAATCCTTTCAAACTTCTAAAATCTTAACTCGGTTCCAACTAACTCTGCAGCACAATGAAGGAATGTGCGTTTCCACTGGAATATATCAGAGCGGAGCAAGACTGCCCCCATCAGAGCGAACTCTGCATTTATTTAGACAGTCAAGGGCGCCCCCTGCTGAGCGGTGGGCTTTGTAGAAGCATATCAATTCAAATAAAATATCTTAACCCTGATAGTGGCATTATGTTAAAACAACTTGTGTAGTTTCATGAAAACACCGACCTTTACCTTTTTTTATGGAAATGAATTCATCATTGTTTATCCTAAAGTCAGTATTCAGTTAAGGATGTAGGAGACAAACAAGCATTTCAACAAAGTACATGCATTCTTGTGATGTCATATAGTTCCAACATGTTTGGTAACCCAAAGCGTCTTCCACACAGAACAATAAGTTACAGCGTGGTCATACACAGTTAAGAGAGTAAGGAGATGGAAAACAGGAAAAATAGCATGGAGTGAAAAACAAATGACATAACAGCTTGGAATCCTACTACGAGCAACCCTAAAATTAGTGTTGGAACAGCCCTCAGCCTATTTCAGCTTTCGGGCCACTCGTGATGAATGACTTTTAATACTATAGGCACAGACACATGCAGCAAGAGAGATCCTTAAAACATGTCAAACTCCCAAAGGAAACAGTATCTCACTCCCCCAGACTCCGGCCACTTGCTCCAACAAATGTAGAATTGGCGATGGTAGCTCCAGGCATTCAAAACCTTACGTCACTTCTTCCACACTGAACACTGCTCTGAGAGGATAAGGGAGGCAAAAAAGTACAGTTGCGTCGATCTACACAGGCAGGAAATGTGGCCTTGTGCATACACAAACACACACACAGGACACTGGTCCATTGTCCAGTCCTCCTAATTATGTAAGCAGGAAGACTAGAGGGGATCATAAAGAGGAGCCTGCCCTCTCCAGGAAGCACTGCGCGCAAATTAAATATAACCGGACAATAACGGCTCACATAAACAGTGAAATTCAGCCACAAGCTCACAACAGTTGGAAACGTATACAATTATACATTCACCTGAAACGACCCGCCCGTTGTTCCTCATAACAGCTTCTCTCTAAGCACTCTTAGAGTAGTGCTTCAGGTAGTTGGCTGAAGGCTAAAGCCCTGCCAGGAGTACGCGTTTATAGAGAAGGACAGGGGCCCAGGTGCTGTGCGGAAGCAAAGCACAAGGCAACAGTGTATGAGCAATGCTGAATACAGAGAGAAGAATGGTCTCGACACGCACGCACGCACACGCACACGCACACACACACACACACACACACACGTTTTTGTTGCGTCTTAGCCAGACAATCAACTTCAGAAAGTTTTTATTATGTAAAAAGAGACAAGTACACAACATAACATGCGGATAACAGTACATTTCCGGTATGAAAAATCAGAAGTACAAAATAATCCAAATGAAAGCGGAGGTTCAATATTGACCAACAATCTTGCTGGCTTTTTTTATTTCAATTTGGAGTCTGTAAAGTATAAGTGTCGCTACATGCTCCTGATAGGCCACAAACATAACTTCCTGTTTTTAGGCTACAACCCGGCTGGCCTCCTTCATGAGGCTTCCTCTCTTCTGCTACATCAGCCTCTCCAGCACGTCCAGGGCCAGCGTGGCCCTCGCCTGCCGCAGCACCAGCCGTGCGTGCTCCACCGCGCACGAGAACTGGGGCAGTGGGCCCGGCAGGGCTTCCAGAGCCTGCTCGGCATCCAGGGTGAGGGCCTGCACCTGTATCCGCAGAGTGCGGAGCCGATCCTTGCCTGGCCCGCGGGACTCTGTGCCTAGGGTGGCGGTCAGGGCGATCAGGTGTCTGTGAAGCAGCCTGGCCCACTGCACAGGCTCCGCCCACAAGTTCAGCTCACCCTTCTCGAAGAGGAACTCGTCCTCCTCATCCTGAATGTAGACGGGCAGGAGTTAGTCGATAGAGTGTCCCCCACTGGGACTGAATGTACAATTAAACGCCCAATCATTAGCAATGAGAACCCCAGCCTTGCGGATTGTTGTTTTAGAAGTATGAAAAGGCGTCCCTCTGTGTAATCTTGTTCTGCAGACTCCCACCATTTCTATTCTACATCACGAGGACGAAAGTCCTTCTAGGGCTAGACAACCAAATCACAGAAACACTTCAATCTAAACGAAAACCAAACCAGATCTTACCAGACTTGAAGGAATTTCACTGGCGGTTTCCCGAGTGCGCTCCTCATCTCCCAGCAGCCACTCTGCCAGGGTCAGCAGGCCGGCCCGCTCCTGTCCCCACACCACCAGCAGAGCACACAGCGCCCCCACGCCCTGGTCCAGCGCCACCGAGGGGGACACGCTCACGCCGGCCACATCTGCACAGTGAACAGGTGAAACAACTATTTCAATACGTTCACAGGGCGCCCTGTGGAGGTCCTCACCTCACACAGGACCTCACACTGCACTGACATTAGTATACATTCACATAGCACATCAAAAAACCACATGCGTTCAGACTCAATGTCAGCAAAGTTCATAAAAACATGGGAATGACCAAGTGGCTGCAGCACACTGAAATGACCATATGGTCTCATAGCATACAGGTCCCGGCTGTCACATTAAACTCAACACAATATAAGTTCACGTAGCATATCAATTACAAAAACAAACTATAGAGGAAAACTGTTTAAATAGATAAACTATTGTAATATATTTTGTCGATTTCTTAGAGGGCACGTGAGCACTAGGCCAGGTCGCCTGGGAGATGAAGCAGCACACAGGAATGTCTCTGTGCCTTTGATGGGCGGCGTGGTAAACCAACCACAAGGGCTCGTCTGACAGTTACTGCTTAGTAAGGGGTGGGGCGAGGTGGGGGTGGGGGGTGAGGGGGGGGGGTTTGACTGTACTCATTAAAAATCAGACAACCCCCCCCCCCCTGCTGATTCCAGGGCTTTTGTCTCTGGGCCCTGGACCGGCGCAGGGAATGAACATGCAGAACACACCATACACCCACACTTCAACACTCTGCTTTGGCACAGAGGATCACAAACTAAACATCGGGGACACTGGGGGTATCGAGTCATGGTGCCTGGGGTACATCTGCAGCCAATACGTTATCTAGGGCCCGGATCAATCAACGAATTACAGGTGTTATTGTTGCACAGCTGTGCGACGAGGCAGACTGTGTGTGTCTGTGTGTGTGTGTGTGTGTGTGTGTGTGTGTGTGTGTGTGTGTGTGTGTGTGTGTGTGTGTGTGTGTGTGTCAATGTGTGTGTCTGTCTGTCTGTGTGTCTGTTTCCTCTGGCTTTGGAAGCTCTTCTGGGAAACGCAACTATAAATCAGTAATCTAACCACCATCAGGGGATGAGTGTGCGTGATATGTGTGAGTCAGAGAGAGCGAGAGCGAGAGAGCGAGAGCTCGTCAAACAGAGAGAGAAAGTCAGTCAAACTGAGAGAGAGAGTGAGATAGAGAGCGAGATCTAAACTGCTCCCTTTACCAATACACATTGAAAGCTAAACACACCCGCTTAACACAACCAACGTGTCCTGATGGTTTACTCCGCAGCATGTAACAAAAGGAACATGCCAAGAGGGAAAGGGAACAGAAAGGACGCCAAATTTGACCTGGATGTTCAGAACATTGGTAAATGACAGGCTTCTTGCAATTGGTCTCAACAGTATGTTTGAATTGGTCCACCAAAGCGATGAGTAGAGACGATCCTCTGAAACAGAAAGGCAACCATTACATCCCGGCCAATAAAAACACAGCTAGAGCCTGATCGACACCGGCAGTACGCAGTAGGGCGTTGGTATTCCCACTATCATCTATCAAATCCATCGTCTCTTAAAAAAATAACCTTAAAAAAAATCACCATAACTATCATTCATGTATCAAGAAGATAACACATGGTCATTAACCGATCAACGTAGAACCGTAGAAATGTAAAAGATGTTTTGGTTACATAAAAGTTCACATTAAGTCACATAAATTCTAGTCCAAAACATTGAATCTACATCAGGGCCTTCAGGACTCCATGTGACAGACAGTATGCCGCACTCCTTTGAGAGGGGCCCTTGGGTCAGGTAGATATCTGCTGGGCTTGTAAAAAAAGGGAGGGAAAGTGGAGGTGCCAGGACAAACACCTTTAACGCAGGCGGCGCCGGGGGTTGTGTGTGTGTGTGTGTGTGTCTGTCTAACATCATCACTACGGCTAATGGCTCCAGTTGTCCATGCAGCAACTACCTGTCACACTGTCAGTCAGATGGTAACACCAGAGACATCAAAAGACATTTAGAGCCACCAGCCAAGACACACCATGGGAAGAGTGAGAGAAAGCTTGTGTAGCGTGGTTTTCAGGAGCTTGCACACACACACACACACACACACACACACACACACACACACACACACACACACACACACACACACACACACACACACACACACACACACACACACACACACACACACACACACACACACACAGTGTACGTCTTGATTCCTGCAGGGTGGAGGCTGGGTTTGGGTGTGGAGGCTGGGACGGCCAGTTTAGTGGACATAAAGAGATGCTGCTGATTGCAGTGTATTACAGGGCTCTGACAGGTGGTCAGGTTTGAGTGACAAATTCCTTTCTTTACCGAAAAGCTGCCCTCCACCCCCTGCTCTGTTTTGGGTTTCTCAGAAGGCCTTGATGTGAGACCAGGGCAGCAGCCTCATAACCTCACCAACACAACCTCCTCCTCCACCTCCTATCAACCCTCACAATAGGAAATCTTAGCTGCATTCAATTCATCCTCAAGTTCTTTTCTTTGAGCTGTGGTTTTTACACATCGCTTAATGCAATCTCCCCCCACGGCTTTAAGCAGGACACCACTCTATTTTCTCAAGGGGATAGTCTTACACGCCCATATCGGCGCGTGGGTTTAGTGTGTGTATTCTGTGTGAGTGTGTGTTGAGAAAAGAGTGTGTGCATGTGCGTGTGGGGGCATGTGGGTCGCTGTTAGTCAGTATTGTTTTACACCGAATAACTGTGCATGTATTTGACAAACTTATCTCCCAGTAGTACAAAAGGGTTTCAGTTGAATGGCTGGAGGTTGGGGCAGGGCAACAGGTGTGAATACACTGGGTGTAGCACTGCGCCCACTGGCACTCTCTGGTTACACCACGACTGGGCACGGCCAACACACACACACACACACACCATGGTGTGTGTATGTGTGTGTGTGTGTGTGAGAGAGAGCGAGAGTAAGAGCTTAACCTTGGCAGTGTCGCTTGCGACATGGTACAACGGCATGGTAGTTTGTTCACACACATATTGGGGCTTATGATAACTTTTCCATTAGCGAATGAGGACAGACCTCTCGCTTTACAGCACAGAGATTTCAAAAAGAAATATTTTTTTTGTAAGTATACACAATTTGAGATGTGCAACTCATTTTAATCAGTCACACCGTACGCCGCAATTTTTTTACTGTATACATCTTAATGAACCTAAGCCCCTCCACTGCACACACATGTATGGCCACAGTGAAAGATGGAGAAACACTGACATTTTCCAACTAAAACCACTCAGCCTGACACTGATCTAAGTTATTATTTTGAAAGCAGGAGACATCAAGGGTGACATTACGTCAGTGGTCGAGTAGGGGGGGTTACAGCACTGGGGGTATCGCATGTCTTATTGAGCAGGGATAAAGGGAGAGGGATGGAGAAGAGATAAGGTGTGGGGGGAGGGCTGTTCTGTCAGAAATGGGCCAGGAGAACGGATAAGAAATCACAGAGAAGGCTGCGTGAGGGTGTGTAGCCATCCAGGGTTAATCGCCTGCCATGGGGGACTTAGGCTACACTAATATTTCCATGTCACTGAAAATGTGTTATTTATTTTGTTAACCAGCGAATATCTAAGACAAAAGGTTTTTCTACAGCAAAATATTTCACCTGGCAAGTTGAGGGACATGTTGATGCCAGGTGCCGGAATAATTCATAATGCTGTGCAGAGAAGTGCACAGGAAGGATTTTTTGTGTGTTTGAATTTCTCGGAACAGATCATCCGATGACTTCACAGAGGGAACTGGGACTTCACACACCAAGGAAGTGCAATGCACTAGTTATGATAAACACACTTTAAATGACCAGAGACAGGCCAGTACCCCCTAGCTGTGTAGTATCCAGGTTTTGGAATTGCATTATTCGCCTGACTCTGTGCTACATTAGGTTCCCATACACTGCAGTTCAACAGGGCTATTGTAGTAGTAACCATTTTTCCAAATGTAATTGGTACAATCAATCTTTTCGCCACTTTTGCAAATTTTCCTCAGTTAAATGAATGACACAAACACCCATGAAACCGAACGAGCAAGCAGTTTGTCGAGAAATCCAGGTTAATTATGTGTGTTCCTCGACCCCTGTTTAGTTAATTATGGGAGTTGACACAGTGTTAACTCTAAGCTCATTCAAGTGCACAAAATCTCACGAAAATTAATAGCTATGAACAGAAAACTCTGTACCATCGTGCTACGCATTGGTGAAACATCTCGGAAAACACAGGCAACAGGGCCTGAAGAGGGGGACAGTGAAGCCGAAAGACAAGGAAGTCTGAGGTGTGAGAGGAAAATAAATAAGGAGAAGGGCCTGTGTGGGTGGTAGGGTTTATGTGCAGGGAAGGTGTGAAATCAAAACAAACCTTACACCAGCAACTTCCTCTCACAGAGCCCGGGAACATCCAGGCCAGAACCGCTGTCACAGTTCAACAACAACAACTACAACGACGACGACACAATGGATACTATTTCCATGGAGACTGCAGCCAGACTAAAACCCATATCCTGACTTTCAGCAGCCACAGTAGACATTACCATGAATATAATAGTTTCAAAGAGGTTGATGGGTTCCACCATTGGCCTCAGAAAGGGCTTGTTTAATTTTTCAATGGTTCTCATGCAAGTCAATGGGCCCCTCCCTATGGGATGGGAGGGGCCCTCGCAGCACGTCTGTCCCCATTGATTTGTAAATCTGTGAATGCATGCTTGATATTCTTTGCCTGTAGGCCTGTGGGCTGCATGTCTCCAGTTGGGAAATAAACAAAACATGTCCGTGTTTAGCACTACAAAGGCTTTCGTCCACGGCAGGACATTGGTCTACAAGTCGCTGCTGCGTGTCTGTCCCATACGCTGGGCTGAGACGGTGGAATGGGGTTAAGGTAGGTTATGACCAACTGGGCCTGCAGGTCATTATGAAAGGCCTGAAGCAGAGTGGAGGAAGGATAGGCTCGAATAAATACTGGCGGCGACCACTACTGGGCTATGTCAACACTGAACAACAGTGCATTGGTCTGCTTCAGTTAAAACACACACACATTGTAAATCCACCTCCACGGCGCACACACACATACACACCGAAAGTCCACCAAAGTCCCTGGCAGCATTTGCTTTTCATCCCTCCGTCTTTCTCTCACGTTAGTACAAACCTGGGAAACGCACAGTAGAGTTTGATTTCAGATGCAATTAGTGAGGGAAAGTGAAGTGGTGGCCATGTTGGCGGTGTCGGGCTGGGGGGCTAAATTAGATTGGCTCTTCTGGGCCGTGGGGACAATAGGTCCACTGTGGTTCACAGCCCTGGCAGGAGAAAACTGAGCCCTGCTTACCGTGATAATGCACGGGCACACTTGAACGTGCACTTGCCCACGTGCACACACATGCACTTAAAACCCAAAACCATACCGAGGAGTTTTGGTTGGAGGAATTGTAGTGCAGCCTTTCTAAACCGAGTGTGCACAGACACTTCATGTTGTCAACTAGTGTCTGTCGCCTTATACTCCCAGTAAGGCCACAAAGCTTATGCAAAGCTTGTTGGAGAAAAGAGAAACTGCATCTCTGTATGTTAATTGCTACTTATTGAGCGATAGGTAACAAAATAGGGGAGAACTTGAAGCGAATTTACCCACAATAACCCATTTGGTCTGATCCACCTCCCCCGTCGCTCCCGCCAGCTCCCTGCTCTCACATCCCCGGCTGGCCCTCCATATCAAAGACGGGGAGCTGTCGCCTCCGTCCTGGCCAACTCACACCTCACCTACTTGACTTCAGTGGCAGGTTGTAAAACGCAGCCCCCCCCCCCTCCCCAAACACAGCCACCTCTCTCCTATTGACGCATTACTGCCGCTAGACGAGCTGTCTCGCCTGGGACCTGGGTCCTACCAGGCAACGAAGGCCCATTTGGATTATTTTATTAAATAATGAGGCTTTACTTGATCACGACTACATTTGGGCGGATAGAGTGGATGAACCACACACACACACACACACACACACACACACACACACACACACACACACACACACACACACACACACACACACACACACACACACACACACACACACCTGATAGGGATGAACAAACGGGGATCTCCCAGGCCATGTTTCCCGCAAAGATCACGCACGCACAGGCGCGCACACGCTGTGTAATTATGCCTATTGTGTTCGGTGTGTGTTTAGAGCGAGAAGGTCTGAACTCTTTGTCATGATGTCTAGGCTCTGACTGATAGCTAGCCTTCTCAGTCCCTGTCAGTGTAGAATAACACCAGATAAGATAGGATTAGATAAGGATAAGGGCATGAGCATAGAATAACAGAATTCCAGAGAGTGGGAGTTGGGCAAGACGCCTTGGCAGATTCTATTGATGCGGGAAAGACAAAATAGAGACGTGCCTGGGCAGGGCCTCAGGACGTATGCACGACGGAGTTTACAGGAAGTCACACTCGGGGTTGTTGTGACGACGGCGGGGCTGACAGATGTCGCTCGTCCGGTTGAATGGGTTTGTCTGGGTGACAAAACGGTGTGCGAGAACTTTACGACGTGATGGGACTCTGATAGCTGCCAATGTGTTGTTCAGTGTTTGCGTTCTCAAGCCAATCTTTGTCTTCCAAAAGACAAACATCACACATTTCTGCACAATGACAAATAACCGCAGAGACACACGGACATACACACGAGCCAGAAGACCCAAAGCAGAGCGGGAATTAAAGCTCTTTGTTCCAGGAACATTCCACAATAATCAACCATTGCGAGAAACTACGTCATCAGTGCTCCAAAAAACGTCAACATGTGTTTATCAGCAGTAAAGTCAACATGTTGCTCTCGCGCCATGTGTTCTCTGTAGGTGAGCAAACGACGTACCATGTTTGTAATAGATGGTGCTTGATGTTTGCAAACAAGGCCGCTGTTTCAGTCAGTTTAATTTCAGAATCAGAAATACTTTATTGACCCCGGGGGTGAAATGGGTCAATTGATTAATGGGTTAGAATTGATCATGCAGTTAGCGATCCCTTGCGATGCCTGATCAGAAGTACCTCCTACACAGGACACAGACAAGAGATAGCAGGCCAGAGAATATTCAGTTCTGTTTCAAATATACATTTTGGCTTGTGCAAACCTGCAAGGACTCATTGTAAGCCCTCCTTCCTGGATAGTAGTTGGTATGGAAAAAGCACAACTAATACAGAAGGCTATGCCGGCTGATGGTTTGTACCTGAATGGAGTAGGTGTGGTGCAACATGGGAAATGAAGTCCGAAGCAGAGTCGCGCACTTCCTGATCCTCATCCTGTAGCAGTGTCAGGAGGCTCCGCCACAAAGACAGCGTGGTAGAGAGGCCTGACACACACAGACACACACATAAAAATAAAAAAAACATTATATTACAAAAGCTTCTTCAATTTAGAAGTTTCAGCAAATAATTTGCTGGGGACAATGAAAAAAGGTTAGGTAAAGGTAAAAGGACAATAAACTAAGACACAAATCCATTCAATAAAGATAAACCCTATGCCAGGGTGCCACCGCTTTCTGATAGACAAAGGAGTGTGTGGCCGGGGCTCACCCAGAGGCAGGGTGGGGCTGGCCAACAGGGGCGTGGTGGAGTTCACCAGCACTTCAGCGACCGCCAGCTTCACCTCTGCTGGATGGTCGTCGCCACAGCATCCACACACCAGCCTCCCCCAAAGGGTCGGGAGGTCACTAGCGCACAAGGTCTGTGCGACACAATACACGTATGAAAAACAAAAGAGACCCTGCTAAAGGATAATGTGCAAGAAGGGATAATGTGCCAGAAAGGATAATGTGCGAGAAAGGATAATGTGGCAGTACCTTCCTTTTGGCTTTAAAATACTATCATTACACACAGACTTTGGAGGCAGAAAGAAACATGAGAACGCAGGGTTGTTCAGTAGCAGTGAAGCTGCGTCGTCACTGCTTAAAAACCAACCCCGGCTAAAAATACTGCGCAGCATTTGGCCGTTTGCGGGAGGTGATTTTCCCTGACATCGGCCACGCCCGGGACATTTCTGCTCCAAGGTCCCTTTGATTTTTATCTGCCAGCACAGCCTCTTTATCCGCCTTCACCATAGTGCCAGGAGTCATGCATTCAGGCAGGAGGCTTACCTGGGGGTCAGAGGTCACCAGTTGAACCAGCAGTCGTGAGGCCAGCGTCAGGGCATCGCAGAGCAGCTCCACACTACAAACAAATCCACAAGAGACCAGGGGAACAGCAGTCAGCAGGGTTTGAATTCCTGGGTTATTTCTATCCCCATCTAAGCACACCTTATAATATTTTTACTTTTGTGGTTCAATTATGACAGGATATACTCTGTAAATAAGGAAGGGCCTTATTACACACACAAGACCCACATCTCCCCGATGTATTGAGTTACGGTCCACAATGGACGTGTGCTGGTACTCTACCACTACTTTAAGCAACACAATGGTTCCAAGTGCCATTCAATCACAGGGGGACAAGAACACGCAGCAACCCAATAGGACCCCCTCCTCACTTTAATCATAACCCTCCAGCCCCTCCAAAGGGAAAGCGGATCCGGCGTTGATGGGGGATAGCTGTGTGCTCGGAGGCAAAGGGGGGCCTTTACAGTGTGACGATATGCTTTGTAATTCAAAACATTTGAACTCCTCCTATTCACTTGTCCAGAGTGAGAACAGCACACAGCGGTGGGTTTTCAAACAGCTTTTTTAACCCACAGTAACACACCTAAAAACACAGTGTTTTTAGGAGAGAAATCAGGGCGTTTTTCTTTGTGCCTGCCTCTATACGCTCAATATTGTCGCAAGAGACATGCGTGTTTTGTCATGTTTAGTTGCGAAATGAATCCACACACACACACCCACACCCTAGTGGCGCGCACCTGTGTCCAGGTGTAGGGTTAAGGTGCAGTGTGTAAACCTATATGTTGCTCCACGGACTGTGGCTCTGAATACCAGCGTGTCAGCGGGCCTGCCACCGCCTCCTGAGGGCCCATTCACAGACAAAGGTAGGGGGAGGAGGGAACATTGTGATCATGGGGGGTTGGGGGGGGGGGGGGGGGCTTTGCCCTGAAAGACATCCATTTCTAAGTTCATCCATCACAGCTTAAAGGCCCGGGCATCCAGGTGCTGGGGTTTTATCTTATGCTTGGCGGGGCTGCTTTACCTGTCACTCGATCAGGCGTAAAGGTAACAGTAAAGCTGTTACTCCAAGTATACTCCGGTCAAAGGACCTGGTACTAGCTATCAAGTTTTCTGTTGCAATGCTTTTAAGAAACCATGCAGAAAAAGCATCCGTCCAGAACACATGTTAAAAGGGTCATGGATGAAAAGTGTGAATTCTTCTCGAAAAAACTTGGCAGGTTGGGCCGATCACAGGGGAAGAAGGGGATGCACACATAAGGCTCTGTACTCACCTATGAGCCGAACTTTGGACCAGGGACAGTAGGCGAGACAGAACGTGGATATGAGACAGCTGCTGGTCTCCATCCCTCCAGGGGATCTCCTCACCATGGGAGCTGAGCCTGCACAAGACCCGTAGACTCTGGGAATCAGCAGAGGAGGAGGGGAGGAGAGTGAGAGGAGCGGGCCAAAGAAACAGGAAAGAGGGGCCATTAGAATACTCTTAGGGTACTGAAGGATGTTTCATATACACAGAAGGCAGGAGAGACTAGACAAACATAGAATAGCTTGTAGCCAAAAATAATCATATGCTGACGGTAGATGTTGACAAAGGAGTGAATTAACGTTGACCCAGTTGTACAAAATATTTGTGGGAGCGAGTGCAGATTTTCCAAATCTAAGTAGCAGTACCCAGGTTATAATGAGAATGGTATGAGATGATCTGTCGTGCCCAAGATTTGAATATTCCTAGATTAATTAGCAGAGGGTCAAGGGTTTGCTGGGCGCTTGTTATGTTTTGACCCAGTAATTGGGACAAAGGGCAAACTAATTTTCCTCCAGTTGCTTGACATTTACCCCCCAGGGCTGACACTCCGGGTCGCGTGTTATGCAGTGTCATTGGAAAAAGTGCCGTGCATAATTACAAGTAAAGCATATTGTGATGAAAGCATGGAATACATGCTGCTCATTTCGAATGAAACCAAATAGACTTCACAATAACATCTAGCCAGAAATTATACATAGATAAGAATGTGTATATATATATATAAATAAATATATATAAAAAAAAAATATATATATATATTTATATAAATAATAATAATAATTAAAAAAATATTTATCTATATAGTAAAAGACAAATTCCTAATGGCTTCAATGAGGCAGTGAACAGTCATGAGTTCTTCAATATTGTCTCACTCAATATTGTCTCACCCCAAGACCCCAAAGTAACCGGAGAGTAAAGGTCAGCAGTGGGGAATTCAGCCGGAGAGATGCAACTTAATCTGGTCACATCAGCGCAGCCATCGCACAGAAATGATGGGGCAACTGAGCAAGATTTACAACCCCCATCCAAAATAGAACATCAAATATATATATACGTACATACACTCATATGTAGATCTCCATATGGCGCACGCACACACACACACAGACAGACACGCGCGGTTGGTAGGGATAACGGTGGGGCTGCTTCTGCCGATCTCTCAACACAGCTTTGGTGTCCTCTGGTCTTTACTGCCTGGCTGGCCGGGAGCCCTGGAGTATTTTTACCAGAGCACCATGCCGGGCAGATCATCCCTATGCACACCCTTAACCACGAGGAGCACAGCTGCCAGCCCCCCCCCACACACACACACTCACACGGTGACCTCCGTTGTACATCTCCTGGCGCGAGATGTAAGCTTACTTCCTGCATTTCTCAATGTGTCTGTCTCCTAATGTTTTCTCTAGTTTTGCCACCCCACTAGGTTTGGCAGCACTTCTGTCCATCCATCCATCCAACCATGTTTATCGGGTCTGGACAACAGTGGTGGTGGTGGTGGTAGTGGTGGTGGTGGTGGTAGCGTGCAGACCCAAGCAAACAAATGTCTGTTATTCGGTCCATTATGTTCATGGTTAAAAGGATTCTCATTTTCAGAAATAATCAAGCAGTGCCACTAAGCTGTTGCAACTGTGTGCATGCTATCCAAGATAATTAAATGTGAAAAAACCTTTGAATGATAACAATATGGCTGTATGTCCGCATACATACAGAATATATCCATGCATGTGAGCAGTAAAGGAAAGTGAGAGCTGCTACCAGAACCTATGGCACTAGCATCTGCCTGCCTGCCTGCCTTTCCCTCTCTCCTGGCCAGTCTGGCTATTACTCTCTCCCTCTCTGTCCCTGTATTTCTATTTGTTAAACACGTGGGTCTGTCTGGGACTGGCCAGGGCCTGTCCGTCTCTCTGCGTCTCTGTGATTCAGCCCTGATATAGCAAAGTGGGATCTGTGAATCCAGCTGGCCTACCCCTCTCTGCACCTGACTGCTGCTACACAGACACAGACATCCACCCCCACACACACAAACACAAATAAATAGGGCTCAGTCACGTGCAGCAACACACAAAAACTCTGGCCAAAGTCAGCACAAAACCTTAAACTTTCAAGGCCCTAACATCTCAAGAGTCCAACACCTTGCATAGAGCTGGGAGAAACTGACTTTGATAGACGTAATTCAAGACTCTCTCAATGCTTGTTAACGTTACATGCATATCGACCTGGAAATATAGATATATAAAGTCCTGACGAAATCATTTCACTTCAAGGCATGTTTTTTTCTTTTTAAACGGACCCACACTACCGCTCCACTTAGCTGCCAGTCCTCCCCTCACCCGACCCCACCAAACAAATGGCAGGCGGCTTTTGTTGGCTGGCACGGCCGTGGAGCGCGGCGGGCGCGGCTTAACGGGCCCACGCTTAAGCACTAACGGCTGGGCAGTAAAGCGGCACAACAGCGCTCTGCTTATGAATATAGCCGCGTGCAGCATTAACACCAGACGTCCTAGGCAAATACGAAGCGCACAGACACGCATCAGTTTCAAAATAACACAAACACACACACACACACACACACACACACACACACACACACGATTGGGTTTAAGTTCTGGGAAAGGGTTGATGACGGGGAGTGATGGGAGTGACAGGGCAGGGCAGAGCAGAGGCGAGGTTTGAATGAGGCTTTCTGAACACAGAACACTGAAACAAGAGGATGTAAAGACCTGCATTTACCCGAACAAAACAAAAGCTGTAAAAGCGCAGAACCTTACAAAATATAGTGTGTGCGAGTGCGTGTGGTCCCTGTGTGTGTGTGTGTTGCGTGAGAAAGAAAGAATCAGGGTGTGAGATCTTGGGAGAGAGAATGAGTGGGCGAGAGATGTTGTATAATCAAGGAGAGAAAAAAGACAGAGGGAGAAAGAGACACACAGGTTAAGGGAAAGAGAGCGATGAGGGGGGGTGAGGGATAGCCCTTTAGCGAAGATGCTTGGCATGGGTTCCAGCCACCAATTAGCCTCTCACGCAAGCCTCTGGAATATGGATTTGGACGTGTAATCAATTTGCAAGAAATTGTCATCAGGAACGAGTGTAAAATGAGAGGAGATGTGTTCATTCTGCCCTGGCCCCTTCTTCTTGCCAAAAGCTCACTAAGCCCCAGTTGTTATGATCGTTTCATCTCTGAGAACGTACGAGTCAAAGGCACACACCCTTATGTATACACACCCATATGGGAGAAAGGGAAGATGACACATGGATAACACTGTATTAAGGTACAGGCTAATTGCAATACAGCTAACCAATGCACATTCATCTGTGTGTGTGTCGTTTTGTGTGTGTGTGTGTCGTTTTGTGTGTGTGTGTCGTTTTGTGTGTGTGTGTCGTTTTGTGTGTGTGTGTGTCGTTTTGTGTGTGTGTGTGTGTGTGTGTGTGTGTGTGTGTGTGTGTGTGTGTGTGTGTGTGTGTGTGTGTGTGTGTGTGTGTGTGTGTGTGTGTGTGTGTGTGTGTGTGTGTGTGTGTGTGTGTGTGTGTGTGTGTGTGTGTGTGCGTGCTCCCACCTTGGCCAGACACTGGTGGTGGGTCTCATTCAGAGCCAAGCTGCTCAGGGTGAACAGAGTAGACTTGTCCAACCAGCTGCGTCTCTCCTGCGCCAACTCCTCCTCCTCCTCCTGCTGCTGCTCCTCCACCTCCTCCTCATCAAGCTTCTCCAGGAGCCCGTCCAGCACCAGCTCCCTCACCTCGTAGAGGGGCCCCCGCAGCACGCTCTCCAGGAGCCGGTTCCCTGCCCACAAAGGTCTCCAGGGCCCCTCGAGGCTGGCGCTGAGGGCCACACGGGTGAGGCTCAGCAGGTACTGCACCGCGCCGGGCCCCAGAGAGCTCAGAAGGGAGGCGGTGGCGTCGGTCGGGGGTCCACAGGGGCCCAGCAGTTCAGAGGCCGCCAACACGGCCAGGGTCTCCCTGCGTAGCTCAAGGACCTCGGAGTCTGGAACCCAAAACATATGAGAGGAGACATTTATCACTTACTGGGACCACTGGTTTATCTTCTGGGATAACTTGAGGGAGAAGGCAAGGAAGGGATTAGTGCCTGGCTCAAGGGCATATCCTCAGCAGACGATATGGATGATGTACGGTGGGCTTCAGTTCCCAGGGCCCAGTGCATAATACCCCCCTTGGTTTTTCTTCATGGCAGATGCAGTTACTTTAGCAAATGAAGTCCAGACAGCATTATCTGTTTACAACGAACCTGGCAGTGGAGAATACATTCCATCTTCATCTGAGACCGCAACTCTGAAGCCACATTAGTTGTATTTTGGCTATTTGTGTTATTGTGTCTTCATCCTTAGTTTCCACTATATGCACACAGAGTAATGGTCCCACTTTCCTTTGTGATGGTGCAGGAACCAATGCTAGAAAAAGTCTTCTATTTACTAGTCGTTTAGCAGATGGTTTTATACAAAGGGAGTTGAGGGTAAGACTGGTTCCTACGGGTAGACTTCACCAATGGGCTTTGAACCGACAGCCTTTTGACTGGGAGTCAACTATCATAACCATTTCACTTTCCTCCCCCAGCAGGCTACTTTTACTGTAGGATATCGGTATGGGGTCTATTGAGAGCTACGAGAGACACAGCGCTAATCTTCCCCATAAAACAACAAACCGGGATAAAACAGGAAAAAACAAGATTCGAAATTGGGGCCAAAGAGCACAAACAGCACCAATAAACAGATTGCCGTTCCAGGGGGAGCAGAGAGCTGATACACAGGAGGGGAGATGCCCTTTTTTCGTCTGACCTTTTTATTTGCCAGGCCTGCCTGCGCCGACTCAGCCCCCTGGGAATTTACACCCTTAAGTGAATGAAGGACCAGCAAATAAACACACAGACACGCACACACACACACACACACGCGTGCACGTGCCTGCACGCGCACACACACAGATTTCCTCTGAAATCTAAGTGTAATCCGGTAGTAGCGGTTATTGGGTAACCCGATGCCCTTCTAAAGCTGCTCCCCTCGCAGCCAGTCCCTCCTGGAGGCTGCACAGAGCCCGCTTTGACAGCTAACTCAATTAGTTTATCACACACACACACACACACACACACACACACACACACACACAGAATGAAATCCTGCCAAAGTCAATTAGTTTATCAAACACACACATTTTCATACACACACGAATGCACACACACAAACACAGTTGTGCAGGCACGTACAAACATATACGGCTCACACACAAACACACACACACAAGGAACTCAATCTAGCTGAACTCAACATGGGCCAAGTCAAAAGAGCGGCAAAAAAAATGATGCATTCCTCCGGAGACAGGCCCAGGTTACCGTGGAGATGGGCCAGGTTACTATGGAACCTGATCCTCAAAGGGGGGTCCGCTGGGTGACCACAGCAAGAGTGGACATAATGGGGAGGGGTAGGTAATGACTAAGTGTGTGTGTACAAGTATTATTGTCTTCACTCTTAAATGAAACCATACATTTTATAAGTAACAGTCTAAAAAATACTGAACCGAGAGATGCAAGCAGGCAACTAGAACAAAGTAACTCAAAACTTTTACCAAAACAAAGTTAAACTGACATTAGTCAGTAAATTCAGACGTTGTGGATTAATATTTTAAAGGTCCCATGGCATGCTACTTTATGAATTCTTTAATATAGATATTAGTGGGCCCCTAACACAGTATTTGAAGACGTTCCCGAAATTCAGCCGTGGTGCAGAATTACAGCCACTACGAGGCAGTCGCACGTTGAGCTTACCCAAAACGCGCCGTTTCCGTGTCTGTATCTTTAATACAAATCAGGAGGAGAGAGGCGGGTCAAGGAGGAGGGTGGGGGTGTGGCCCTGAGCAGCTTGCGGCCACTTTACCATGCGCTCTGTTTACAGTGGATGCATCGCAATGGCAAGGCGCAAACAGCCTTGTGGTGCTCCGGCGGGAGTCCTGGAGCTCTATATCTAAATAATATCATATTATACATAGATATCTATATCTATATCATATAATATATATTATCACGGCCGAAAGCCTCCAGACGATATTATAAATCTCAAACGACTGCGTCGGGTTCTCCGACGTCTCTGGTTCTTCCACGTCCACATCTATCTGAAGTAGACTGAACCACGACATGGAGGAGAAAGGGATTGTTGAGCGCGATTGATACCTGCTGGAGCCTTGAAGCCGAGGGAGCGGGCAGCGCATAGGCACCACCGCCTCCTGCAGCGGGCAGCACCGAGGCGGTGGTCCCTTGGCAGCGGGGCTCAAGCGGGAGACAATCGCGAGCAACAATCCCTTTCTCCTCCATGTCGTGGTTCATGTACTTTAGGGAGTCAAAGCCATTCCTTTCCCCCGATTGTCAATTGTCTCAATGGCGGGCCAAATTCTCTGGGCTGGCAAGGCAGAGAAAGGGGAGGTTGCATCTCCCCTTATGACGACACACAGGGAAAATACCAAAACGACGCGTCTGAGCTTAGTTTTTTCAAAGGTGGAGCAGAATGCCTAGTGCTCGTTTTACACCCAACGCAATTTCTAGCTACTGTGGAAGCATAGGCAGGCTAGGGGAATTCATAATAATGTTAGAAAACCTCAGAAAGGGACATTTTCATGCCATTGGATCTTTAAGTCTGATGGCAGAATCCAATAATCTCAGATCCAGAAGAGGACCGATAACTACAATGACAGCATCGTCTTCCCATTGTCAGTATCCCTCCTTGGCCAACAGTGAACGCAAACTCAGCCAGCCCTGGTAAAATAAAATGTTCCTGTAGCCGGTGGGAAGACAAGCAAAATACGTCCTGTAAGGACACCAATATCCTTAGACAAAGTCTCTGTAAAGGTTTGAAATCAAACCTGTGTAGTATACTGGCCCCTGTAGAAAAAACATCTGTTAAAATCTTCTTCTGAAACCGATTACCTTTCGGTACAATATACAACAACAAAACAGGAGGATACACTTTGAAGTCAGACCATCACACTTTCTGGTTTCTGGCCCAGGAGCTTAGCAGTCTCAAGATTAAACTGCAGTTCTCCAAATGCTATGCACAGTGCTAATAAAACATAATTTACCGTGAACGTTACCACGCAATGCTAGTTCAGGTGAGTACCGTCGTAGCACAAACAACCTAGCAATTACATTCATAATGTAAATACATCATTGCATTAAATATAAATTGTATGTAAATCTAAACATAGAAGGAAAGAATTCCATTGCCAAATTATTTTCTGGAAACTAAATTGAATTCACGGGAAAGGACATCTTTTGGAGAAGATGATCCTTTTTTTAATAAATTCCAATTTTCTCAGTCCTATCATCATTCTTGATTGCACAAATTGTTTAAGCAGGAGAACTGGAGGTGTTTCCAATAGTCCATCCAGCCCTTACGTCAACAGGAAAATGAATGGGATTTTTCCATTCAGAATGCAGACAGTCAGATTCTACCAGAGCCAAATTCACAATCTTTAGAGCCTGACTACTTATGACAAAGACGCATCTGTACGGGAGTATTTTAGTCATCACGTTTGAATAATGCCATGGTTTGAAAAGACCAAGAAAAACAGTGATACTAAATGTTTGCCCAGAGCCTTTCCAACAAGGACTCTAACCTCTCATGCAGGTCTGGTGTTGACCAGATCGGATGCCAGGACTAGCGTTGGAGCTTGTGCTACATTGGCATCACAAGACAGGGCACCGCCAACACGCCAACCAAGTGTGCAGTTAAATCATAAAATAAATGTGGTGGTGGTAGACACGTGCTCCACCATGTTAACAGAGGGCAGAGGAGAGACGTGTGTGCGCGACCCCAGTGCACACGCACACACAGCTGGATTTCACATCAGACTCGGCCTGAATTACCCAAACTGTGAAAAACAAACCCCAGACACTCTATGTGTGTGTGTGTGTGTGTGTGTGTGTGTGTGTGTGTGTGTGTGTGTGTGTGTGTGTGTGTGTGTGTGTGTGTGTGTGTGTGTGTGTGTGTGTGTGGAGGAGCTTCCTCCTTCCCATAATCACGTAGCTTCACAATTTGCTCGGGTCCCTCCCTCTAATTACCTTTAAGGCCATGTGTCCATGTATGTTTATGTGTCTGACGAGGAGTCTGTGTGTGTGTTCACGTGTGTGTCCCTCTGTCTGTTCTTCATGTGTCTTCACAGCCCTCCTTTGGTGATATAAATACCAGTAGGCAACAAAACCTCTTTCCCTGGCAGCCGTAATGGCTGGAGCGTTCCAAAAATTTGCTAGCCACATTAAACTGGTTTACTGGCTTAAAATGACCTGGTGCAGGAAAAAATGACAAGTTACCTGACCAGTGACTCAGAGGGACAACCTTGCTTGCAGCAGTCAGTGACTGACTAGGCCAAAATGCCCACCAATGGTCAGTTTGAACGTGGATTTAAATACTTCCAAACACACATGATGATGGGCACATAGTGTGGTGTAGGGGTACGGTCCACATGAAGTGGCTTATCCGTGAACAGGGGAAGCGTCAGCGTCAATGCTAGGGTTGGGTTATTCGAGCCCCTTGCTAGGAAGGATGCTGTCCCGGGACATGCTAGCTTGTTTGTGAAAAGCTGCCTCCGCCATTCAACAATGGAAATCTACTGCTTTGTCCCTGATCACTCGAGGGAACATAGGGAGTAAGGCAAGGTCATTTTGGGTTCACGAGACACAGCTACAACGTGATAATACTCCCAACAAAACAGATTTACTCAGTAACTTGGACTGAGATTGGTTCTGCTTTGAGAAGGTAGCAATAGTAGCTTGGAGCAACATGAAGAAGAATAAATAAATGTACATTTGTGAGGCCGTTTTACAGTGAATCAACATGCCACAAATAAGATGAAGGCTACATCTTCAGTGATAAGTGTCATTAGTTAAAAATGTGCCATCCTGTCCATGTCCCCACAGTTCTGCTTTGATTTGGCCTCCTAGAGTCTGTGGTTTTTACATGAATAGATATTCAGGAACAAATGCAGAGAGAGAAAATAAGTAATTTTGCAAAAGGCACAGAGAGTAATGTTTGTGACCATCACATGTGGAAGAGAGAGGTAATGGTAAATGTCTGAGAGACCGAATCCATAGTCTTTTGGTTTGTCATGGGAAAATGTGTGTGATTTCCAACGTCAACTATAGCATGTGTTGGGCACATGGCAACCCAACCAAACCCAATTTTTTCTGTGTGTATGCATGTGTATGTATGTTTGTGTATGTGTGTAGTACACTCCTTGTTTAACTGGGTCAAAGGCACATTCTGACCATCTGTCCAAGAGCGCTCACATTTGGTTTCACATTCTTGCCCTGTGCAGTCGCCTCCCTGAACACACACACACACACACACACACACACAAACACGCATGTGTTCAACACAAACACAGACACACACACACACACACACGTGTGCAACTCATACACACAGACACACAGACACGCATGTGCCCAGCACACACACACACACTCAAAGACACACGCGTCTGCACTTAGCCATACAACTGACCGGCTTGTGTCAGGCATTAGTCGGGGCAGAACAGCCAGTGCGCGCTCACAGGCCCATCTGAACTGTGCACCGCAACAGGGAGCTTCCCAGCAAGTGGTGGAAACAACAGTCCCTTGTGTCTGGTGACAAGATAAACTTAGCAGCCGTTGATGGAAAGCGGCTAGCAGTGGTGCATATAGGCACTCTTCAGTGATCCTCCTCCTAACACACAGCCTATGGGATGGCACTGACGGATAAGTGGCTGGTTGTACTCAAAACGGAAAGACAGGTTAATTTGGAAAAACCCTACCGATTTTGGAAACGTCTAGACTACATTCTTCATGTGCCTTGCTGCCATAAAGTTTCAATTCAATGTGGATACAATTTTAATTTAGGATACAATTTAAGATTATTAACTCAAATCAAATGGTTGACAATATGAGTGACTATTATCCCTCTGTTACTCCATCCATCATCCACCCATCCATCCATCAGACCGGTAGTAAAGTGAGTCTCACCTGGGAGAAGGATGGCCAAGGGTCCACACAGACACTGAAGGACATCCAGGTAGGCCCCCCTGGTCACCACGCAGCAGTTCTGTCTGATGGGGGCAAGGAAAGATCCACAAACGCATTCATCAAACCACATTTCATATTGTATCAATGCATGTTATATACCATCTGTATTGTTTTGGAGTTCGACGACCAACTTTTAATAGCAGCGCGTTACCGAGAGCCCAGGATACTGAAGCAGACCATCTGGCTGGGAACCACAATGATCAGAGCCCAGACCCCCCTCCCGCCTCCCACCGCTCCAACGTCAGACTATTGGAGAAGCTGTTGTTAATCTCTCACCGCAAAGGTTTGAGCTGGTTCATTGTTGTTCTTTTTATTTTACCGTTGAACGGTTCGGTTGTTTATAACGACAGGATTGGCTGTGTGAAATCAAAACAACAAGGCTTCTCCAACATTTGCGTTTTGATTACACTGGCTGCTTTCAGAAACCAGAGGACTTGAGCCTTGAACTGCGAACTGAAATGGCGTTGTCGGTGCGTGTATACAATGTATATTTGTGATTGTTTACAGACGATGTAATGGTCTGTGACTGCCTTTCTACAAGAAATAATATCATGCCATTCACATGCCCTTCTTGAATACCTTGATAGCATGACGCAGACAACACAGATTGTCTCATGTATAGAGGTCCTCAGTAAAGCACCAGTGCAGGACCTCCAAGCATGAGCAGATGTTCCTCCACCAACCAAGCTCTTGGTATGATGGATTACAATAATTAGAAATGTCATAGATACACAGGAAAAACTTTTCTCGTTCTTTCAAATGTTTAACCCTACATCATCTGAACTGAATTCAAAAGACACTTTGTAAAAGGCTAAATGTCCCTTTAATTTATTTTTTAATGGCTTCCGTCTCCCATGCATGTCAGCACTGTCTTGTCTCTCCATTTCCTGCATGTTTCTTTGATTGAATCTGTGTGTGTGTGCGTGTGTATGTGTGCGTGTGTGTGTGTCCACGCAATGTATTTATCGCTATTAAAAAGACGGTATCAGAGTAGACCGTTCGCTGAGCCCAATGAAGTAAAGTTAGTCTTCTCAATGCCCTTCAAGCAAATGTCTGCAGTTGTGATCAGAGGACAAAGACCACAGCGAAACAAACAGGAGTAGCTGCCGCTTCTGAGCGACATTAATGGGAGGTGGCTTCAGACATGACATGAATGGATGCGTGCCCGGCCCCAAGGCTGAGATCTCAGATCGGATAATATGGGTGGGAGGCTGATTATATTTATCTGTGTGCATTTTGTTTGTAATGAATCCTACTGTAATAAACGTATTGAGGTTAGAGACACATGAGATGCCAGCAGCTTTTTGGCTGTTTCATATTTGACTCATGGGACACACACACACACACACACACACGCAGAACAAAAGCATGACTGACTGCTAGTCGACGATGTTCCATTTGCAATGTTTAAACATTTAGGTTGCCAGTGATTCACAATCCTGCCAAACACTTACATAAACGAGATACAAGGGCAACTATACACGTATACGTTATACTATACACTATATAAAGTGTGGCCACGTGCTGAAAGGATGGGTGTACAGCAGTGTATTTGTGTTTATGTGCCGACAAGAGTGTGTGACATAATTTTAGGTTTCAGCGTGTCTCAATAAACACATGTATCGGTCTATTTTCCCTGCCTCTTTTATCTGTGCGTACGGGGGGTGGCGAGGCCGACTGTGTGTGGGCACGGGGCAGTATGTGTGTGTATATTATTTATATACGATATTATTTATATGCGTTCACTGTGCGCGACCGCAGCGCGGTGAAATCCCAGAGGCGTGTGTGTGTGAGAACAAGAGGAACAGTGTGTGGGGCTGACATCAGCGTTTTCATCACCCGCTTTATTAATAACACACACGGACAAATGTACACCTTGCCCGTTAGCCCCCCCCCCACACACACACACACACAGGTGAAGACAGATTGATTTAGGGTCAGACATAAACCATTTCAACCTGTTTGTGGGTTTCTGTGTATGTGTTTCTGCATTTGAGTGCTATAACTGTGTGGCATAAAAAAAGGAAAACAGCAACGATAAGTCAGGAATCATCAGATCCCTATCCAAACAATGAATCTTCATTTGGGGAGGGAGGGGAATAATGGGTCAGGACTCGCTCCATATGTGGGAGGGAGGGAGGGAGGGAGGTAGAGAGGGAGGGAGGGAGGGAGGGGGGGGATCCAGCAGGTCAGGACTCACCTCATGTGGGGGAGGGAGGGAGTGAGGGGGCTCTAAGGAGTCAGGACTCACCCTACGTGGGGGAGGGAGGGAGGGAGGGAGGGGGCTCTAAGGGGTCAGTACCGGTGGTGAGCAATGCAGGTGGGCGGGCGGCCGGCCCCCCCTCCTCCCACCCACCCACCCACCACCGCTGGCCCGTCACGGGCAGGAAGGGCCAGCTTGAAACAGAACAGAACACCGCGGCCCGCGAGCTCCAGCTCTGACTCACAGCAGAGGAACAATGCATTCCAGAGCCCTGGAAGGTGGCCGCTCCAAATGAGTGGCCCAAAACTCTTTCCTTGATTTACTTTTTTTTGTATAAAAAGTAGAGGGGGGGGGGGGGGGGGGGGAGGTATGGTTTCTTTGTCTCCCGCCCCCTGTTGACTCGCTATGTCCTCAGAGCTGGAACGCTGTGACGGAGGCTGTCACCGCACTCTGTAATCAGCGGTCCCGCTCGGCCGGCCAGGAATCCACCTGGTCATCTTATTAAAAGGCTCACCGGTGTAGCGCTGCGCGGCCACGGGACCGGGGGGTCAACTATGTGCTTCTGCCTCATCTAGTCGCAGAGGAACGGCTACAGGACTGGGCAGAGGAGCCCCAGGTAAGCGATGGGAAGGCGGCAGCGTCACCCACCGGGACGTACGGGGGGGGAGCCGGCTCACATCCTGTTACACAAACCCTGTCAGTGAACGTGGTGTTGTCGGCCAAGCGCTATAATAGAACATTCTCTTTCCGGGAATAACCAATTATTTTCAGAGTATAATATCTTGAAGGGGATTTCCACCAGCGATTTTCATTATGAAAGGAATCTGTTGAGGCAATACAAAGTGGCATATTGCATATAGATGGATCAAGATAGCCCTTGACAAGAATGGCAACAACACAAAAAGTGTTTCAGTGAGCAGTTTACAGGGCAATCTTTTCCGGGTGAAGAGACAAAACAGCAATTCATCCTGCCTGCAGCATCTGCGATGGGAGGGGACATAGGAGTCAACACGAGGGGCACAAACGTCTCCTCATATCCCGGACAGCGTCTCCTGTGGCTGACCAAGCGAAAGGCTGGGGCCAGAGAGTGACCCCTACTGTGTGCGTTTGTGTGTGGGGCATTGTTGTTCGTTTTATTCTTGGGTGGTGGTCGTGTACAGATAGAGGAGGGGGGCTAGGTGTATCAGCGTAATCTACGCAACATCTTCATGAGATTTTGGAGAGGGGGGGGGGGGTACAGACAGACGTTCCCTTTGAGATGGAAGGACTGGAATCCAACATGAAAGGGACTGAGGGATGATGGGACAAGGCAACCATTCTTCCACAGAAGGTCTTGGATGAGAGGGAAGAATGCTTATCTAACGCACACACGGACATCTCACTCGTGCGTGATTGTGGGTGTGTGTCTAGGCTTACCTTGAGGCCAGCCACATGCGCTGGCGGAGGGTGTGGCCGATACCGCTTCCTGTTTGCAGCGGTCGGTGTGCCTCTGCTTGGTAAGAGTGCAACAGGAAGAGCACCTGCAGAGGAACAACACACACAAAGATCGTCACTAAATCACCAAGGATCACTGCCTTAAATAACCGAACAATACATCAAGTCCATGTCTAACAAAGCGCTAGACCACCACAATGGGGAGCATGTCTGAGTGGAGGTTAGCAGCTGGGTCATCATTCAGCCTTGTTGATGTGGCAGTGTGAGAGCCCGCTCCAGCGCCAGCCAGCAGCAGGTGGAGCAGCGGTTGGCTGGGAACATTTAGAGGCAGGGACACGGGCAAGCAGGCTGACTGGCTGCTGTCTGGTGTGTGTGTGTGTGTTTGTGTACGTGTGTGTGTGTGTGTGTATGTGTGTATTCTGAGTCTAACTAAGTATACTCTTTAAGCCCGGGGCCACGGCCGCAGGCCAGCAGGAAGCCATTCATTACGCCGTACGGGGAAGGCACGCTGGGGGAAAACCAGCCAGACCACGCAGCACCAACCCTGGCCACCGAGGTCTGGACACGGCCCTACCCCCCCCCCCCCCCCCCCATGCAGCCTCCAGGCTTAGGCAACACCCGCTAGCTCGCATAAAACAACATGCAGCCCTGCCACCCTCCCCTGGGCGCTCCAGGGGCTGGGAAGTCCCTGTCGGAGGCTCAGCTGGCCCAGGCAGGCCGCGCACGGGGGATGCAGGAGTATTTATAGAGCTCCAGGAGCTACGCCCCTGTGTGGGAGGCCGGGAGGAGACAGCACTCCAGAGAGCCGAAGGTGAGGCCCGGAGGGGCCGGGTCTCCTTCAGGCCTCGTTTTGTTTCTCTAATAGTAGAACACTTAAGCTGTGTTCCCATGGCGAAAAGATCCTCGGGGTTTGATCCAGACATGTGGCGTGATGATTGGTGCAGGTGTAGCTGGCCCTGTTTCTGTCCACGTGTACCAGAATCTGTGTTCAATTGTTCTGTTGTTCACTTGCTCTGCTTACATTCCAAGTTTGTAGACAAAATAAGCTCTGAACTATGTGGAGGATTCATTCATGCCTCCAGCCAATGCATACAAGACAATAAAGAAAGAACTCAAAACGGAAATGCAAGCAGTTTGTCCTTCAAAACAGAACTCAGTTAAACGGGCAGAAAGCAACCCTGTTGATCATGAGGCCTTGGCACATGACGGCAGCAACGATTGCAACGCAGAATCACAACCAATTTATACATCTTGTTTTTAGCTTGCTGTGTGTGTGTGTGTGTGTATGTGTGTGAGTGTGTCTGTACTAGACGTGTATGTGTGTCGAGCGCTGCTCCGTATGAGCATGGTAAAAATAGTGGTGGTGGAAGCGCGGGACACTCAGACTCTGTTATCAGCCCGGCCTGCCAGTCCGCCCACTGCCACCACCACGCCGCCGACCACACGCTCACACGCGCACGCAGACGCGGCCGCGTGCAGGAGCACACCAGCAGTCATTCAGGCCGAGCGAACACAACGGTGCATACGTAGACAGACGCACACCCGGACAATAATATGTAGATGCGTATACAAACACTTGAACAAGACCCACACAGGGCTCAAAACACATTGACAAATATGATCGCCCTTGAATGCAAAACACAACCATATTAACACAAATAGGTACACATTTGCATACAGACCCGTGCACAGTACCAGACAATTGTACACGTACACACACTCATGCGCTTGCGCGTGCGCACACACACAACAGACACACACACAGTGAAAATGTAAATTATATATAAAAGAAACAAAATGTCATTGCTTGGTCTAGTAAAAACACACATAAGTCCGCAGTCACATAAAGCCCAGAGCTAGGCTGGGCAGCGTGTGGACCTTCAGAGGAACAGCCCAATTAGGCTAAAAAGGATCCCAGTAAAGACCAGGATAAATAAACACAAACGACCCTGTATATATAGTCAAACACACAAAAATAATACACACTCCAGACAGAAAGATAAACTATCTCATTTACGGGACGTGACAAGCCGTCAATTTAGTGGCGATTGTGGCTCTGAGCTGCGGGCCCCTTTGGTTCCGTTAGTTATTTTCATTATGTGCCGAGGAGGATGTGTATGAGATATATAGATATATAGAGATAGAGATAGAGATAGAGATATATAGATATAGATATAGATATATATATATATATATAAATATATATATATATATATATATATATATATATATATAATACAGTAATTTGTAGTACCCCTAGTACATTACATACTCCCAGAAACTTAAATAAATATTCTTATCATTACAATTAGTTGAACGTATGTCTGTTGGTTTTGATGTCAATCACACAGCAGGTGTCAATCACACAGCAGGTTTCAAAGTACGACATCTGAAAAAAGATTCCAATATGTGAATAACCAACAAACTAATGAAGGGTAATTCAGTCCTCTCATGTTTGGCAAGGCCATATTGATGACTGTTACCTCCAAGGATAATAATATACCAAATTGAAGTTTGAATACCGACCTAACAAACGAATATTCAGGCTCAGCACCAATACAAATCTATATTCATGTGTGTTTGTTTATAATTGTGACCTTCTATAGACAACTGTGCCAATGTGAAATGACCCACACTGGCTTCAACGTTTATTGGCTCCATCCCGACATTTGTACAACATTCTATAAGGGAATGTTGCCGTCCATTGCGGAGCTCTGGTCGTTAAAGCAGCGCTGGAGTACCCCAATGCACATTTCTCTTCTGAGGCAGACCTTGAAATGACCGTGGGAGTGCAAGGTTGAATAACATTCAAAACGATCACACCTCCAAGCTAATAGTAGCAAACAAAACCACCGGCGTGTGTTAATAGGAGTCAAGCAGGGACCAGACCTATGTTCTACAGAAGGAAACAGAGAAAAGCTTCACTTTATGGTCAACCGCAGATATCGGCTATATTCTGCCTTACCCCTATTTAAAGTAACCTTTTGCAACTTCCACAACAAACCACACTGTTAAAAGACATGCAATCAAGGATGTAAAAAAGCATACTTTGCCAAGTCTTCTGTGCGCCATCAGGAGAGTTTGAGCCGCTTCAATATCGAGTGTGTGGGAAAGTCCTGAATGCTGGTGGCAAGAGTGGATCTGGGGCAAGGATATTGTATTTTTAAACGCAGTGTTCCTCTGAAGGAAAACAGGACAGACTGTTCTTGAAAGGAGCCCTATTTTCAGTTGTTCAGTTATTCACATATATTCATATGTTCATTTCTTACCCAACCATCAAGGCCTGTAGGGAATGTTATTTATTTGACTATTTGGCACAAATTACAGATTGTCACCATTAATGTTAACTGGCATTAAGACGATGAATGTGGGATATTGATTGTTCATTGATACTTAATGGCAGCATGTGAAACATGCCCATTAACAAACTCCACGTCTAAGTAAGAGCAAAGCTCAAATGAAGTAAGGAGCTTGTTGCTGGTGTAGATAAAGCCACTGCAAGGCTCTCGATGGTATCTCCTCCACTGAGCCGTGCTAAATTATATGTGGCGTTGCCAGCATTTCCGGATGGCCTGGGAACCTCCCAGATTCAGCCCTAATCTCTGATCTCCCTTCCAGCAAGAAATCCAATATGGGCTTTAAAAAAAAAAGTTAAATAAAAACAACAGTTAACCCTTAACAAGGGTTTCCTAAATAAAGCAGGAAACTTTCAGACTGGGATTTGATTGCTGTCTGGTAGCCTATGTATAAATAAATTACATCAATTTATTATTTACTCTTGGATGTATAGATGAATGCATATCTAGATCGATTTAGCTAAAGGGAACAGGAGAGCAGAATTTTAAGTAGAGACAGCGAGACAACCACTTTCAGAAATTCTGGGTAAAGAGTACTTTCACTGGAAATCTGAAAGTCCAACTCCAGTATCTGATCCGAGGTGATGTCAGGTCCTGGCCGGGCCAGCTGGGTTGCCAGGCCAACGCATTCCTGGGTTGGTTCGACTCTAGAGAGCAGTTGTGAAAGCGCCCGGCCCGACCACTGAACACATCCAGTGGATGCTGCATCAGCAGCACCAAGGAAAAGAAGCGCATTGTTCCAAACTTGTGTGAAAAGAGTCCAGCTCCCACATGGGGATAAGAGAGAAAGGTAAAATGAAAGCACAAGAAGCCAACCCAGCTCCTAACAGAGAGAATGGCTTAGGCCATGTTGTGGAAATAGACCAGGGCTTCCATCCAACCGGCCGCACGGCCCCGCACAGATCACCCAGGGGTCGCAGGTTCCTCGTGTGAAGATGGGGCGGGCGTCGCGTCCAGTTAGTGTCGGCCCACCCGCTGGGCTCGTTAGGGCCTGGTTCGGGCGGTTGTGTCAACAGAGGGGCTCTTTGAGGGAGGACAGGGCCCGGGCTCCTTGGGGCCAGGGTCAGGGCAGGTATGCTATCACACAGGAAGATCTGCCGATCAAAGGCTGCCGATGCACGGCAGCCGAGCGCCAACGAGACGATACCGCCCTGCTCGACAGGTGCAGAGCAAAGCAGCGATGGTGCACGCCCATGTGACGCACGCACACCCAAAAATCACAGACACACACACATCTTGGCGTGCTGCTGGGTGGATGCACTATAGCATTATAGCTTGACGGAGCGCTGGAAATTCATACTCTCCGGCGTGTCTGTGGTGGAGTACTGCTTCAGATTTATTACTCGACTTCCTTATAGTTATTTACACATAATTACAGTCACTCCACGAGGACCACACTAAGGATCTAATCAAAAAGCTAATAATAGAAGCAACGGAAAAAAACAAGGATGGGTCATACGCACGTGGATGCCAAGTGCCAACTCATGCGAAAACACACACACACACAGACACACACACAGACACAGAAGGCAGAGCATACATTAGCCACTTAAGTCCTGCCCGTCGGCTGAACACACTGTCCAAATCATTACAGCATAAACAGACTTTATAGGGTGACTAAACACATGTAGACACACCCTTGCATCCAGCCAACTCAAATAAAAGGACGCCGTCTTACTCACATCTTAGCAACAACAAGTTCACATGCAGGCAGGTCTTCTGTCAGGAGCAATAACTGATGTTATCCTGATTACATCCAGTTGCAGACCTCCATATTATATTATATGTATGAATTATAAACATGTATGATTGGGTACCAGTTCTTATAACTACTACTACTAATTTAATGCATTTTTTGTTCTCAGCCTCACATGAAAGGCACCGTAGTTAAAAAGCATCAGCTAAATTACCAAGTGCAAATACAACTTTCTATTCCAAAATCACAACAAACCGCACAATGGCAGCTTTATTGCCCGGTTTCTTAATTTGACAGAGCAACTACCAATGTTGTCGGGATGGATTTGTACAGTCATGCCACCCGACCACGGAGTCCGTCCGGCTGACCTGGGGGCTCCTGCTGGCCCTCACACCCCCCCCCCACGGTCTCCAAAGCACCTCGCGGTGGACAGCCAACACCGTACCAACTGTGAGCGCCTGCTAGTGTTACCGCGTAACTCAGGCCTCATTAACAGCCTGCTGATGGACGAGTATGCAGGATTTGAGATGGTTAGCGGCATTCGGCCTGACAAAGGAAATACTGAGACTAGAATCGGGAGACAAAAGATTGAGGCCAGCCAAAGAGATAAATCCTTCCACCAACATCCACAACCAAACAATTGATTCATATCAATATTTGATAAGCGATAGTTAGGGCCTGATAAGACACCAATGCACATGAGGTTATTTACTACAAATCGCTCAATAGACTGCTGACTGGGGCTGGAACTGATCCAAGTCAAATTCAAAGAAAGCCCCCATTCATGCCCAACCACATTGATACTGTTTGACTTAATCTCTGTATCTCCTTTACATGTGAAAGCGTATCATCATCCTGGCAAATTGGTTTCAGATTTCAGAAAATGTAGAGTTACAGTTGTATGGTTCACACTGTGTTGTTAAACGTGGTGCACCAGAGCTAAATCAAATAAGTAAGAGCATCAGAGCTAATAGCAGGCTGAACTCTTCTCTCTCCACAGCCAATGCATGACATGCTAAATACCTTCCTGAGCGGGGCATTCAGGTATGTCAAGTATTTCAAAAGGGTCTTTGACCAAACTGGTACCAGATTGGTTGCAATGCATTGACCTCATGTGAGTAAATCCTTTTGGTGTCTAGGTTTAAGACTGGAGAATTTCTGCATCAAGGTGAATTATGGAAGACACTAAAATGACAGTGGAAAAGGGAAGCTGCCACTGCAACACAGCTCTCCAACAAGAGTCTAGAGTGTGTGTCTGTGTGATACTAGATTAATGGAAATGTGTGCTCTGCTCTTGAACGGAAAGAAAACAAGGAAATGAAATGGTTGAGAAAGGATTGCAGAAGCAAATCCTAGATCCCAAACATGTGTGTGGGAACACCCTTTCTTCTACCTCATCCATCATGCCACATGAGAACACTTCACTCTTTTAGCTGCCACGGGGAAATACATCTTCAGTCTCCAAACAAGAGAGAGAAAGAGATTTGGGGGAGAGCAAGAGGGACTATGGGAAGAACAAATGTGAAAAAAGTTGGATATTTTGTCATAATAAAAGAGGAAAACTGAGAAGAAAACAGAATCGGAAATAGGGTGTAGAATATAATGCAATAAAGAAAGGAAGGAAAAGGGAGGCAGAGGAGTCGACGGGGGGTGAGACGGGGCAGGAGGTCAGGTATAGGAGAGGGGAAGGAGGGGGAGGTTCCATCCAAGGTGGCCACCAGACGAGGGAAGCAAACGAAAGACATGAAACAGTCATACATCCCTTGGGCCAAGCCCCCTGCAAAACCACCCTGCTTTCGAATAATAACTAAACCCCCAACTGGATGCCATACTCCAATGATGGCAGCAAGCAGCACGCCCCACCCACCCCTGAGCCATGGAAGAAGGGCCCCAGCTCCACGACCCTACCACCCCTCCAGTTCCCCTCTGTGACTTGACCCAGGGACTGTTTAGTTGCATTGCCAGCACACCGCGTCGGAGCTCAACAGTATTTAATTTGCCTGTCGGTCACACCAGCAGAGCCGCCCTGCTCCGACGGACTGCGGTTGTCCAGACTGTTGTGGTTATGCGTCTTTATATATGATTGAAAGTGTGTCCCTATGTGTGTGTGCGGGGGATGTGTGCGTGCGTATGTGGAGTTATGTGGAATAATGTCTCCTTTCAATGTCATAGTTTATTCTTTGCACACCTCAATAAGCTATGGTTACAGAAGCAATGAATTAAAACAAGACTTAGTTTAAAAAACAACAACACTTGTGAGAAGGCTCAGCCCCAGTTTTTCCTTTGAGAAAAAAAAGAAGCCACTTCCAGGTATCATTATCTTCACTCATACACACATTCATTTCAATAATAAATAATCATTTAGAATAACCAGTAACGGTGTGATCTCAGAATTTCTAGTTATTGTAGCCTATCTAGAAGTATTCTGGTGGAAATGTTAACTTCAATGAATGAATGAAGTGGTGCGCGTGTGAGGGGCTGGGACACGGACCTGCAGCAGCGTGCCATGGATGTGGTTCTGCTGGCTTTTGGTTCTCGGTTCTGAAGGGAGATCCTGCAGGAGGGTCTGGATGGTGGCAGGGATCTGGGTCACGAGCACGAACGGGACCAGGGCACGAGCTGCCATCTCCCGGGTCCAGTACACCGCAGAACGGCCACACCTGGGGTGAGCCAAGAAACACTGGTGTAAACATGTAGGCCAATAACACAGAGACATTTGTGTGTTAATGCAGAATCAATTCGCATAGTTATTAGTTATAATTTTTTCTTCTGCAAGGCAGGCACATACAGAGAATGATGGACAAACACACACAAGGCCATTCGGCATGCGCTGGAGATTGCATATGATGGGTCACTCCGAGAGCAAGCTAAAATTAGTCTTGTTTACGAGCTGATAGCCTTTCCTTCCTAAGTGTCACACAGTATCGAAGCCACCAAGATGCAAGGACGGGTCGAGACTCGGAAGAATGAGTGAATGGGAGGCTGGGTGGTTGAAAGGGAGAGGTTAATAAAAGCTAGCTAGCGAGAGAGAGAGAGAGCTAGCACTTGTAAGATCATAACCAAAATGTCAAACGCATTTTCCTGGCAGATGCAGCTTAAAAAAAAGTTTGTAATAACCGAAGCAACAGGAGGCTGGGAAAGGGCCAGAAGAACAAGGACTTGGCTGGGTCTCCATTCAAGCTCAGAGAGCAGACCCCAGAACAGCAAGAAGGAACTCCAACAGCACGCATGCTGTGGGTTTCCTCTGCTTGGAGCCTTGGCTGCAAGGAGTCCAACTACTCACACAATGAGTAAAATATAATTTATTGTGATAAAAGAATCCAAAGAAAGGGAAAGACTGAGCGCATCGTGCGTGTCTTAACAATGTTAATCAAGGACGCTCCAGAAGGAGAAAGAGAGCAAGGAGATCATTTTCAACCATGAAGAATGTTTATTTACAAGGAGAGCCAGAGAGAGGGGGAACGGTTTGGATCGACAAGTCAACTGTCAACAAATGCTTCTCCATCTGCTGGGAGCAGGCCGCCTCACACCACACTCAAAAAAGACACGACAGACAGACAAATGCCTTGCATCAAACAGTCGGTAGAGTGTCCATATGCACTAGCATGTGCTCAGGCAAAGTATACCAGAACTCCTCCCCCCCCACACACACACACACACACACACACACACACACACACACACACACACACACACACACACACACACACACACACACACACACACACACACACACACACACACACACACACACACACACACACGTTTGCTCTCCCCCCCTCACCACCATTTGGGACCCACATGTTAACTATCAGGGCTAATTTGTCCCATTAAAACTCTTTTGCGGAGGAAATGACAGTTTGGAAGGGTGTAATTTTAGAAACAGCGCTGTCCCCCAGGGTCAGGTGGCAGACTGTTGACTGGTAGTGTGGGGGGCTTCATATGGGCCTCATTTGGAGGACTATCCCCCCTACCCCGGGCTTGTTAAGCTAAAACGACGTTGAGTGTCGGCAAAACACACCCAGCAGAGAGCCAAATAAGAGCAACGTAAGAGCAACGTTCTTCTAACACAGTGGACAGGAAAAGGCAGTGTACAAAATAAACAATTATTTTGAAAAAGAATGAACCGTTACTCTCAAGTCGTAGCAAACTATTGCTGGTATAAAAGCATGTTATTCAGGAAGATGGACAAGGGAAAAGTACTGCCTCAAATTCAAAATGATGAGCATAGCATCCACAAACCCAACGAGAGCTCTCTCCTAGAAAATGAGATGAAAGATATGTTTCAGTAAGTAAGTTACTGACTGTAACTTACATACAGTCACTTAATCACTGCCACAGGACACACAGAGAGAGAAAGATGGACTGAGAAAGAGGGAGAGTCAAAAAACGAGCCTCAACCAGATTTACAGATGTAGCGGGGGTGGACAAAAGGATGAGCCCCTTCCAAACATGACGAACATGTCTAGTCACCCTCCTCCTCCCTTCCTCTGCTTTCACCAACATCATCATCTTCATAATCCTCCGAGCCTGTGTGACGCAGACGCACGCTTGGCCCCGTCGAAGAACTTTACGAATCAAACACAGGTGTGTGCGCGTGCGGCTGATGATATTGTCATGCAGTCTCCAGATTGATGGCATGGAGACGGTCTCCCTGTACAGCAGAGCAGTGTTTCCTCCTGATTTCCATGGCTCCCTCCCCTCACTCTGCTGCCTTTATCAATGAATCATCACCATCATATATCTGGACACACTATCTCTTTACCACACACAAGTAGAAGGAGAAGGAGAAGCAAGCAAAGTAGTGAAGAGGAAAAAGAGAGGATGGAAAAGGGTGAAAATTTGAGAACGGCGCCGCAGGAAAAGGATGAAAGTGGTCGAGATGATGGATGGAAGATAAGACACCTGGGCAGGCACTACAATACAGAAGAGGCCCATATGCTAACATGTGGAATCCATTTTGCAGGGGGGCGGGGGGGTTGCATTAGTGGCACATTCCTCCATTCACAGGAAGCAGCTGGCTCACTTGGGGCCAGAATCTGCAAATATTGCGAGACGGGAATAATGAATCAATAGATCACACTAATATATTGGAATTCTGAGTTAGGGTGTCTCTAAATGGGATGTATTTCTACATCAAGATAAAACCTAGTGTATTAGATAACTCCCATTAATCCTTGTCATCCCTTGACTCTCCTACAACACCAATATTTTTGATTGCTCTAGTGCACACAAACTTAAAATTGAAATACTATTCACCAATATTGGCGTAAAGCGCACACACACACACACACACACACACTAACATCAACTGGTAATAAAATACAGATGATGTTTATTGCTTATTACATTGCAACAATGGCCACACAGAGGAAAGCTTAACTTTTGGCTACACAAAATGCAAGAAGAAAAAAAGAGCGCAGAGTTTAGACCACAGCAGCGATGATGGATAACATCTCGTAAAAAAGAAAGGGTACTTTTAATTGAACCATATGTTGGTCTGTCTAACCAGCCTGGGAACTTTCGTCTTCCTGGAGGGGCAGGAGCAAGAGGAGGGCGATGGTGGAGAGGTGTAGCAGCAGCCACGGGTGTCCGTATGGCTCATGTTAGGCAAGAAGGCTGACAGATTTGTTTCAAGGGTCAAAGAGTTGGAAAGGCACATGCGCACCTTAGGTTGAACACCAGGCATTAGATGCTGCTTCACACACCCAGAATATAGACACAGAGCGAAGCGCAGATGTGCGCTCTCATAGACACAGTTGTATGCACGTGGATAGGAATCCCATTTCCTTTCTTTTTCCAGAAATACGTCCTACACACATACTCACACGGAAAGACTCTCTCTCTCTCTCCCCCTCTCCCTCTCTCTCCCTCCCTCTCCCTCTCTCTCTCTCTCTCTCTCTCTCTCTCTCTCTCTCCCTCTCATAACCATCAGAAGACAATAACCATGCATGAGGGCAGTCTCAACAACATGACGTTTTGTCAGTTTGTTGACCGAGGCCTTGGAGTCGGTGCGAATGAGATTTGATGGCTTCGTAGGTGTGGGATGGGAGGGGAGGGAGGGGAGAGGTGGGAAGCAGGACAGCGTAGCAAGAGAATAATAGTAGTGAGTTGCAGTGCCGGAACGCCTCTCAAAACAAAAGATATGGGGGAGGGAGTCGAGGGTGAGGTGGTCTGACCTTCTCGACAAAGCCCTGGTACACACGCTTTGTGGTACAATGTTTTGGTTAACTTCCTTGAAAATATAGGAGCAACACATTGGCCAAAGGTATTATAGTTGCTAATACAAATATGTAATGAAGAACATGTTAAGGATTAAATATTTGGGAAATAGTAATTTGGGAAAAATGATCAAAAAGTTAACTGCAGAAATATTTTCTTAAAAAGCTTTTACAATGTGCAACATTAAAAGTATTGCAGTTGTATAGAAGCGGTTAGCCACTAGTGGGTGCAATTACGGCGGTAATTATATATACACAACGTGTCAACCATACTAAATGATATTACTAACAAATGGATGTACCCCCGACACCCCACTCATAGTAGTGTGCTCCAGACAGTTTTTAATAGCCAGGGAACAAAATGCTTCATTCCTAGGGGCAAGTACAGGAAACAGTTCTGCACACTCTACTCGGCTCCGAACTCAAGTCATGCTCTCTTCAAGGCGAAGGGACCCAAACAGCAAGAGGGTACACTAACGCCACGTAGTGTGGGAGGACGTGTGGGTGGATGCGTGGAGCTCCGTCAAGGCAGTGGTTGATGATTGTTTATGGCCGTGCTCGAGAGATGGATAAGCCTCTGGGACACTTTTAGTATAATGCCATTTTGTGCGGAGCATTTTGTGTGCAAAGATTTCATTGTAACGCTCATCTGAGCGTAATAAAAAGTAGCACAAAGTTGGCATTGGTAGTAACCATATGGATAACCCGTCCCCCCTCTTTCTTAGAACTGTCAAGACAGTCCTCGAATTCAAGCTGAAACAGGGGTTCACTTAGACTTGTTTTTATTAGATTTTTGTACGTTTTTGTGTACTTATTCTTGATACTATTTTTAGACATACTACTATGCTCTATACGTTTAATACTCAAACACACACACTACTGTATCCTTTGTGCATTACTATCCATTATCATGATAATATTTTTTTGTGAGTGGCCATAGTGTGTGTAATCTTGTGTGGGCACTATGGGTGGTAGCTACACAACCTCCAGGGTCAGTTCCAGTCTCCTGCAGGTGCTTTTCGGGGAACACGTTCCAATAATATTTGTGTGTTGTTATCATCCCAGCAATTTAAAGAATGTGTGTGTATGTAGGGAGGGGGGGACACAGGTTCCAGCCCTGGTTTCCTTTATGGGTTAATGACAGTTGGCCATGAGAAGAAGCCTGTGAACTAACTGACACATAGGACAAAGAGGTGAAACAGCAATAACAAGACGGAAACGTCCGGATCATCAGGGTTCACGCGCGCACGCACGCGCGCGCGCACAGACCTTAGACGGGAATACACTAATGCACGCAGGCAGTGCTTAGGCTAAAGGTGTTTTGTCTTTGCCAGGGTGAAGCAGCTCTATTCTTAGATTGCAGTCCGAGTTGAGGGAATCCATTTGTTTGGCAACACATTCAGACGGCTGGACGAAACTGATCTGAAGATTTCCCGAAAGCACATATTTGGTGCATTCTGGGTTTTGTATCTCCAAGTCTGGCCTTAATGTGACTAGACAAACTCATGACGTGTTTGATGAGCGGTGAGAACAATGAGCCAATACTGTGGGGAGAGGACACCATTGGATGTCAAGGCCTTGGTGTCCTTGAGCAGCCCGTTTCCTGGACCGAGGAAGGGGTAGGAAGTATTTGGGGCCTCTCTAAATGTTGGGGCTGGAGGGAGGCAGACACGCTAGAGTTTCGTCCTCTGTGTGGGTGTGCTCGTCTGAGCCGTGTGTATGGGCAGAGTGGCGGTCCGTGAGATAATATATCATTTCTATAGATATTGCCATACAATATCATATGGTATTATGGGCAGAGTGGCGGTCCGTGAGATAATATATAATTTCTATAGATATATCTCCATACAATATCTATAGCATATGGTATTATAGGTATGGGAAAGTTTTATGAGAGATGTTATCCCATCACCCGAAACCCAGTCCAGCTCAACATAATGAAAAACTATATGTGAGGATATACAGTACAGCAAATACATATGCATATAGGCCCTTCTGATAATCCAGAGAAAGTGGACTTTGAAACGTGTATTGACATTGCGTTATATATCTTTGAATGGACCGCGTTCAAACGTATGTTCATGTTTCGGACGTGCCGATAGCATGTAACCTTTAAACGGCATTCAGAAGGTGAGACGTGAAGGATTAGATCAAACGTGCATAAACCATGAGAAGATCCAAACCTCAAGAACAAGAACACCATGTCCGATCCACGTCACACTCGACATATGACTGTATAGATACATGAAAGCCTGTGGATGTAAGACAGCCACCTGATAATGAAGGGCATGAAGGGGGCCAGGGCCATGGGGGAGGAGGAGCCGTCCATGGGAGAGGGGTACAGCCTGCCCAGCACCAGCAGCAGAAGGAACAGACTGGGGTGCAGCTTCACCACACCGCTGGCACTGGACACACACACAAGGAAAAAAATACAAATATATATATTATACATCAATGTAAATATATAGACAAATGAGAACATTTTATTTTGTTATCCAAGGATTTTAGAAGATCCTGTGATTAATCATCATCCTTTGGAGATAATAAAGTGAAATGAACTTGATAGAGTACACAACCCCACTGATTTCCTTTGCAGCGCAAAATTAAATGAATGCAACCTTAAAAACTCAAAAGTGTAATTCACTCACTTAGCATTGAATTGGCTTTGTGCTGCTTGGCTTGACAATAAGGGTCAAGCCAAGTAAAAGAACCAAACATCTGTCCAGTCTTTATAAACATATAAGCTTGTCATCGTGGTTTCAACACCTAAATGTTGCTATTGTAGTTTCCTGCATCCTGGCGGGCTTTTATGGCAACTTCAAATGTGAGATAAATGCAATAGGAGTCTTATGCAAACATAGTCCCATCAGAATCACTTTATTAGTGCAGTCTACAAATAACACGAGTCTGTGGTTTACACTTCACCAGACAAAGAGACACTGCCCTGAAATATTACAAACCCGATAAGGGAAAGTAATTTGTGTGTGCGCGCGCATGAGCCACATGCATAGACTCTCATCTGTTCCCACAATAAAATTACAGGCTTGAATCCTGACAGCGTGACACTGAATTTATATCCCTCTAAAACTGCCCACGCGCTGGTCCAGTCATCCCGGGACTACAGAATGTTTTGAGTTTTCTTTTATAAATCTCCGTTCCTCTCCATGTCCCCTGACACCTGACTCACAGCACAAACTCGCACTGTCTCTGCCAGCGGTTTCATTTTGACACATGCGCCAGTGGGTGAATGGAAGAAAATGGATTTGAGCTAATCTGCCGCCGGAGAGAGAGGTTGTGTGTGTGCGCGTGTGTCAGTGTGTGCGTCCTACGGGAGCGTGACATGCTTCAGGGCGCGGCTGTAGTCATGGGGCCGGGTACGAACAGAGAAAAAAGGGAAGAGACCCTGCTATAAACAACTTGTGCCATTAGTAACCCGATTGACACACACACACTAACACACGCCTGATGGGCCCGATGTGGTAATGCAATAGTGGTCCGATTAGCCTGTCAAAGATGTTTAGTCTCCCCATTGAGTTGCACACAGCACGGGGTAGGATGTTGTGCCAGCAGCATCATCCCAGGGGAGGGCAGATGGAGATAGTGTGGGTGAGTATGCGTGTGTGACCTACAGCAAATGAGAACAACAGCAGCAATTACATAATATAGGAACCCATAAACTCTGATTTTTTTTTTTTAATAATGGAATATAAAATGAGGATTACAAACCCTCTCACTTGGTGCAGTAGATGTACAGGGTCGACTAACCTCTATAGGCACATCTTGCTTGTCACAAAGAGGTTGGGGGATGGATAGGGATTAAAAGAAGACCTCAAAATTCCAAACCAAACCCCAAAATCAAATGGTTGCGAATCCAGAATACAGTTGAAGAAGCGGTATTTACTTCTCTCTTCATGACATTGCATAACAAGGTGACCGGAGTCAAGGTGACCTTTTTTCTGGAGAGCCGCATCAACAGGAAGACGTAAAGGGGCAGTCAACTACTCCTTCCTAAGAGGACAGATGAGGCCTCCAGCTCTGGAAGCGGTGGTTCTGTTGTTCCTGTGTATAGTGTATGGCAGTGGCACCTGCAGCCCAGTGCTGATGCTATCGCCGTGGGAATTAGGGCCCATGATACTTATAATGGATTGCACGCTTTACAGTGAAGGGGGGACCTCACTAACCACCACCAGCAGCCCTGTACAACTGGCACGGTCAGTGACACTGTAGTTGAGCATTAGACACCAGACAGAGTAATGCGCAAATAATCAAACCACTCAATTAAGACAAGGGCAACAGGATGGTAAACCTCCTGATGATCTGTAGTAGGATGGACCCGATTTCAACCCGGCCCTAGGTCATAACCGCATCCAAACAACCCACATCGGACGCCAACGTCCGGCATTACTTGAAAACTAAAATACGTAAACAAACACGTCGTTTAACTCATGTCTACTCGGTCTTAAGTGTTTTTCTAAAACGGCATGTCTAGAAGCTTGACGATTCAAGGCAACACTGCAGTTATGTGTTATTCCGGGTCCTTGGTTCCGTGGGAAAAGCGGGCTTATGTTCTAAACAAGGGGTTTGAGAGAATAAGGGGGGTGGATGAACTCTATTAATTGGATGGCCATTAAGATAAGAGGGGCTCCAGGGAGCAGTTACACAGACTCCACACATGGTGTTTCTTGGACAAGGGGTCGCAGTTCAAGGTGCAGATGAGGACAGCGAACCGCTGCAACGAGCCACTAGGCTAAATGAGACCAAAGGAAAACAAATATTTCAATTCTGGATGTTTGTTTTTGGAAACACTTGACATAATTGCAATGGTAACAGTGAGGTTATGCCAATGTTACATTCAATAACAAAACGTCTTAAAACTATGAAGACATAAATGTCGGATACCCTTACTGGCATTCAAGATGGATGAGGAAGAAAAACACTACATTCATGGTTTTATTTAATCATACTCTGTTGTTTACCTGGTACACATTTTTGTACAACTTTGTGCAAATAAGGTCAGAGGGTGCGCTGTGTAACCCTAACAATGGCATTCATACATAAAAAGCTTATCTGAAATGTACTTGTTTTAATGACAAATTATTTAAAAAATGACTGCCTTAAGCCATGTTTACAAGACGCTGCGACTGCACGATATCACTATTAAAAGATGCTCCCCAAAAATCTGAACAGAACTAGCTTGCAGTGGTTTTCATTGCACAAGGCAGTGGCAGGACACTTCATTAATGAAGTGTGTTGCTCGCTATCGTTGTCACATTTGGGAATGCCTACGCAGCGGCGCGGCTAAAAGACAAACGCTGCATTGTCTCCTCGCCATCTGCAACCGATCAGGTTTATTTGCTAAAAGAGGACTCAATCAAAGAATACGTTTCACGCCTTTGGGAAAAATACATTTCACATCTGAACAGTCCCTAGGAGGCCGGTGTGATGAAATCCAAGTGTCTTCTTAAAGGCCAAACAAAGACATCAAGTCTACGATTCCTTAGTAATAGCATCCATTACCTCACTGACTCGCCAATACAATTCCAAACACAAATTGTAATCTTCAAAATCAATCCTGTAGGTCACGTATGAAGTGCAATAACAATCACGGGAAATGGAATACAGGAAAAGGGTCAAAAGTGTGCTTGTGTGTATGTGTGCTTGTGCGTGCGTGAGAGTTCACCTGTCAACTGTGACTGCAGCCTCCTGGAGCTGGCTGAGCAGGAAGGGATAGAGGGCAGGAAACCTTGTGAAGAACTCTCGGCCGGTCATCCTGAGACAAGCAGGGAGAGATAGAGTGGGTCGATTTACTTATATCATTTGGATTTGAGGAAAAAGCATTTATGATTGAAACATTTAAATAAATTCCACTGAGATCAATAAAGTAATCTGTTTCTGTTTTATACAAACTCTAAAAAGTTCCCATTCAGGACAATAGGTTGCTTAATCAATACATATTGAACACATGTGTGCGTATGGTTGCATGTGTGAGATTGTTTGCACATGCCATGCACAGAAGGGTGTGCTCATGAACTTGTGCGAATGCTTGAGGATTTACGCATGGCTGTCTTATGAAATTAAATAAATCATAACATTGACGTCCCTCCCCTGAGTACCACGGCATGACCCTCCTCGGCCCAAGGGCCAATACAGTGTTATATTTAACCTCTCTTTCTAAATCTAGACTGGGCTGGGGTAGGGGGACACACTAGACAAACCCATGACCAGAAGACTGCTGACATTGTACCACCCTGCCCGCATGCATGCCCATATTTATTATTTCTAAAAGGCATCGTTCACTCTTGTAATACAAAACTGAATTTCTATACCCAGATGAATAATAATGTTAACAAACAACTAAGAGATATGAACATGACAGTGAAGCCCTTCCGTCAGCAGCTTGTGGCGCCTCCGTCAGCCGCGACGACTTTGAGGGACTACTTTAACCGCCATCAGTCTCTGTAAGGAGGCCTGAGCCACTCAGAACAGACGTCAGCCAACTTAGTGAGCAATGTTGGAAGGGTTTCTGGCATGGACTACCCACTTCACATCCTGACACAGCACGGGTGAAAGTCAGGACTTATGCAAATCCAAAAACACAAAGCCTCCAGAGGAATAATTTGGTGGAAATGCTTGAATTCTTTGGGTTGTTGTCTTGTTCGAAGACTCAACAGCCCAGCTTTCGCTCCTTGACCGATGGCCGGATGTTCTGTTCAGGAATCTCCTGGAATCCCTAAGAACTCATGGTGCCTTTAAAATGTGATCAGGTCCCAGAAGGGGAGGCCTCAGACCACTTGACAGTTGGGATATTGCTTCTATTGGGGATGGGTAATGTTGAGTTTTCTTGGGACTCATCTGGACAGAGAAATTTGGCATTACTCGGCTTCATTACGTTGCACTTCCAGGCGGAGTGAAACGCTCTGCTTCAATGTGTGTCTCCACACATGGATGCATGGGGGTAGGGGCAAAGGCCCCTAATCCTCCTGGGACTATATCTTAACAAGAGCCTTCTTATTTTAACTGGGCCGACTTGCTATAGGGCTCCTTGGAGAGGATAAGTCAGAGGTCGTGTGGGAGTAGATTAGAACCTGCAGTTGAGCAAAGGGTCAGCGAGAACAGGGTGGAGGTGGTTGTGAAGAAACCCTGTCCCATCACAAACCTGCTCCAAAACTAAAGAGCTTCACTCCATTAGCTACTCTCCTAACCAAATATTAGGAACTTAACAGCAATGTCCAATGGCTGCCTTGCTAAAGGGCACCTGAAGGGAAGGCAGTGGGTGCCGGGACTGCAGCAGGAAGGGGTGTCTCCAAGCCAGAGGCTTTGCTGGGAAGGCAGAGCTGCAGACCGCCGCTCCGTCAACATTGTTTTGTGATGTCTTTAATGCAACAGCCACCACTGCATCACAGGGCCGGGAGAGCCCAGGAGCCAGGCTTTAATAGATAAATGATGCACAAGCAAGCATTATCCGGGGCTCTGCTAACCCCATGAATAACACACAGGGAGGGCTTGTGGTCTCGAAGCGGAAACACCCACAGGACTCCCACTCGCACAAATCCAGTTCCAAATAATAAGAATAATAAGCAGGCTTGCTGGTGTGTCCATGTTGTATTTGTGAGTATGTGTCAGCATGCACTATAGTTGCAGTTCATCCTTGGAGCAATAACACACACACACACACACACACACACACACACACACACACACACGGAGACACACATACACACACGCTGACCAAACAGCTGCATATTGGAGTGGACAAGCTGTCGTATTGAATTTACTGCCGCAAGAGCACACATCCAAATGATCCCAGTAATAATACAGATCTAGTGGATCAAGCACACCATGGAAACACCTCAAACACAGACACATACTCAAACATCCCACACACACACAATTCCCACACGCAATCATGCACAGTTGAAGTACTACAGTGGCGTCATTGTGATGTATTGTCATCATTGTATGCATCGATCTATACGGTTTTTGTTAAGAAGCTTTAAATTTATGAAGTGCCACATTTCACTGGCATCGAATCTTTAAATTATTAGACATCGGCAATAGATCATTTAAAATAAAGTTTTTATTACTTGGTGGTTTTGATGTTGCAATCCGTGACGCCAAACATCAACCTGTGTGAATGTAGCATGAAAGTACAAATATTGCACATGTAACCCTTAGTCTGTAAAAAATAATGGGTAATTGCAGCTTGCTGGGGTGTTGGCGTGTGTGTGTGCTCTGCTATCTTTAGATGTGAGTGGTTATGTTTAGATAAGAGTGTGCGCGTGCGTATGTGTGTGTATATAACACCCACCCCCTCCACCCCATCCTCTCCATCACTCTACACCCATTACTGACATGATGACCTAAATGTCCTTTTCCCATAATGCATCTGTCGTTTTAAGTGGCCAGTGGCCGCAGCGGGGTGATTCAGGGAATGAGGCTCATTAGACATCAGTACAACTCTGCTGAGAGAAGCTGATCCACAAGGGGATTCAGTTAAGACATGATTCCAACGTTCAGCTACACACTGCAAACTCTGGCACACACGCACAAACACGGGTCAAAAGTAAAGGAAAGTAATGTAATGGAGTACTATGTCAGTACTAGACAGACAAATGAACACACCCACACACACACTCACACACACACACACTCACTCACTCACTCACTCACTCACTCACTCACTGAGGGCCAGAGAGAAGGGAGATCAGAGGAGAATGAAAGCTATGCCAGACGGACAGAGCTCTGCTGTCAACCTGTTGAAAGGTCACATGTAGTCTCCTAAGTACGGCAAGCCAACAACTCTAAACGCGGTTCAAATAAACTCTATAGATATGTGCTATTCAATTCTCTTAAGGTATTTTAATGTAGTCAGACCGTTTGACTTTGCCAGTGAAAAGGGAGATGACACGTTCAAAACAGTGGTCCGCGCTAAACAAGGTGAGAGGGCAATGGTGCTTTGACGTGACTCCGATTTCTTAAACTCCAGCAAGCCAGCCAGAGCTGCTTCAAAGATACACCGACAACAGTCCCTACCAGCCATCCTGAACAAGAGATGCTGTAATGCTGTAACAGCACCCCCTAGTGGCACATGTCATGTTTGCATGATTTTCAGTTCAAACCCATTTCAAGCTAACGCATCACTTTCAGTTTGGTTGCGTCTTCAATTACTTTAAATGACAAATAATTCACCATTTTAAAGTGTTTGGCAGGATTCGAAGCAAGCAGCCTGTTTTTTGAGATACATGCTAAAAACAAGTCATCCTTTATCATCTGACACAATACTGGATGAGTAGTAACATACCTGTTCTTTTTTGAGTGCTCGTCCTTGCCTTTCTTCACTCCGAAGATCCTAGTGATCAAGGTGCTGAACAGCAGAGTGGAGGAGTTCCTTACCTGGGACAACAGCACGACGAGATGTCAAGACGGATGAAGACGGAAAGAAGAATTGCACAGGCAGAACAACTGCATTGCACAGGCAGAATCACACTAATGTAATGTTAAAAAAAGTAACAGAGTCAAAAGTTTGTTGATACATTTTGTAATGGATCATTTTGGGCCTATGTGATTAATGCAGATAATAATTTTGGGAAATGGTCCAGTATTGAGCGAGATCGTTCGATATTAAGCGGCCAGTTAATGTTACCCTTAGGGGCAACAGCGGCCATACAATCGACATCCTCTAAAAATGCTTTTTTCTGACGACTTTAAGGAAAGGATCCCTACCGAGAAATAACTACGTATTTTCTTTACCTATCTCTTGATCGGTTGTATTATTTTGTCAAACCAAGTTCGCCCTGAAATATTGTGAGAGTTGAGTAGTTGCAGGAGGAGAACTGATGAAACTTGGAGCTATCGAAACGACTTGGGTGAAGGAGGGTTCAGATTGTAAGGAAAAGAGGGACATTTCCTGCAACAAATGAACTCTTCTGCAAGTGATTTTTTTGAGCCAGACTTGGTTAGACAAAATACCACACCAATCAACAGAAAGGTTGTCAGACACCTATACATCTGAGGATTTCTAGAGACAAACATTATTGGGGCGCTATGGATCCTACGGGTTACATTGCAGCCAATTTAAACTGACCCTCTCCCAGCCCAAACCCATCTTTTACTCCACAAAAAGAAAGATAAAAGCAGGAGCTCACAGCCCAAATTGGAGAGGTGAATCCCAGCACAGCCGCCTGCATGCCTTCAGACACGAAGGGGATGATGTTCTCTCCCAGCCGGGTGTCCCGGTACAAGGCCCGCAGGATGTTCAGCGCATGGACCTGCAATGACAATCATCATCACCAGAAACCAAAGCCACACACACGCACACGCACACACACACACACGCACACGCGCGTCTTGCGAAATGCCATTTCGAGGCAAGGGCTGATTCACAAAATAACTTCAAAGACCTATCCCCACAACTGTCAATCAACATGTATCATAACAATAAGGGAACACGGGAACACAACACATGCACCCAAAATATGACCTCACGTTGTATGTGTATGCACATTATAGCTGCAGAAGAAGAAGGGTCCAGATGAAAGGTCCGGATGATTGATGACCTTATGCACCTATGAACTGTCAACAGTATCATGGGGGCATGACCGCGGGCCGGAGGTGAGCCAGTACCTGTGACACGGTGGAGTTTTTGTCGTCCTGGTCCGCAGAGGGGGCGGCCAGAGAGGTCAGCTCCCTCATGGTCATCCTCAGCAGGCTGCAGCTAGACGCCTTGGGCTCCGACGACAGCAGCGCCTGGGGAGGTACCACGGGGACCAGGGAGAGACCGCTCAACTACAGATAAACTGCAGAGCTAAAGCTTTGCAATCTGCTCCTTTAACAACATGATCCTTTGGACTGCAGCGCTGTTGCCCGTCTTAACAATCACAGGTTTTAGAGCGATCATCATCGACAGGCAGAATCGAATGATCGAAAAATGAAAGTCAGACGTGGCTTCCTTACACACACAATCAAAAACACAAACACACACACGTGAGTTTCTGGCTGTGTGATGCTGAACTACACGTCACTACAACCTTGTGGTGGTCTGACCTACGACCCGGTCTCTGTTGTATACTGTAATCAAAGCGCAGCAGAGGGGCTAGCGTTTTAGCCGTTCAACTGTGAAGCAGACAAGGGGAGAAGAGGAGGGCAGGGGGTGGAGTTGATCATGTGGAGCGTAACAGCTATGGGTCATCAAAAGGACACTGCTTGTGTGTGCAGGCCTCTCATACCTCTTTTATATAGGTGGGCATTATGTGAGCAAGAGCAATAGGTTTAAAAGCAAGAGGTTTCTCAGGGGTAAGATAGCAACACTGTAGAAATGATGTCGTGACACTATTCTCTAAAAGGTAACGACAGGAAACGACATACGTGACGTTGTTTAATATCTTACATCCATGCTTTGGATGAGCAGTAAGCGTACTCTGCTTCAGTGCTGCGAAACACGAGGCAAAGCGGCATATGAACTGAAGGGCCGTGACTACGTTGGTTCACGCCTATCGCCTTCAGCTATAATTGAGCTTTAAAAACTGTGTGTGTGTGTGCGCGCGCGCGCGTGCGTGCGTGCGTGTGTGCGTGCGTGTGTGTGTGGCATCACAATAATGTTATGAGCCTATTTTGCATGTACACTAGCTTAGCGTACAAAGAGTCCGGACCTGAATGTAGAAGGGGATTCCTGCACTGCGTCGCGTCGCGCACAGTTTGGACGAGGGATCACTGGACTTGACCTCCTGCAACACCTCACGCAGCCAGCGGGACGGAAGCTTCTGCAGGGATTGACTCCCACTCCTAACACACACACACACACACACACACACACACACACACACACACGACAGCGAGATAAATATATTGAACGTTAGCTGTTTTCTTTACGTCAATACTGGGGTTTATTAATATCCTGTGGGGGGTAGGTTGGGTTGGCCTCTTATCATTATTTTCGAAATAGTTAAGCACTTTAGTGTCATGACAATGCAGTGTTATCGAAGGACAAGAAATTGTACTTCTTTATCTTCCAGTCCCACAACCTAGTATTATCTACAACATCTAGCCACAAATGATAAGTTGATGCTTCCTGTTGCTACTGTGACCCGAACCCTGTACACACTGAACTACGATTCTGTTTACACAATGAACAAACAATCTAGTGTGCCGGGCAGGCTGTGTACAGTCAGCTGTCTACGTGCGTGTACACACACACACACACACACACACACACACACGTTTACAATTATACTGAAGTACAATAAATATTAATAGTAATTGTGGAAATAAGGTGAGACTCAGTATTTATTTATTAATTCTATGAATTAGAGCATTTAGCAGGGGCGCCATCCAGCTTATCGTGAGCAGTTTGGGTAAGGTGTTTCACCTCAGGGACACCTCTGTGTTGAGGTGCTCCTGAGCTGGGGATCATACTCGCAACCTCCCGGGTGCAAGTCAACCCACTCAATCTCCTGAGCTACTGCAACCACCTAGTACATCAATCCACTTGTGTTACAGCCTGGAGGCCCAGAGTTCAGAGAAGGAATAGCAGTGATGGATGGAGAAAGAGATAAGAAGAGATAGAAAGACTGTGAGTAAGCATGCCCCGGCACCGTGGAACAAACAGCGGAGTCCAGGAAGAAATAAAACAAAAATCCACCAGGGCATCAAAAGGCAGCGGTTAGACACCCCACAATCAACACCCCATAACCCAGCACATTAACTACATACTAGCCACACACTGTTCATTCCTGCCCACCCCTCCTCTGTCACCCCACCCAAGCAAACTCAGAGCGGAACACACACACGCCTATTGCTCACATGCAAAGCCACCAGAATGTTGCCCTCATTACTCAACACCCTAAACATTCATGGAGAGACTTATTTTGTACCCGACCAAACAATAGTTGTGTTTAAAGCGCGCTGCGTTCCCCGGGGCCGGCCCGAGTCCACAGCGATGCCTTGGCATTTAGCGGTTCATCCGGGGCAGACCATGTATTTATTCCCACAGGCCTCCATTGAGGAAAGAAATGCCATGAGGTACTACAAAGCAAAAGCCTGTTGTTGTTTTTCCTCCCTGTAAATATTCTCCCAGGGATTTAATAGCGAAGCCGGGTTAACCTTGAAGGCTCTAGTTTTTAAATAGCTCTGATCTCATGTTTTTTGTTTACAAACCAAAAAGAAAGTTTGTTTTACTCAACTGGACGTTGAGGAGAAAAGATAAGACCCATTCGCCGTCGTCATTCCCAACACTCGGAAAAGGCAGTGAAACAATGATGATACAAAAGCTAGAAAGGTCCAACTACACAAAAGGCCCGAGGTAAAGGAATCCCCACCCACCTGCAGAGCATCTCTGTGAGGCGAACAAAGCCCACGTAGGCCAGCTCAAAGGCCCCGCGGTGCCGCGACTGCAGGAGCTGCTGGCGGAAGTAGAGGCCCACACCCTCCACCTGGGAGACAGACACAGCCACGGGTTAGCTACTCCATCATAACATCATGTCAGGGTGGGGCAGTGTCAAACCTGTAGCCCGGGATTACAATTTGACTAATATAATGCTATCAACATTAATATAGAACGATATTACAGTAGTATCCATGCTATTTCCTGTACTTAAAAATACAGGAAATTAAACCCACCTGGTCTTTAGGTTCTTTACTTTTGTAAAGAACCTAAATTTAGTTGATTATTGCCAACTGAATGAATTTCACTGTTTGGTCAAATAAGGTTACTTTTATTGGCATTCTTACACCTCTGAGAGTAACCAAATACACTCCTATTCTAGCAGCTGCTTGTTAAAACTAACCACTCACCGTTGAAGCTGACCTATAGTTAAAGCTAACCACCCATTGCTTGCATGTTCTGATGCTACTTGGGGATGTTTTTTTTTTACCCAGAATGCATGTGAACCTCTGCCGATGAGCTGAATGCAAGCTAAAGGGCAACCTTGTGCTCCTATTCTGGGTATCTCCAACGAGGGACCGGTCATGTCGACCGTGAGAGCCGCATGTTGGTAAGCAAGGGTGCTCAGAGAGGCGGGCCAAGGCATCCCATAATGACCACTGTGGCTAAAACCATGGGGTTAGTAATAGTGTTAGTAACATTATTCTAGCTACAAACACACAGCGAGCAGAGCCAGTGGATGTAGTGCAGGTGAGCCGCTGGGCGAGGCGGAAGCGCCACTCTGCTGCCCTGTCATTAGAGGGCCCTGTGGGCCCCCACCGCCAGCAGGCACGGCGGGGGCCCAGACGGTCACGGGTGGCACGGAGGGCACGGGGAGGGGGACCCAACCCCTTCCCTCCTCCAGTCTGTGTTTATGTATGAGGGAGGGGACGGGGGGGGGATGGAGAAAGATACACCTTCTGGATCCGGGGACGAGACACATGGTCTACTCTTGGCACGGATTCAGAACCACGATACGAGGAGGGTTACATCATCCCCTCTCGCATACCATTACCACCCCCGCCGGCCCCCCCGTCCCGTCTCTCTGCTGCCAACTGCTCATGTGACGCACGACACAAACAGCTTCGCCCCGGGCTGAAACGACACACCCCCCCCCTCCTAAACACTTCCATTGAACGAGGCAAAAAGCGCAGGCAAGAAAAAAAAGTCATGGAACTCGACCTCAACCGCTGCTCGCTAACCCCACGCTCGTAAAAGAAGTGGCTCAAACTGGATGGGAGGATGGAGGAGTGAGGAGGACCTGAGGGGGACCGCAGCACCAAATTGGCCCCCATGACTGGTCGCGTCAGCAGGGCCGGAACAGACTGCCAGGGCCCAGCGTGACCTCACCGAGCGCAGCGGCGGCGGCGGGCGCCTCGGGGTTATAACGGGAGCGGCCGGCCGCTGTGAGAGGCATGCGGGCTCGCTCGGACCAAAACCACCCCACTGTGGCGGGCTGAATCGGCCCTGGACCCGGCAGGAATTATTTTAAAGTTTGTTTTAAGGAGTTAAGCAGGGCTTCCTCTGCAGAGCCGGGCAGAGTGTGTATCTAAGGGCGGTGCACTCTATTTAGAAATCAACTTCCTGTTTGTAGCGCAGCCGTTTCCAAGAAGAGCAGAGAGAGAGAGAGAGAGAGAGAGAGACTGGCTGTATTGAGATCCCCACAACAATTACGTGACCGGCTCGGGGGGCCATGACAGACAGGCAAGGAAAAAAGGTGAATCAATGTAATTATCTTCTTACTATCCGGAATGTACAGGGGTTTAAACAATATTGTTGACTCAATCGCATCTGACAACTTAACATGGAATCAAATGCAACCCTGAACAATGTTAACTCTTGACCGCAGAACGCCAATAAAAACATACCAAAGAGTGAAACCAGAGTCTGGCAATACACATGCGTGTGTGCGTCTGTGCGTGTGTGCGTGTGTGTGTCAGAACGTCTTGGTATGGGGAGGTTTGTAAGCCTTAACTTTTTAAACCATCCCATTCGGCACAACATGCATTTTGGGCAGAGAGACGGGATGATACTATTGTCAAGGGAAACTTTGAGCCATACTTGGGCCCCGCCAACGCCCTCATCTTGGTCCAGTTGTGTGTCATTCCCGGTCAGAGGAACGAATCAAAAACACATCGGCCATCTTAAATGCTTTACTGTCCAAAGGCGAGGAAGGGCGCGACAGGACATCAGGAGTCGGTCCTGGGAGGATCTAAAGGTATGCCGTGCACTCAGAGTCTTTTAGGTTCTGACGAACTCATTTCTATCGAGTTCCTTCTTTGGTTGACAAACACAGTTTACATAGTTAATCTGTGATTCTTTTTCCATGAGGCAACCACTTGACAGTGTGTGTGTTTGGGTTCGTGAGCAGTGTGTGTGTGTGTGTGCGAGAGGCTATTTTACAACAAAGAGAGCAGCAAGAGTAGGAGCGTTTTCAAGATGTCATGACACTGCCCTGTCCCCGCTGCGTTCAGGCCAAGGGTCACTCACAAGTGAAGAATATAAAATGAAACACCATCACTTAAGTCAACAATGGCAAAGTTGCCATGGGCACCACCCAGTGGCTGGAAACATCTGTGGCGTTGCCGTGACAACTAGCTCCAACACAGGACATTTGCAAAGGATTGTGTGAAGGCAAAAGGAAAGCGCTGTGGAAAGACACTCTCTCGCAAGTGTGTGTGTGTCATCACTGCGGTGGGGCAAATTGACTTTGGTCGCCTTAAACCCAGGCCAGAGCTATTTTCCAGAAACTGGATATTAGACAACCCCCATCCGTGCACAAATGATGGGAGTACATAATGATCAAGACGAAAGCAAACCACACACTTCTCCACTTGGAGCAGCTGACTGGAGCTGCAGCCGCTTCTCTCTGACCTTTCCACACACACACACACACACACACACACACACACACACACACACACACACACACACACACACACACACACACACACACACACACACACACACACACACACACGTGTGTGACCCCCCCAGTGAATGGCATCACGTGATAATATATAGCATTTAAATAATTTAAACTTCAGGGAGATATTTTGTTTATTTATTTATAAAAATTTTCAGTTTACTTTATAACAAATAGAGCTGAGAACTCCATGCTCTTTTTGTTTGAAGATAATGTTCCTATTTTATGTTACTCAATTTAATAAATGCTTTTGAGTTTGTGTTATTAATAATAGTGTACAGTACATTGGTTCCAAATATCGGTTATCAGTCTCCTTGATTAATAATAATAGGTATCAGCATCAGCCCAGAAAAACACATATAGGTCGACCCCTAGTGCTGTAGGTTCATGAGTCATTGGTCCCCTCAAGAAGCCTAATGCTGGTTACCATCAATGACAGGCTGTACTCGCGTTGCTGCGCTCTCTGGTGTCATTAAGCGGGGGCCAAGGCATGATGATTTCTGGCCAGTCGTGGGAACATCATGTTATACCAAGACTACAAGACCATGCCTTTATTACTGAACGTGTGTGGTTTCAGGGCAATACTGCAGATTGGAAGGATTTCAAAGTCCAAAGTCATGCTGAATGAATTAATGATATTACTGATTTAGAACTACACATGCGTCAACTGTTGTGAATGTTGTTTACAAGGCTGAGATTACAACATACAATTTAGGAATAACTTTACCCATGTTGACTCACGCCAGAAAACATTCACCATTTTTAGCTCAAGTCACATGTCACAATGTCGCCGCCATATTGTCTTGACAGGCCAGAGTTAACTGAAAGGCCAGTTGCGGTTGAAGAATCTTGATTTTTGCCATCAACACAGTGCTTTTCACTTCAAATGGATTCTTTGGATTCTCTCCATTGTGAAGGCCAATTTCCACCAGAACTGGCATGGAAGCTGCACGGCAGCCAAGCGGCTGTTTTCCGTACTGCAATCCCCACTGGAAGCGGTACGGATTAGCCTGGCTATTGCCAGACCAAGCTCAATCGTAGATTGCATGTTGGTCTGGGGAAGCTGTTGTCATTTACTTCAGAATAAGAGGCGTGATCAATGGGCCTAGTTCAAATGACTCTGTACCCAATTGACTGCTTGCCGTCGCTTCCCTTTCTTCATTGTGTTAAACCAGCCAATAGCGCTCCAGGGTGAAAAGCCAGCTTGGTGATTGACTCCCGCAAAAACATATCGGAAGCAGAAAGAAATGTATTGCTCTTCTCCAGACCCTTCTGCAGGGCGAACTAAAATTGCCGGCAGAATGGGCAGGGCTACCCAGCCTGAGCCTAGGTACGGATAAGTTCCGTCTGATGGCTCATGCCTCGTCTATTCAATTCATATAGGCCTATAATTATAATTATCGTATCCATAGCTAATCAGTGGCAAAGAAGAAATTAAAGTGGCAAAGAAGAAATTAAAGTCTGCATTGATGCCTCGTCTATTCAATTCATATAGGCCTATAATTAGGCCTATAATAATTATAATTATAGGCCTATATGAATTGAATAGACGAGGCATCAATGCAGACTTTAATTTCTTCTTTGCCACTGATTAGCTATGGATACGATAATTATAATTATAGGCCTATATGAATTGAATAGACGAGGCATCAATGCAGACTTTAATTTCTTCTTTGCCACTGATTAGCTATGGATACCATAGATAGACTGTATAAGATTAAAATACCCTGTGAATTGCATAGGGGTCGATGTGAGCTCCTGAATATTCATGAGCAAATGCAAACTGATTGGCTGTAGAAGTGTTCTGAGACACAGCTGCGAACCGGCAAGTTTCAAAAATAGAAGAGGCACGAATCGTGTGTGGCTTGGGGACGGTGCCGGTGCCCCGGTGCCGGTGCCCCGTATCCAGTGGAATAGCCTACATTGACTATAATGTTTTCTATTATTTTCAGCGACCGTTTTACTGCCGTGGTGCTTCCATGCCGGTTCCGGTGGAAATTGGCCTTGAAAGACCAGATCGACGATTCATTCAAAAAGTTGACTTTGAATCTGTTAGAAATTGTTTTTGCATTACAGTAGGAAATGTGCAGTTAAATGTGATACATATTTAGATTACTATATTAGTTTGGTCATGATCAACATAATGTATAATGTTCAATAAAGGTCAGTAGGGTTAATTGAACCATACCTGAGGTCAGGGTTCTGGTATGGCTCTACGGAAGCGCTGCTTGGTCTAGCTGTATTGGGCAATTGGGTACGGTTTGAGGCAGGACAATAGTTATTTGTAACGACTTAACACAAAGCCTATCATTAACATTTTTTGTAGTAAGTTGTGAAGGACATTGGTAATTTTCGTGCAGCATTGTTGACGAAACAGCACACACACACCTTACTTCCACGGTAGACACGTTTGAGTGTAGATATTTAGTAGAACAGCATAAAAACATACAAACACAACATACCCCCTACACAGTCACTTACCGCTTATGTCTGGTTCCCCTTGTTATTACGGACTAACATGCTGAAGCACTCAGACAACTATTCCTGTTTTTTTGTCAATCTGTGTGTATGTGTGTGTGTATGTGTGTGTGTGTTTTCCGGCTCGTGGTGGAAGTGATTTGGAAAGAATGCAGTGGGCAGGGAGGAGGGACACTGCGTCTAGTTAAAACCCCAGCGGGAGCGGCTTCAAATGATGGTGCGCTGCTAACGAGGACGGATGCTAAACGAGGAGGATCCCAGCAGGCCGTCCGACACCCTCCGTCTCTTCAGGCTCGAAAGACGTCAGCTGTTTACACACGCAGGTCCTCACCTTGTAGTGAAGCCTTATACGAGAGTGTGTGGGACATAAACATCCGTCTACAGCTGAGCGGAGCATGTGTTTTTCAGACCTGGATTTTGCTTTCAGATGTGTCTATTGGGCTGGGAACAAGTGCAGCCGTGCAGAGCTTTGCCATTGCCAGGCCATTTAGGCTCTCCAGTGACCACTTGAGATTACAATTTTATTACTCATTGCCATTTAAAGTCAGTCAACACACGCAATGTTTACAAAGCAGGAACAAGGCCGTCAAACATCATGGCGCCCAGGATGCAAACTGGCAAGCTCCACGCAATGGACAGGGATCCAGCAATGTTGTGCAAGCGCTCCTCCCCTTATTACAAAAAACGAGGAAGGAGTCAACTTGCGCAATAAGCAAATAAAGGTAACCAATGTTGAATCGGTTAAGCAGGGTTGAACAGTGGTTTCCTTGACGATGTAGGCATGATCATGTAGGTGACAAATGCGTCATGCAGGGACACAAATGTGTTCACACTACGGTGGGGATATGGTCTCATATCCACCACCTCTGAATGTGGCTCTGGTGAACAACAAGAAGTTCACACCTGTATTTATGGCTCTGCTCACCTGGGACACATTTCAATGGCTAATATGAATGTGGTCTTTGTGTACAAGACCTTTATTCGAGGACAACGGTGCCAAAACAATGCCAGTGCCAAAAAAACAAGCCTTTTTGGCTATATATGCTAGTGCTAAAGCATTTGTGTCCAATTGGTTCATTTGTACAGTCAACGATTTCATAATGTATCGACTTCAAGATGACTGTTATTCAAATTTTGTATGGCTTTATAATAGTTTATCTTGGTACTGTTACCAGAGAAACCAAAGAAACCAGGTCAAATGAAATCCCAAAAGTTATTGTAAATGTTTGATAATGTTGGCACTTTACATTTGATAAGGACATCATCAATTGTCATATGTTTGGTACCACTGGCCCTTCCTAGACTTTGAGTTAAAATTCTGTATTTTGCCCAACCAGCTAAATAATCCAATCCAAATCACACGAACACACACACACACGCAGACAATACCAAAGCCTGTGTTGAAAGTGCAAAGAGCAGAGCAGAACATGGGGGTCAGCACTAAAGCAATCGCTGCAAGGGGATGTGCTGTCCTGAGGTGCCACGATCAAGTCGAAGCTTCAGTAAAGGAAATGGTAGCCAATGTCTAAATGGGAAGTGCCCAACACGGCATGATTGGAAGTAGGACTTACTCTCATACTAAAGAAGCTGTGTGTCTTTTGCAACTTTTAGACTACATTACAGCTCTGCCGTAACTGAGTCGTACAAGGACTGAGGGGTGGATCCGAAAGCCACTGAAGACCATGCAGTAATCTGACGTTATATTGTAGTTTTTGTGTGATTAAAATAAAAAAATTAAATGATAAGTTGATAAAAATGCTATTCTAAAGCAGTGTTCTCACCCTGCTCCAAGTCATGCAGGGAAAGAAGCACACTGTGCAGTTTCCTTTTTGGAGAATATGAGTAAATAAGACGTCTCACCAGAGAGAGTGTCGGAACTGAATTTGGGGTATGGCCTATGGTCTATGGGGCATACGAGTCGTGTTGAACTGCAGGTGTTGGCATGAGTGTCCGACCTGCTCCTCAGTGACCAATCCGGTGTGTGCCTCATCCACATGGTTGTATTGCAAGGGAAGGCTCTGGCACAGCTCTCCCAGCATCATGGCCACCTCCTTCATGCTGCGCCAGCAACACACCAGGACCATCTGGGCTGTCACCCGGTATCCCTCACCGCCGTCACACACACCTGGGACACACACACACACTCACACTGTATTGATGTGTTCTCAACCATGTGGTACCTTGTTAAAGTGCAGTGTGTTAAACCGAGAGGATTTTTCCATGCATTACAATGCATTACTCCTTTCCTTAAACAGCCTCACTCAAAGGCTGACCTCATCAGGACATTATGGGTACTGTACTGCTTTACACTAATTGATTCATTTATCCTCAACATGTGTTTGGTCAGATAAATAACAGTGCACAGAGTATGCCATGGTTATTCAAGCTGCTGTGTATCATCACTTAATGTGCAATAAAACAGAGTACTTCTCTGTCTTATAGCGATGAATCCATATTTAAAAAAACTCAATGTTTTACAATTAGCTCGTATGAAAAAAGCATGAGGCGGAGTCTGTATAGAGGTAAAGGCCAGAGAGGCGTGGTGATCTTGGGCTGACCTTTGGTCTCCTTTGTTTTGTCGTGCTGGTCGGGGTCGTCCCCGGCCTGTGGTTCCAGCTCTCTGGCGCTGGTGAAGAAGTCGTTGGTGTCCCTGGGCTGGATCTCTTGAAGGATACGTTGGAGCCCTGCTGATGCATCTGCGCACACACTAAACTTTAATTACCCTTTCAAATGTAAAAGAACATCCTAATAGGGGATGGCAAGTGGGAAGAAGCTGTACTTCTTTGGCACATTGGGCAGTTTATCTTTTAACAACCAACTGATGATAGAAGAATTGTATTCCTAACACAAACACACGTTCGATGTTCAATATGGGATTTCTGTGGCTAAGACACAAAAACAGATATCATCAATATGGAGCTAGATATTCGGAGAGCTTTAGCCTTTAAAGGCGTCTGGTCTGCTAGAGCCACCTGAGTCCGTATCCATGGGGATGAGTCCCTCGGGGGACGAACTCTGGACGACCGGGGACACGATATCAGACATCCTGTAGCACACAGCGATCAGCTTCGACACCACACTCCTCCACTGCTCCGTCAGGGTGAGACTCCTGGACGCGCACACGCACACACACACACACACACACACACACACACACACACACACACACACAGAACCAACAGATCACACACAGATACATTCAACCCAAGCAAGATTAAAAAGGGGCTGGAGGTAAGATTTGAGGGTCGTAGAGAGTGAAATTAACAACCCCAAAAAAACGTAGGTTTATTTATTAAATACACAAACACAAAGTACGGTAAGTAAGAATGGGATTATTAAAGATTATTCAGACAGTAGGGTGCCGGTTGGAGGGAAGAGCTCCCTGCATGGGTGCGTGTGACCCTCACCCCAGGGGGAGGCGCTGCAGCACAGCGGTGATGCAGTGGGCGCGGCCGTAGAGGGGCCGGGAGGCCGCGGCCTGCAGGAGGGACGACTCCGCCGACACCACCTCCTGCTGCAGCCGCTGCAGCAGCAGCAGCACCACTGCAGAGACACGTGGACAATGCTCAGATCCACTAGTCATACATGGCTTTAATAAAATACATGAAGTCACGCAAAACTCACACGCATACGCTACGTAAAGTCCAGTCAAACAAATATGTAGCCCTGGCTATGCTTGTGAAGAGCATGTCTGTGGGACACAATTCAATGTCTATAATATATAAACTTGGTATATTTATGGACATCATAGGATTACAAATATGGTGTTGGGCCACATTTGGTTTGAAACATAAATGTCACCATTCGATACACCATAAAAGAGTATAGCATCTATCCAATTCGCATCTAGTGACAAATCAGTGAAAGCACAATATCAAACAGTGCAGTAGGGCTGTGCAATTAATCGAATTTCGATCGCGATATCGATTTTGGGGTCAAACGATCTCCAAACTCGTATAATCGAGTTGAAACGATTAATTTGACATTTTCCGTTTTACAGTAGGCCTAGAGAGTTTATGAAAGTTTATGAAAGAGACGCGCATGCGAAAGCATTCAACGCGGCGAGAGGGAGTACAATCTAACAGGCGTGCTGCATCAGGAAGTATGCCGTTGGCAGGAGGCGGGACATGCCAGTGAACCGCCAATCAGCAGCATCGACTGTTGACAGACATGTTGGAGTAGACCTACCGTGTGGAATATTAAAGTTTCAGTAAGGTTACAGTTTGATGAACGATAACAATCTCCTATAGCAGACTTTAACTAAGAGTTCTTTAAGGCAGAACTGCCAAGTACATCTTGTATATGTATTTCTGTATTTCAACAACAATATGATTTTTATTAGCCATGTGTTTGTTATGGCTTTGTGACTTTTAACTTTGCTATGGAGAAATGCTGGGACCGTTGTTCTCTAGACATTAAATAGGGAATGTATTATTTCAGTCGAGTCATTCGTCAGTGCATTTGGCTGAATATATTGTATTCATGAAATGTTTTATAAAAATCAAATGTTAGATTCAGAATGTTGTGGCAGACAGTACACTTACACACGAAAAAGGTTTTATTTTGGATACTTACACGTGTTTCTATGTCATAATTGATTGTGTCAATAAATGCATGTTTTCAAACTCAAAAATAATCGTTTGAATAATCGTGATATCAATATTGACCAAAATAATCGTGATTATGATTTTTCCCATAATCGAGCAGCCCTACAGTGCAGGGTAAAAATTCAAGATCAGTGAGTAGAGGGCTGAGCAGTGTGCGAAATACGGGGGGTTCCAGGGGGGCTCGACTCCTCCGATTTACCCATGAGACCCCCTGAAAGCCTCAAAAGCAAAATTTGAGGGGGGTCTCAATTTCTGTCCAAAGAAATATTATTTAAAAATGATTAAAAATTAATATTTCATTGACACTAATAGTCACTTAAATATTTTTAAGCTCAACGTGTCCAGTATTCAGAATTCAAAAATATATTAACAAATATATTATTATTTGCCAAGGGGAGCCAGCCAGTCCTGTAGAAAGACGTAATGTTGACAAGTCATACTAAAAACAGCTAGCAAGCGAAAGCTAAACCAGAGTGTATCACTCACACACTTTGGGTCTATTCTAACTTAAGGTAGTAGGCTATTTTTTAAATCTTTGCAGTGATTGAATTGTGATGAGAACTGATTGTTGTACATAAGATGAGTGTGTGCGACTGTGTGGGTGCATGTCCTTTCGGCTTCGGAATACTGCATGGTTATGAAGGCATTGTGGTTGGTTGTGGACTTAGTGAAGCAGCCTAGCCTTGGGGCTGGATAAGTTGGAGTGATTGTTTACGTGCGTGCGAGAGCGAGAGAGAGAGAGAGGGCGTGAGAGAGAGAGCGCACCTGCCGTAATGATGTTTGGCTTGTTGTGTAAAATGTTGTCATCATCCGCCGTGGTTGGACAAATGTGCTTTGTGTATGTGTTCAATGATGTATCTGTCTGATCGTAATTGCTGTAGATGGCTCTCATTTGCAAGTGCACTTATTGCGTGCCAGTCTCCGATAGGCTGTACCTGGCATTTATGGAGTTGTTGATTGCTCTTCTAAGTACGCCAGATTGGTGCCAATTACTGTCGTGTTTTCATTGTAATGCGCAAATTTGCCTCTCCTTGTTATAAAAAAACGGGCATGCAAACAACTTTAGCCAATGCAGCCCTCTATGTCAGTACTGACATAGGAGGCTGCATTGGCTAAAGTGTTGCTTTACGAATAGGCTACTATAGCATATTGGATTATCGAAAATTGTCTTGTGCGGGTGTGTGTTGTCATGTAGGCTATACACTGTTTGCTGGCATTCCATGAAATATTGTAATGTTATAGGCCTACTGCATATTAAGACAATTTAGATCGGAATTGCGCAACAATCGGGGAATGGGAACCCCCGAATATTGAGGGGTATTTCACACACTGGGTGGGCTGCTTTTAACAGACTTTAGAAATTGGTTTTGGAAGAGCTGACAGAGCTGCACCTCCTCACAGCCTCAGGCAGGGTGTTCCACTGGTTAGTGGCCTTCAGAGAACCAGCTGACAAGCCTAAATAAAGTGTGTGAAATGGTATATATAAATGGTATAGTCCCATTAGAACCTATTGAGGAACTAATATAATTTACTAAGCTAGTTAACACAAAGTCACATAGTGGAGGAGGGTCCAAACCATGTAAAATGTTGCAATTCAGATATAAAGTAGAGAATCCTACCGGCGAGGCTGTTGTGCTCCAGCATGAGGGCCTCAGAAGCCTGGGATGCAGGTTGCAGGGGCAGCTGGAAGGGGAGGCCCTGTGCCTGGGCATAGGCCAGCAAGGCCGCCGGCAGGGTGGGCTGGTGCACAAGAAGGTCTAGGAGGTGGGCCGCGGTGACGCTGTCGTAGGGCTTGGTGCTGGTGCTGAGCTCCAGGGCAGCGCAGAGCACATGACTCAGCCTCTCCGGGTCCTAGAATCAAGAGTTTACCTTGTGTGTTTACATGTTAGTCTAAATTATGTGCATCCAAAGAAGGGATGCAGGATAACAATACCAGGTCTCACAAATGGGTCTTTGCAGAGAAAAGTTGCATCGGTGAAGCTAATCTAAAACAAAGAAAATTTATGTTGACTATATGATATTTTTTTCATAACAATACCTACATTTTTTAAATCAATGAGGACAAGTAAATATTACTGTAGGCTGACCTGCAGTCCCACAGTTGACGGCGGGAGTTGCCGTAGCAACACAGAAGCAAGCTGTTTGACCTCCAGGAAATTGCTGGCCACACAGTAGAGCACATTTTGAGCATGAGCAAAAGTTACTTTGCTGCCAATGGCGAAGACATCAGGTTCTTAGTGAGAGAGGGAGGGATAAATAATAAAATGAAAGGCACAAGAACAATGTATATGGTTCAAATACTTTTTCAAATCACACAAAATATCATATTTACTGCTTGTCAGGCAAGGGAAAATACATCACTCACGTTTCATAGGATAAGATTTATCATTATAGTCTCCAAAAAATAGATCATGGTTCTGTTTCAACTAACCAATATGTAAAATATCAAGTAATACACATTTGAACAGAACATAGGGAGGAAGAAAGAGGTGGCGAGAAGCGTACCGGTGCTGAAGGAGAACAGCTGGCCGAGCAGGACCAGCAGATGGAGCGCAGTCAGGCAGGAGGGGAAGGACGCTCCTGAAACCAGCACCTCCAGCAGGGTCTCACACATCCAGCAGAGGAACTCCTGGGGCCACACAACCACACACAACCTTCAGGGACCGTGTGACGCCCGTTCACTTTGGAGCTCATGAGTTTGAGAAACACAGAATACCTTGTAGGTCGCCAGTGTGAGCGTGTCTCTGTCTCTCTGCTCCTGGTTTCTCTCCTGGGTCATTCTCTTCTGAAGCAACGTGCTGCTGTCCTTCACCCTACACAGCAACTGTGTGACGGATGAAGGGGAGTGATATTTGAAGGGACTATCCACGTTGGAATTATATGTGAACTTCACTGAATATGACATCCATAGCATGACATATCATTTCAAGAATTTAAAATTGACCTTACCCTTTTTAGCAGGCTCACGGTCAGTTGTCGGACCCCCGGTGGTTGGCAGTTGACGTTCGGGGGGAGGAAGTGACGTAACAGCTCCATCTCCTGTGGACTCACCCCCTCTGTTCTCCGATGGGTCTCACAGAGCAGGCCCAGAGCATCCATCCTCACCTTGGACAGTCAGACGGAGGTCAGGCCATGGTTACAAACAAACACACAGGGGTCAAATATTGACGGTAACGCAAATGGTTCTCAGTCACACAAACGTACCTGGTCGTGTTTGTGTACCAGGGCTTGCCGCAGCAAGGAGAGTGGTACCAGTCCCCCGAATAGACCCTCTTCCAATGATGGGGCCACGCCCTGTGCCCTTGCTGCCCGCAAGCAGGTCATCAGGGCCCCCACAGCGCCCCTGCTGCCTGGAGGACCTGAGGACAATAAACACATGACGCTCAACTGTACTACTGCTGCAATACATGCACTGCTCTGAGAAAAGGAAGTGTGTGTGAGAAGAGCGCGTGCCTACCAGCGCCGCGGGGTCCCATGCTCTGCAGGGCTTGCACCATGTGGGTCAGACTGGAGGGACTGCACCGCAGCAGCTTGGGCAGGAAGTAGTCCAGGATGTAGGTGGTCTGGTCCAGCCTTGCACGGCACAGCACCTGCAGCAGGGGGGTCACCCAGGTCTGGTGCCAGAGCTCCATCCAGCCCCCTGGACCCCCGACGCCCGCCTCCTCTTCCTCCGCCAGCTGGCCTTTGTGGCTGACAAACAGCCTCTCCAGGAGGTCGCTGGCGTAGGGAGCCATGTTCTGGTCTCCCATCAGCCCCAGGAGCTGCGAGGGAAGCTGGGGCTGAATGGCCAGCAGGTGGTGGGCCCCGAGGAGCTCCACCAGGCAGCCCAGGGAGCCGTACTTCCCCCTCATGTGCCACTCCAGCCCCAGCAGGCCGTGGGTCAGCGTGGTGATGTAGGGGTCCGGTTGGGCCAGGTTCAGGGCGCTGGCGTGCCGGTGGGCGACGATGAGGTCCTTGAACAGTGCACGGCTCTGGTGGCGGACGCCGTCCAGAGGGTGCTCCCAGTGGGAGTAGACGCGCTCGAGGAGGGCTTCGTGGAGGGCTGAGCCCCCCTGGAGGGACTGGTAGAGGGTCGGGGAGGGGGAAGGCCGCTCCACCTGCAGGCAGTCCAGGGCAGCGCTGCTCCAGAGGGTTAGGACTCGGGCCACCAGCATGGCTGTACTGGACTCCTTAATGCTTGACAAGGAGAGAGCAGAAAGAGGGATGGCAACCACATACAGGCACGGACATCATGAATAAATATGCATGATGTTTTGTTTTTCAATATCATACATTAAATAAATATCAATAGTGTTTCCACCCATCTACATATTTTTTAAATATTAATTAATTAATCAATTAATCAATTAATAATTTTCATTAGGGCTATCCCTTAATAGTCGCCTAACCATTAGATACGAAGGTCACAACAAGCCCTGATTTAACTCATAGCTGCATCCTGTCAGCTTAACATTCGTGTAGCTATGCCTTGAAGGTTTACCCTCTCTGAAACCGCTATTAAAATGCATCCACACGCATTGACCGCAAAAGAAAACAATAAAAAATATATACTTTTTTCAATGTATGTATTTTTACATCCATCAAGCTCTATTGCAATTGCTTTTTTGCAGTTATACGGGGTATGGATACAAATATACATAGCCTAACTGAAACCCGGTTAAGCTGGATACGTGACACTTTTCAAAACTCTTTGCTTTTACCACTGCGGGCTCAGGCAGAGCTCTGCCTGAGCCCGCAGTGACAGGAGGAGGCAGCATACCTGGTGTCCAGCAGCAGCAGGGTGTGAGGGACCAGCAGGAGAAGCTCCTCCCAGCGGGGGCCCAGGGTCGCCCGCCTCCAGTTCAACATGGCCAGGGCCCCATGGCACAGGTAGAGGGAGATGCCAAGGGGGCGGCCCTCTGCAGACAGCCCTGCAAGGCATGGCCTCAGCCAGCAGGGGGCAGCGTCTGTACCCTTGCCTGAGCCACGGAGCAACATGCACACCTGGAGACACACACACACACACACACACACACACACACACACACACACACACACACACACAACAGGGGAGAATTTATAACGGATACAATTAGATGGTGTAATGCACTTTATTTTGTGAGGTTTAAGTGGTAACCTTATGTAAAATCCCTGATTGATCCTGTATAATAAAATAGTCACAGAGGAAATGAGTTAAAGGCCTTTCTCACCACAGTGGCCAAATCTTCTCCAGGGCCCATGGCAGACCTCAGCAGGAGGACAGACGCCATGCCTGCTGTGCTCTGAACCGTCTGGATAAACTCCTCTGCAGAATGACATCACAGGATAGAGGACCGGGGGTTGGGAAGAAGGAAAGAAATAAAATAAAAACAATCTTTTCTGGCAGGAAAGTATTTATTTGATCAATGTAGGCCATCTGCATGAAGCAGTGTTGGTGTCTATAGCTAATAAAGTATTAGGTTAATCGGTTCAAGTCCATCAGACAAACAAAGACCAGAGCAATAGCAGCTCTTTTTTCTGTGAGCCAAATGTTGCTTTCAATATAAGCATAGTAGTGCAGAAACATTATTAAAATCAATCAATTTACCTACAGCCGCTTTAATATATAGGGTCAAGAACGTCAATTTGTGTTTATTTTCCTGAGGCCCCCTTACCGTTGGTAAGGATGTCGACATAGCGGTCCAACAGGGAGCCCAGAGAGCTCTGTAGCCTGCAGGAACCCTCCACCGCCTGTAGGGCTGCACTGGTGGCATCCTGAGACCTCTGCAGCACCAGCATGGAGGTCTTCACTGCAGTCAGGCACAAATGCATCAGCTGTGCCTGAGCAATGTGACGGCCTATTAGTCCACTGGGTAGACAGGTAGAAAAAGATATAACAGATCATGGCCAAATCATTCATTCTTTCATTATTCTATACATGCTGAATAGATGTATAGTGTCTTGCTATTCTATGTCTTCATAATATTATTGACTAACTATTCTAACTCACAAATTGTGTAACTAATCAACTCATGACGCATAACTAGTTCAACAAATTTAAACACTTAAAGATATTTTAGGTGTTTTAATGTAGACGTATTTTGATGATGACGTCCAAGATAAAATGATGATCTCCGTACCTGTTCTGTTGGATGAATCCACTTAAAGCCTTCTCAAGAAAATGCAAAACTGCACAAAAGGGAGAATGAGAAGACAAATCAGTTGGAGGCGATCTCTCTCGAGTTTGAATGCTATACAAACCTGAAATGAACTTGACATTGAAATACTGACCTTCAGGCAGCAGTCTCTGTATGCATCTCTCGCCTGGGAACACAAGAAAAGAGAAAACATATATAAACTGCCTGTGGCTGTCAGTCTGCTACAACTAAAATCGTCTGACAGACACACTGACCAAGAGGAAACCCGTCCAGGCAGGCAGCAATTGTGTCCGTGATGTGAGGGTGCTGGTCTGAATCCGGGGTGAGAAGGCACTCAGACAAGCAGGCAGAGAGACAATCCACGGTCGCCTCCTGCAGCCACGATGCCACAGAGTTCAGGGCACTGGAGGGAGGGAGGACCAAGGGGGAGTCAGTGGGGGTTCCCTGGAATCATTTATTTAATTTATTTCTGTGTTTGCTAAGCATGCCTGCCTGCCTATTGTTACTCAGTGTCATATAATGACTATTGTTATTTTGTATCTCTCTTTATTAGTGTGCGCGATGGCGCTGTGACCACAGGGGGAACTATAATTCACGATCAACACTAAACGACCACGCCCCCCGCCCCGTTTGCCAAACTTTTCCGAAAGTTGGTATTTGACATGCTGAACATTTTTAGCTCGAGGACACAAAAGGTCTGTCTGGATAGATTTCTCTGAATCATAAAAGTTTTCGACCTTGGAAAATTCTTGAAAAAGTAGTGCTTAATGCAAATGACCAAAAAAAGTGTACAAATACTCCTTGGAAGGTCCTGATCCAAAAAAGATGGCAAAAAACGGCACTATTATTATGCAAATAATATATTTAGTTCACACTTAAATGCTAATGCGTCGAGTTAGCAAAGCTGCTATTTGAAATCTGCAATACAGTCACCGTGCAGGTCAACAACATAACAATTACAACACAGGTATAAAAACGAACAGTACATTATCTTAGGAAACACTAACGATACGGCAGCCTTACAAATCAGTAAATGCAATGTATACATTTGAATAGAAGGAGATGGTACACACATGACATTCTGGTGTTCTTTCAAAGTTACTCAAACCTTTCTTAAAGTTTTGTATTTTGTATTCAATATACTTATTGATGAGGCCAAACTGCCGTGTGGAGGACATTGAGATCGGAAACAGGGAAGTGTGCGAGTACCTGGCGCAGACTCTGCGGAGAGGGTTTTTGGCCTGAAGGGAAACAAAGACAAGCGCCAGAGTGTGGAGGCTGGGCCGAATGAGGGACACATCAACCTTCTCTTCTCTCAGCTCCTCCAGATGAGCTCCTGCCTGTCAACACACACACACACACACACACACACACACACACACACACACACACACACACACACACACACACACACACACACACAGTAAAGGTAAGCTTTCCAACTTCATAGTTGAAAAGCTCACACCAAAATGTAAAGGTTCAGCACATCCTAGTGAAGACCAAGGGATTTGAAGAGTTACCTTGATATTTTCCGATGTTAACCAGTAAACGGTGATGCTGTACCTTATGGCAGAGAATTGTCTTTCTTGTATATGATATGTATTTTGCAGTAAAACTGTAAAAATACATACTTGTGCCCTCCACTTTCTAGACGTGTTTGTTTGTGGTGCCACTGATTGCACCTACTGACCGATAAGTGCAATCAGATAGTTGCTATCAGATAGTTATATCAGTGCCTGTAACTATAGGCGCAGATGCATGTTTATACCATCTACCCTCAACTGAGTTTTTTTTTTACATGGGCATGACAGTGGATGTGCAATAAACTTGACTTTGACTTTGCTACATCTGCTACTAATATTTTACAGACACCACCATGCATATGATATGGTCTTTAGGATGGAGTTATAGCCCATTGATCAGTGAGATAAGGTAGATCCTACGATAGGGAACTACTACTTACCTTTTTCACTAGCTGGATCTGCTGAACTGGCTCAGTCATTTCTAGAAAGGCCTTGAGCGTCACAGCTATCTGCCGGACCTCTTCATCACTAACACTGCCATCTAAACACAGAGAAGCTACACGCCCCAACACACACACATAAACAACAAAAACATGTTATTTTTCAAAAGATAGAAGTCTGACCTCACAGAATTGTGCACCTGAATAAATACCTGCTAATGGTACTGCCTCAGGGCTGGTCTGGCCATTGGGTTGACGGACTGTCTGGGATATCCGTTAGGGGTTCCGCTATAAAAACTCTAGTACTATGGTCTTGTTTTGAACATACATAATACGCATGAATGAAGTCTTGTCAGAGTTTTCATGCAGTGATAGCCAACAGTAAAGCAAATACTGTCCTGTGTGACCGTGGCCGGTTTATGTCCGGTCTGGGTCAAAAAGTCCCAGACCAGGTGGTCAATGGTGACTCTTCTTGTGGCAAAAAACTTTTTTATTTCTGAGTACGTTTTTATGGTTGGGGTTAGGATGAGCCACTGGGGAATGGCTGTTAATAGTTATCAGTTAATAGTTAGAAAGTTTCTTTAATTCAAGAACAGAAATTAATTAATGTCTTCAGCGTGTGGTGGCAACCCCAAACAAATGTGCCGCCAGCGCCCTAATGTCCCTCCAATCTCACTCCAAGGTTTTCTAGGAGCCATGGAAAAGAACAAACGTGAGGAAGGCTCAGGTAGTTGATAGCAATAGAAAATTCTTCCTTCAGGCAGATGCTGCCAGACATGCCAAACTGATTGATATGATTGCTGAAAACCTTCAGCAAAGTGGGCCACTGTTTCTGAATGAACTCTCTGTGCACTTTGCGATACCACAGAAAACATGTGCAGACGTCTGTGGAAGACTGGTGTGGGCCGATTTATTGTCCAGCCCTGTATTGAATGTTTTAAGGAGGTCTGACCTTTGAGCTTTTGAACAGCATCCTTGTCCAGAACCAGCGCCTCTATGGCCGTCTTCTTCTTCTTCGTGACCATTATTCCCCCTGTGCAGTGAGGAAGCCAGGACATAACAGTTCATCTTACGCACCTCGGCATGTTTCCTTCTATTTGTTGATTCCAATATGCCTGTGTGTTCTGTCTGTATAACAAACTATACCCACTGCATTGCCACATAATCATAAAGACATATACACATGCTGCATGCCTCCGTGTCTCTTAGGTCTACTGTAACTTCGGTAACGGAATACACAATTGTATGTGCCAGGGCATGGGTAATAGACTATAACCTTCACTAGTGTATACCAGTGCCTGTGCCCTGGTACATAGAAAGACAAGACCCATTATTGTTATGAGCGACAACTGTGTTTTTCTTGCGACGGCACCTCCGTGAAAAGTGTCTCTAGTTACTCTTTTCTGTTGTTAGCTTGTGTTGCTACATAATAACTAAACACAGCATGACAGGACAAGTCAAACCACATTGTGCTCAACGGACACTCACCAAGTTTAGGGTGACCTAACAAATGGCAAGGGTTTATTCATACATTAAATGTAGAGCGTACACATTCTATTGCTTTTTGCTCAGCTTCGAGCCATGGTACACGTGTGGTACGTCAGTTCCGCAACCACTACCGGTCCCGCCCTAAAGAGCAACGGATTGGTGGACTTCCGCGGAGAAAAAGCGCTCAGATCTCCAATTGGAGGAATCGAAATTTCAGTCAACGTCGCGTCCTCGCGGCAGTAAATCGGCATTTCAATTCACGTGACCGTCATAGAGACCTTTCCATTGGTCGCAGACTCCAGAAGTCACGCCTCGAATCCTCTCTGCTCAAACTTTTACTCGAGAGCAGAAAGAGACATTTACGGGACTGGAAAATTCGTTGTTTTAGTCATCAATTGAAAGTATGCCTTTGGAATAATTGCGAGGTGTTTTTTTGGATTGGACATGGCGTAAAGCTCTGTGTTGTTTCTCGTTAACTTCATAGTTGAGGTAAGTGAGGACAGCAACTCATAGTGATGCTTCTTTTTATATTAATTACTCTTTTTTTAATGATACTTATCATTTGCATTAGCTCTTATTTCATAAGCATATTCCTATTACATAGTCAGTTGTTTTCTTGTGTCCTAAAATGTATATAGTTTGATGATAACAGATCAGTTTGGATAACTTACTTGCTGTTAAAAAATATATAAATTATCGGATTGTTTAAGTTTGTGTTTTTAATTCCAGCACAGTTAGACACGAAGGTGCACGTATTTGTCGTCATGCTGAAAAAATACATGAAATGGCTAATAGTTGTCCCTTCAGTGGTCTGCTGAATGATCCACAGGGAACACAAGGAGTCAGTCATATCAACACTTGCCCTCTGTATTCCGACTTTACCGACAGGATGTCGACGACCAAAAGAGTCGAAATATTTGAGTCAGAGGAAAGTGAAGGACAAGTGAGCAGACTGGAAAAGAGAATAGGGGGATAACGGTGCATCCAGAGAGAAAGAGGGAGAGAGACTTCATGGTTGTAGTTTCCGTCAGCGCTCCCCGTTCACCACATCACTTCATCATTACTCTGGAATGATGGAGGTGGGGCGGAGCGGAATGCGCGATAAGCGATGCCGAGTAGGCCTTAGGTTTTCCCTCAAATCTGGGCATTCAACCGCTGTCACACATACGACTACGCACGGAGTTTGTCCGATTTACTGAGCATCTAAGCGATTATGGGAGCTTTTAAGAGGCCCCCACTGTTGGAAATTTAGAGATAAGCAGCGATAACTACCAACAGGAAGTCCCTGGTGCTTGTGGTGAACGAGTGTGAAAAGAGGGGTTATCACAACACTTACTGGAATGGTCTTATCCAATATGAAAAATAAATTCCTGATTTAGGTCTTATTTTAGGCTGAATACAGAGAAAACTAAAGAAGAGACGTGACACGTTTGTTGAGTGGAGACCATTGAAGTACCATTTCAGAATATTATGCCAATATGTAATTTCCAGCACCATGTCTTACTCAAGTAATTTCCTTGCTGACGACAGTATGGTGTTTAGTTTCAGATTGCTGTCTTCTGGAGACATCCAGTAAGCGGGTCACAGACGGAAGCGCTTGCCCTCTTCGCAATAAATCCATGCCTATGATAAAAGAGAATAAATAGTTTTCCTCTTGACCTACATGCCCATGTGTCTACGGATCTTATTTCATCTCTCTCCCTTGACTTTCTATCACTCTATTGTTCCTTCTCTATGTTTTGTTTGTATTCTAGCCCTATTTCTGTCCTTCCCACACATTTCTTTGTGTTGGTCTGTCAACTTGAGGTCTCATTGTTACACGGTTTATATCGCAGTGGCTGTGAGACTCATTAAATCTCTCTCTCTCTCTCTCTCTCTCTCTCTCTCTCTCTCTCTCTCTCTCTCTCTCTCTCTCTCTCTCTCTCTCTCTCTCTCTCTCTCTCTCTCTCTCTCTCTCTCTCTTTCTCTCTCTGTCTCTCTCTGTCTCTCTCTCTCTCTCTGACATACACACACAAACTCTCCTTTTTCTCACACACACACACACACACACACACACACACACACACACACACACACACACACACACACACACACACACTCTTGTTTCACACACACACTTTCTCTGTTCTCTCTTTCTCACACACTCACACACTCTAACATGTAACAGTGATGTAGGTGCTGGTCGGACACTGCCCAACCGCTATCCACCCATGCTAGCTCATCCACCCACTCCCAGAAATACCTCAGGTACTGACTTTGTGGGCTAGCTGTAAAACAACAGCCTGAATGCTGACTTGCCTGTCGGTCTGCCACTGCAAATAATCATCTTTCCACTATACCCACAACAATGTGAATAGTGTTTATTATTCAGGAGTATCTCTCATTTGACGCAGAAGGCCAATGCCACCTCTCCTCATCCCAATGGCAGTTCAGTAAAAGCTGGGATGGGGTGCTTTTGCCAACCAGCGCCACCACTCCCGGGCATCTTCTCAGAATAAGAATTTTGTCTGATTTTGTTTCTCTCTCTTTCACACTCTCTCTCTCTCTCACACTCTCTTTCTCACCCTCACCCTCTCTCACCTTTTTGTCTCTCTCTCTTTCACACTCTCTCTCTCTCTCTCTCTCTCTCTCTCTCTCTCTCTCTCTCTCTCTCTCTCTCTCTCTCTCTCTCTCTCTCTCTCTCTCTCTCTCTCTCTCTCTCTCTCTCTCTCTCTCTCTCTCTCTCTCTCTCTCTCTCTCTCTCCCCTTCTATTTCTCTCTCTCTCTCTGTGAGACAGGAGTGGCTCAAAATGGCAGAGGGTGAGGAGGCCATGAGCCAGGAGGACTGGAAGGAAAAGTGTCTGGTCCTGGAGGCGTTGCTCATGAAGTTCCGGGTGCAGATCATCAAAATAAGGGAACTCACTGGAGACAAGGTTGGTCCATCACCAACATTGGTCACACATGCAGTCTTGTCTGGTCATTCAATGTTCAGGAACAATTCCAGAACATTGAATGGGAGCAGGGGTCGATATCCAGGGACATCTGCACCGGCAATTTGCATGCTGAAGACCTAGTTATATATTTTCAGATGACCTGTACAGGTATCTAGTTAATGAAAGCAGTAACATTGCCGGGAGAGGCACGTAAAGGGTTACGTCCATCTGACGTGAGGCGCTTTGATGTTGAGCGAGCAAAACCAATAACAAGACTCAGTTTTTGCTCACTTTCAAGTGGTGCGAGCAAAACCAGTCGCAAGACTCCGTTTAGGACATCATAAGCAAATGCATTTCTGGTGATTCAAGGCTAATATTCGTACAGCTTATTTTGTTTGCAAACAAGTTATATTTTTCCAGAATGCCTAGAAAGCGGACAGATCCTACATAAGGGAGCTCCTCTCAGTCCGCTCTCTCTGCAGTACATAAACGTTTGATTACCGTCATCTGCTGGACCGTCTCTTGGCCCGTCTATTCTGGCATTGCTATGCCATGTGTGAAAGGGCACGAGACAGAAAGGTTCCAGAACATACCTGCATGTCTGAATAGTAAAAACCAATAGCAAGTCCTTCAATTTATCCCATTCATTCACCAAGGACTATTGCAAAGATGCTTAAGTAACACCACTGCTCAACAGACATTGGGGAAGTGTCCAGTCACAAAATGTTCACGAAAGTGTAGATGTGTGTAAGTAAGTGTGTGTGTGTCTGTGTGTGTGTGTGTCTGTGTGTGTGTGTGTGTGTTCGCTAATAAATGTATATGCTTTCATGGGCCTGCATGTGAATGACTGTGAACGATTATATAGTCATTCTACACACATTACAGTGAACGGCCGCTTTAAGAAGATGCATTTGAGAAATATTAAAATATAAATATATTAATATATATTGTTTTAAAATCACACACACCCTACAGAACACACACACATATATTCTTCCAACTTAGACCTGTCCAGTGTGCCTAGTCCGTCTTTGCAGGCCCCAGAGTCTGGCCCGGCCCCCATTCCCGTCCGGTGCCCTAGTTCTGTGGTCTCTCTCCGGGGACCCTGATTAGAAAGGCAATGTAAACAGCCCGCTGACCACAGGGCTGCAGTCAGTGTGCACTGTACCATGAGATCAGCCCAACTCTAGTCAATTACAGGGCAGGAGTTACCCAGCTGGATGGCCCTACAAACTCCCAGGCTGAAAACGTGGAGAACTGCCTGCCCTTTTTGTGTGGGTGGCATATACCTTATTACTGGTAAAATTTTATAATATTGCTCGTAAAAAATTATTGCTACCCTATCTTTGATTTCGGTATAATCCTGCTTTATCATACTTGTGTTTCCCATACTTGTGTTAAATGTCAGACTTCTGTATTTGTGCTCAGAACAGAACTCTGACCTCATGCAAGATGACCTTTCAATACTATGATCTCATCATGCTAGCATTGTTGTTTCTGTGTTCAGTGACTCCCACTGCTGTTCTAGATGGATGGATGTTAAAATACCCCACAAGCAGCTTGATTCTTTATCAGAAATGCAGAGTTGTTTCTGGAAACATATCAAGGTAGTTCTTCATTATGTATGGAGGGTGGCATGGATGGATACACATGTGTCCATTAAGGTCCAAGGTTCATCACTGTGACCAAGGAGAAAGTATGAAGAGAAGCTTCAATTAAAAGCTGAGAGGCCCAGGGAGAGGAAATTAATACTTTAGTAAACAACACACATTTATCACAGGAAGTGAGCTAGTGACTCGAGGCCAGTCAACTAAGACCATCCATGGAAAGAAAAGAAAAAGGAATTAGGACTTTTCAACCAGTGCCAACACCAACTTGCATAAGTATTTTCCATGTGAAGCATAAACTGCTGAGTGAACGAAAACATTTTGATTAAAAGTTAATTGAAAGCACTCACTCTGATAGAAGTGTAAAAAAAGTATAGATTAGTTAAAATACCTGTTTAAACCCCCCCCCCCCCCCCCCCCCCCCCCACACACACACACACACACACACACACACACACACACACACACACACACTGCTCGCCTTACATTTTGTCTGTTCTGAGACACCGATTTGGATTGATGATGGTTGTTTGTTCTGTATCTGTATGGCAGTTTTTATCTGAAACAATTGGAGAGTGTGTATTACGAATATGTAGTGTGTATTAGAGGGCTTAATACTGAACAAGAAAAAGTACGCATTTAACTTTTAGATCTTAGGGATTAAATCTTAGGGAAGTTCTCATGTGTTTTAATTCAACTTTATACTGATTCCAAAGTCCCTATGTGGTAATTCAATAAAGATATACCACGTATACAATTTAGCTGAGAGTTTTTGCACTCAGTTATATTTCAGCTATACCGCTGGACTGGCCCAGCAGCTACAGAGAGAGGCTTTGTGAGCTGGCTATTGATGGAGGGATGAGGAGAGAGGGAAAGAGAGGAAAAAAAAGAGAGACAGGGTGAGGTGAGAGGAAAAGTGCGTAGAAAGGGACACAGAAAAAGTAAGAGAAAAAGAGTGACAGCAAGAGAGAGGCAGAGAAGAAGAGAGAGTGAAAGAGAGAGAGAGAGAGAGAGAAGGGAGAAAGAGAGAGGGAGGAGAGAGAGGGAGGGATGGAGTAAGGCAGGAGACCAGCCACAGTGAGCCAGTTGTGGAATTTGAGGAATGGAAGTCTGACTGGAGTTGTGATCTGAAAGTAGATCCGCCACGCTGATCAAGTCATGCTTGTGGCTCCGAGACCATAGGGTGTGTGTGAGTGTAGGTGTACGTGTGTGCTTCAGGCAGTGTGCCAAACCAGATTGCATGCCGATATAACAGCCGTTTTAAGAGAACAATGTCTTTAAGCTGAAAATGGGGTGCTACTTGCGTTGGTACACACTAAGAAAAACAGTGTTAATTAACAAATCAATTCAATTTCACAAATAAATAAGGACAAAAAGTGTCACTCAAGCTTCTTTATCTTGTTTATGGAAATGACATCATGATGGCCATGAACTACTCTGACACAGCAGGAAGTATAACTTGCTGAAGTGTGTGTGTGTGTGTGTGTTTGTGTGTGTGTGTGTGTGTGTGTGTGTGTGTGTGTGTGTGTGTGTGTGTGTGTGTGTGTGTGTGTGTGTGTGTGGGGGGGGGGGGGGGGGGGGGGGGGGTAGAGGCCTCATTGATCACAAGCTGCTATTCCAGCTGAGTCACACAGTACTGGGGCTGACTAAAGCCCGCCTGCCGCCTGTATAAACATGGATAACGGTGAATAGAAAGAGATAAAAACATGTGTGTGGGCACAGGATGCCCAACACTCACTATCCCACATCATCATTCCCTGCTGGCTTGCTCTGTGAGTCTGGTTGGCTGTGTGTGTGCGTGTGTCTGTAAGGGGACGACGTATGTGTGTGTGTGGGTTGATATGTTTTCCAGCTGTAGCCAGAAGAGAAGCAGCGCTCTGTAATTAGTGTTCTATTCTCTGCCAGGCTCTATATCTGAGACATGCGGTCCGTCGCACGTAGTTCATCTTAAAGCCTGAAGAGGCCTCGCTGGAAGCGGACGGAGCACACAGCTTGCCCAGTGTGTGTGTGTGTGTGTGGTGTGTTTGTGTGTCTTTTCCATCTCTGCTTATTCTTGTTAAACAACCTTCGATCCAATGAGGAAAAGACCTGAGTGTGTGTGCGTGTGTGTGTGTATGTGTGTGTGTGTGTGTGTGTGAGTGTGTGTGTGTGTGTGTGTGTGTGTGTGTGTGTGTGTGTGTGTGTGTGTGTGTGTGTGTGTGTGTGTGTGTGTGTGTGTGTGTGTGTGTTGGTGGGGTGGGGGAGGTGGGTGGGTCAGAGTGTATGTGTACATGTTTTGATGCCAGTCCTTACTAGGTCGCTTCTATAAGGCAGAGTGGATGAAACCAGTTTGAGCAGGTTTGCCGTTGCCCCCTTTCAAAAAATATGAGGCAATACTATGAGCCTGTGCGGCCCATAATGATGCCTCTATTTATACAAAGCAAAGCAGGCAGCAGGGAGGAGAAACACTCAAATAAGTATGCTATACTAGGAGAGACGGTAACTCATACAAGCTGTGAAAGATTAGTTGGTTTTGTTTTACCTAATTGCTAAAAGAGAGGAAGATTATATTCTTAGATTACCCTCACAATTAAACATATCATGGAAAACATGACTCTTATTATGAAAGAATTGGATTGATTCAACAGAATAAATGTACACCATTGACAATGAAACGACAAATAAAAATGAAAAAATAAATGAAAATGAAGGATTGAGAGTAAAAGCTCTGTCAGAGTAAAAAGCTCCGTCAGTGGAAACAGTGAGTGGCTATGGCAGGGTGCGGTTTTCTCACTGCTTTTGGACTGGGCAGAGCTCGTTTTAACTGGTCTGTGGAACCCCAACCAGGAACCCCTGATCCTGGGTCCACCTCACTCACAAGAACCCTTTACCTTGTCTGTTGAACGACCCAACGGCTCTAAAATGAGGACCATTAATATTTGGAAATAAGTCTGTTTGTGTGATTGTGTGTGTACGTGTGTCTGTCTGTCTGCGCGCACATGAATACTGTTTTGTGTTTGAAAATGATGTAACACAGAATGTCAAACACTGTTTATTCAGCACTATTTTAGTTGCTGTGGTTATTAGGCTACTTGTGAGGCGGACACACACTTGGCAAAAAGTAGTGCCGAAAGCAGTGAAAAATAATCTGTGTTGTTACTGGCCCTTGTTTTGCATAAGGGACTATTTGGAAGACAATGGAAATCCCAGGTAACTATTTCAGAGTGTATTCCCCTCACATTAACAAGAGCAAGGCTACTGTAACTCTTCAACTCAATGGAAGGCGCTAACGTAAAACAAATGCTAACCCAGTGATCCCCCTTTCTAGACGCACAATGATAGATTTGGAGTTTCTTTTGGAATTTAGAGTTATCTCTGCGTATCCCTTTAAGCAGACTTTGCTGTGAAATACCATTTCTGACACAGCTCAGGAATGTATTTATCTACGTGTGTGTGTGTGTGTGTGTGTGTGTGTGTGTGTGTGTGTGTGTGTGTGTGTGTGTGTGTGTGTGTGTGCGTGTGCGTGTGTGTGTGTGTGTGTGTGCACGTGCGTGTGATTTTAGCTACAGCACAGTATCATGTGTTTTATGTAGCCTTTGACACATTTCTAACAGTTTTTCCCATGCCCCTCTCTAGTCTGGCCTCACACAAAGGCGTGGCTGTACCTTTTTGATGTAAACCCACACATCACAGAGCTGTGAAACATTCCACCATCACACTTAAACCTTCAGCTCAATGCCACTGTGTTGGCCAATCAGTGTGTGCATTGTTTTTACATCACTGCCTTTTTCAATATTATTGAGCGGCTTTCCTTTTCTGCACAAATTCTTGTGTGTTTGGATTGGCTTGATGTTGTTTGCATTTGCCTCAGGTTTTTTCAGTTTGTAGCCAAGAATAAGTTGTTGTTGATTTATGAACTCTCTTCTGGAGTATATCTTTAATCTATTGCCTCTGCCGAGACATGCTGCAGTCCATAATCACAAGAGAGCTGGGGGGTTCTGTCTGGTCCAGGTATGTCAAGTTAAGGACAGCAGGATGATGAACTGTTGATGTTATAACTATGGGATGTGTGTGATTTTCCACTTTGTAGATTCAGCAGCTGGAGATGCAGGTCATCGATGCAGAGAAGCGAGCCTTCAATGCCCAGCAGCAGGTATACAAAGGAAGCATGTGCGTGTGTGTGTGTGTGTGTGTGTGTGTGTGTGTGTGTGTGTGTGTGTGTGTGTGTGTGTGTGTGTGTGTGTGTGTGTGTGTGTGTGTGTGTGTGTGTGTGTGCATGTTTGTGTGTGCATGAGTTTCAGAGAGAATTTGACGTTAAGGCTTTCTACAATTTCCTGTCAAAGCATTGCTTTGAATGAAAATCAATGCATGGGTAAACAAATGGACTATTTGATGAAAGAGCCCCCAAATTAATTAAGTAAATCCTGAGGAAAAACAAGTCAAGTTTATTTAACGAATCAACCAGTGAAGGTGCATATGTGTCTGTGTATTCACATGCCTTGTATTCACCCCCCTCTCTCTCTCATGCTCTGTGTTGAAGATGCAGTGGGTGGGGGAGAAGCTGCAGGCGCCCGACGGCCAGGCGGGGGGCTCTGAGGTGCGTCTGCTCGGCCGTTGCCAGGAGCTGCAGGCCCTGCTGCAGGAGAAGGGGGAGGCCGTGGTCCTGCTAGAGCAGCAGCTGGAGGAGCAGGTATGGGGCCTGAAGACCTGTTGTGAAGGGCCCCCGAGAGAGCCATGCTGATGCCGGATTGGCTGTGGAATTGAGGCCCGATCCCTTATTTTTACCTTTTCGATTGCGGCTTGCTTTGCTACTTGCCCCTCGTAACGGAGTTACGAGGGGCAAGTAGCCTGGTAGTTACAAGCCACGGAGTTACAAGGGGGAGTTGTTGAACTCTTCCTCTGTGAAATGGGAGAGCCCTTCAAGACCTTGCTACATCAGCAGTAGTCGTTGATGGGCGTTTACGTAAACACATTTTGGTGCCGGACATTAAGAACCTCACAATGCTCTCTTCAGCTCTGGTGATTTCTGTAAGGTGGGCTGTAGGCATAATTTGTGGTTTTCAGCAACAGATTATCAAATATTTGAAGTTAGCGAGTAAAGAAAGCGATTCAGTATTCAGCATTTTTTGCTGTCAACAGAAACAAATCCGGCTTCAGGACTCCAAAACGGTGGAGGAAAAGGCGGCCAAGATCAAGGAATGGGTGATGCTGAAGCTATCTGATGTAAATATACCATTTACAATGTTATTATGATGATTTGGGTGAAGCCTTGCTCCATAGCTTGCAATACTGTAGTTACAATAGTCTGGTATGTACATTTCTTTGCATGGATTGTCTAAGTCGGAATCAAATCCATCATCATAAATAAACAGGGTCAATGGCTTGAATGTTGAGGTGCAGTTTAAAGAGGCCTGTGTCTTTGACTCTGTGTGCAGTTTGAGATGGAGAACGCTGCATTGAGAGAGAGTAACAGACAGCAGGAAGCTCAGATCCAGGAGCTACAGAAACAAGTGCTGGGTAAGGAGGATTATTATATATACGAAATCCTCATTTCATATTGAACTTTCACAATAAAAGTCTCAAGGACGCATGGTCAACAGGTCAAAATAAATTACGCTCTTAATTACCTTAATCTAAATTAGGTGATGGATACAACCCAATAGATAATGTTTTTGCCAAAGTATATTTGTTTGCTTTTGTTATGTTGTGTGCGTGGGTGGATATGGAGAAAGACTATTGCTGTCAGATAATGAGGCTTACCATAAGGAAGCACTTATTGATGCAATACTCTTACAAATTACATATCAGAACACAGCCCATGTGGACTTGCTTTGCACCCATACATTGTGCCGTCATTGACCAATCAAACTTGAGTATTCAAAAAAGCCATGTAATAAAATTCACTAAAACATTGACGAGTTTTGCCCGGTCCATAAACAGAGAAATCCGATCGTTGAGTTATTCATCCAAAATAGGGTTTATCATATTACTTGTGGAAAACACATGGAAATAATTGCCATAAACTTTCCAGTTGGAGGACTGAACTGTGTGTGTCTTTGTGTTTACTGTTGGGCTTCCCTCTGGTCCAGCCCTGGAACAGAAACGTGGGCTATCAGCGGGGGTGGGGCCCCGGCCAGGGGAGGCCCAGCGCCTCAGCAGCCTGACCTTCGGCTGCTTCCAGGTGCGGGGGAAGAGCCCTCAGGTCCTGACCGGACCAGAACCGTCCCAGAGAACCGTCAGCGCCCAGCCCCTGAGAGAGGCCAAGTGGGGGGGAGGCAACAGCGGTGAGAACTATAGCGCAACATCGCTCATTACAACGCTCCGACACAATTATGGTACTAAGAAAGTATCACACAGGGGTCATAGCCACAGGGATCACACGTCCCCCCTCCTTCCAAGAAATGAAAATGCCTTTATTAGTGTTTGTTCCTGGTTGTTTTCTTTGCCAGCGAGGAGCCACAACAACAACAACACCGCCCTCTCAGAGATGGACGGAGAGGAGGCCGGCGACGAGACCGGCGAGGAGGCCCCCGGGGTGGACCCTGGCCCCGCTCCTGACGGCCAGCCGGGCGGAGCTAGCGACGGGGCCGGGTCACACCCAGGCGTGGGCGCGGCCCCCGGCGCGCTGCAGCTCAGCCGCCCCGGCAGCGAGTACTACCTGACGGCCTCCGACGACAGCAGCTCCCTGTTCGACGAAGACATGCAGCGCGTGGAGCGGCCGCGCTTCAGCCTGCACGAGGCGCCGTGCGGCGGGGGGCCGGCGGCGGGGGACAGGGAGGACGGCGCCCGCACGGCGTCCTCCAAGCCGGACGACCTAAACTCCGAGGAGCTCAACCAGCGCTTCCAGTCCCAGCGGCTGGACTCGTCCTTCTCCTCCTCGCCCGCTGATCCTCTGAGCGGCGCCACACCGGCCCCTACCCCGAAGCGCCCTAACCCGCCTCGGGACCCCCGGGACACCCCCGCCTCCCCCAAACAGCCCCGGCTGCGCACCCCGGCGCAGGGCTTCGGGGTGCTGAGCGTGGCCCAGGCCAAGAAGCACCTGAGCCAGCCGCCCGTCTACAGCGAGAGCACCCACGGGCGCACGCGCAACGCGCTCAGCCTGCTGCGCCCGCTGCGGCCCCAGGAGACCGACCTCGACGGGGACCAGGAGCCGAGGCGGGAGGTCGTCATGGAGACGGGCCCGCAGGAGGTCCCTGGCTCTCCGGTAGCGCCAGCGCCCCAAAGCCCGGGCGACACAGGGAGCAAGGAGGCGGGGGAGAGTCTGGAGCCGTACAGCGCGGCACCAGGCAGCAAACCCCCGACCCCCCCGCTGCACAGGTTCCCATCATGGGTAGGAAGCACACTGTTTGACCTCTGGAGGTCAAGTTTTATTAAGTATAACTTATAACTATACATTGAAATGTTTGTGGTGAGACACAGCTCGCGTATTCGAATATATACACATTCAAATGAGATAAGGCAGCCGTTCTCAATCTGTGGTACGCGTACCACTGGTGGTACGCGAGCGCCCTCTAGTGGTACGCGGAGTATGAACGATTTTTTGAAGCAATTTTTTGAAGTTGAAGCAACCGTTAAAAAAAAAATCTGGGATGGGCGTGGGGAATCGATAACTCGAGTACTACTCGTTACAAATGAACTCGGTTGGTGGACAGGCAAACTCGAGTTTGCATACACACAAACAAACAAAGTTTTCTGAAGCAAATGTATCAATTTTCTGTGCGGCGCCACTAACGCATGCCGTGGGCACAAAGCAAATTAAATGTATCCATTTCTGTGTGGCGCGTTCCGTGCCGTGTGCAGGCACGCCAGAATTCAAAAAGTTAAGAGATGGCGGTTAAAGCAAAGCGCAGCGAAGAATTGAAATAGGCCTACTTTAAAGAAATAGGAGATCATAAGGTGAAATGTAAAATATGCCAAGCGAAATCGAGCTACCAGAGTAGCTACTAGGCCTACAAGTACTAGGCGGCAACATATGCTCCGTCCTGAAACACAACGGTGAGTTCGGGAAAGCAGACCCGCAGCAACCAAGTGTGTCGGCTATTTTAACCGCCGCAAGACGCAGCCGTAATCCCGGCCGTGTAGAGAAGATCACAACGCGTAATCCATAGTCCATTTGCTGCCGTTTTATTTGCAGCTTTAAATTATTTGCAATGGTTAGGCTACTTGTTTCGTTTTAGTTTTTTTTAAACTGTTACAGGCCTTGGTTCGACGTGATTTAAATTGTGAGACGCATAGGCCTATTTATTTTTGTAAGGAAAATGTGTTTTGAACGTTTGCAAAAATGAATAATGAATACTCTGATAACGCTGACTGTTTTGATGGAGAATAAGCATTGCATGTTTGGTTGGTAATATTGCCGTTCATCATCAGGCCTATTCCTGCTGCAGATGCGTTGCATTCTAAAAATAGATTTGATTAAACGAGTACTCGATCTCGATTGATCCTCGAGGATTTCCTTCGATCACTCGAGTTTACTCGTGCCCATCCCTAGGCCATATACCCATCATATGCAATCATCTTAAACCTGCATTGACTAACTGCTGTGACGACGAGTAGGGGAAGCAACATTTTTGCAAAATCGTCCTGTGACGAGACGTTGAAAGTCTGCTTTCAGAGGCCAGACATTTCTGGACTTTTGGATGCAGCGACGCAGCGAATATCCTGCGCTTTCAGACAAGGCTGTGCGCTTTCTCATTCCATTTGCGACCAGGCTTCTCTTGGTCGCAAATGGTCGCAAATAAGAGCGATGACTACTGTCATGTCATCGCTCTTAATTTATCCCCAAAAACGCAGCTGATCGGACACATCACACGATTCGGAGGCATGCATCACATTTAAGGATTTTAAAAACTGATTCTTATTATTTTTTTAAAAAAATGCATTCGGAAGAGAAGGGAGACTAGCGTTGCTCACGGGTTGGAATGAAAGGGAGAAAAGGGGACAGAGTTGCCTGCGGAAGCGATGTCTGAGATGCAGAGTCTGCTTCTCGCTACCAGTGTCAGTTTCGTACGGTGTGGAATGAGAGCTCGGGAAGGCACTATTGCGCAAGTACGACTGCGTGCTTGCGCAATAGCATACTGCCCGAGAATGCAGTATCGCTGTCAAATCTGTCCCTGGGAAAAGTAACGTTGCTTGCGCCGAATTGAAAAAGGAAACCGCTATAATGAAATGGCGGTAATATTTCCACATTAATTGATAAAATAACAGGGGATGGGAAGGGGGGATGGCTGTTTCAGAAGGGGTATGATTTTGATCATTTTAATTCCAAAGGGGGATGCCATCCCCCCTCAACTTGTGTGCTGGAAGCAGGTTGGATACTGAACCCAAGTCTGAGGCTAAAGCTAACCTCAATCGACCCAGACATCACACCCCTCCCACTAAGCATGATAGGCCTAATTTTCAATGTGTGCCTGAGTACATTCTCCTTCAAACCTAAACATAGTTTATATTCTGACCTTATGGCACTTACTGCAGTATTTTTTAATACTGAATACGTTGTTTTTCTATGATACACTTGTTCTTACTCATGATAGTTTGATTACAGTGTTATCGCAGTACACATGATTTCTCTCTTTGCTGCGCATGATTACTTATAACAGGATTGTTTGACTCCAGTATTTAAATATTCATGTTCAATTCTTTGAATGTTTTGATGCAGTACAATTTACCTCACATGATTGGTTGACTGCAGTTGTTAAAATTAATATTCAGTGCTCTGAATGCTTTAATACAGTATACTTGTTAATAACCTCACTAGATTGACTGGTATGTTATATGCCAGATGATATCCCCATTTGCTGGGTAGCCCTATTGAGGCAGTTGTTCAATTGTTAGTATTATCCCGTTGCAAGTGTTTAAATACAATACATGAGTTATAGACAGTTGGTTGCTTCAGTCAAGTCAAGTTATGTGAATAATAAATCGTGTTATTAATATTAATGCCTTCTGTGTAAACTCTATGTAGTTATAGGCCTACGCACTTTATTTTAATTCCGGTGGTACTTGGAGAGCCAAATCATTTCTAAGGTGGTACTCATGGTAAAAAGTTTGAGAACCACTGAGATAAGGTATGTGAAAGTGAATAAATAATTGCACAAATCCCATTTTAGACCATAACAGCAAGTGTATAGCCCAAACCAAGTAAGTCTTTAGTAGTGCTGAGATGAAGTGCTCTCTAGATTATACAGCATCTAGATGGCTTGCTGATAGGTTGTTATCCATAGGTAAAGCCGGTTAAACCTGACTAATAATGTCCATGGTCATTGGGCAGGGAAGAAGATATGGACTATCAGTCCTCCAGAATAATGTATTAATTGAAATACAGCTAACTTGTTATGCA